>NC_137668.1:7830583-8430583 GCF_963422515.1 Blennius ocellaris
TGGAAAAACTCTTGGAAGGCTCTGTACTTATTTCAGTGGCCACCACGGAGATGTTGTGCCATTTGGACATTTCTCTGTCCAGAGCCTTCAGCGTTGTGATGGTCCCGTTCACAGAATCGATGTTGAACAGCCTCTCCAGATCTGTGTGCCGATCGATGGAGTATCTGGAAACCAGCACAAACACACAATCTGTCACTCTCCACAGAACTCATTCCCTTAATCAAGAAAGTCCAGATCCAGGAAAATGTCGTAAAATGTTATGAGGCTGACAGATTTTCCCTGTAACCACAACTCCAAAGACATGATAACTCGATATGACCATGTTCTACTGGCGATAAAATGAGAAAATAACTTTCGCACATCTTTCAATAAAATCTGGTCTGTTGTGAATTTTTCCAAACATTTAGAAGGCAGAAGTCTGTAAATCTGTAAATCCACATTCATGCGACACTTGTTCAAACAAAACAATATAACATGTTGTACAAACACTGGCTCGACAATAGACATCATGAGAATGAAACTTCAATCTTCAAACCAAACACTCAATAACTGGGTGAAATATCTGTGTCTTTCTTTCTTTCTTTCTTTCTTCCTTCCCCCGGGTAGTCTTGTGTTGTTAACCTCTATAACACAAGAGGTTTTGAAGGATCGGTTGAAATTGCATGACGCTCATTAGTAGTGTTTTGTTTTTTGGTTTTTTTTCCAGTCATGATGAGCAATTTGGCACAAAAACTGGAGGCAACGCCGTGAATTTTATCTCCGTGTGTGAACTATGAAGCCCGTTTCCTGGCCAGGGTTGACCATATCATTGGAGCATTGCAAACAACACTGCAATCAGAACCCTTTGCCCCGCCCCCAGGCAACATGTGCTGCTCAGACTTGAATTGAACCCCCCCCCCCCCCCCAAAAAAAAGTACATTTACTACATCATCATCTGGATCACGAGGAATTTCTTAACATGTCGCTTCACGGAGTAGAATGTACCAATCAGAGCCCTCATGGTCAGTGTACCCCCCCCCCCCCCCCCCCGAACACCAAATGTATAGATAGAGGCTGTTGGAGGTGCCCAAAGGCTTTGCAGGGTTACCTTTCGTCAGCTAATAGTTTTTGTGTTAGTCTGCCTCACAATCGGTTCAAGTTTTCATACATTTCTTTATAAAAATGTGCGTATTCTTGTCGGTAGGCCACGTTCCTTTTGAATCCTGCAAAATGTCTAATGTAAATGACCTCCAGGATGCAGTACGCAGCAGAATGAAAGAAATGTGGCTGTGATCCTTCCTCACTGGCATAAATCCTCCTTCACGAGTCCGACTCTCTAAAGTGCTTTACATAGCGAGTAAGAAATGTAATCCGTGTAGTCCGAGGATGATGCGTCTCCTCTCCGCGCCTCCTCGTTTGTCAAAGTCGGGGCTTACGCTCGAGCGAAATGTGAATATGGAACGCGAGGCGCCACGTGGCGCCGGTTCGAAGACCGGGAGGCGCCGGAGTAGCGCGAACCCATGCGGCATATTAGACTCTTTGACTTTGCCACAGAGGGCTTCTTATATAATTCCGGGAGATAAACAGCGTCTCTGTTCACTTCAGAAGGCCGCCGCCATCTTCCGCTGGGAAATCACTAGGAGGGACCCGTGAATAATAATAATCCCCCCCCCCCCCCAATCCTCTTCTCTCTCTCAAACTGTGACACATGGCTCGGTTGATAGATCAGATTTAGCCAAGTGGGCATATTTTCATCCTCAGTATGTAAAAACTGATAAGAGAAGATTGTATTTCCAGCATCTGTCACTTGTTTCAGTATTGATTTCAGGGAAGTGTAATTAAAGCTGGAACAACCAGTGCTGAAGATGCTCATTTACAACAGTATTGCAAAAAAAACAAAAAAACCTTGATTTGAATGTACGCTTTTGCTTAGGACAGAGGGATTCTTTGGCTCTCTGAGGCTTTCACCTTGTGTGTAAATAAACATTTTTATTAGATTTGTAATGTTGCTTTTCTTCCACACCTTGATGTGGCTACTGTGTCACCACAGCTTAGCATGAACCCAAACTGTAAAGGTAATGGTTAAAGTGCTAATGGGCTAATATGGCTAAAAGCAAAAGAAGCTAAGTTATCTACAGCTGTGTGATTGTGCAACGTGTGCATTTGTGAAAACATGCTACAGCTACAAGCTTTAGTCCCTATTGCACTATTTCTGGTTGTTTATTGGTTTTGTTGAAAAAAGTTAATCAATTGTGAGCAATTTAAAAAGTGGACCTTTGCACTGAAACCTAAGGGAAACCTTGGAGTTTCTCTCTATGGACAGTTGACTGCTCCTCTGAGATCAAACTGCGCCGCATGTGGGCTTTGATCTAAAATGAGTTTTAACACATCGTGTTGCGAGCGCTCTCCGGGGTCGCGGTGGTGGAGGCAGCGGCGGCACACTCACTTGACCAGCTTGTTTTCGGCGTCGGGGTCCCGGGCCGACACCACGCCGACGAAGCTGCCCGCCGCCGTGTCCTCGTGCACCTCGATGATGTACGGGTTTCTGGTGAAGACGGGAGGCTCGTCCACGTCCTCCACCGTCACCTTGACCGTGGCGAAGTCGTGGAACTGCAGACTGTGGATGAAGCGCGCATCCAAGTAGGTGTTTTTCACCTCCACTCTGAACTCGAAGTCCCTCTTGCTCTCGTAATCCAGCGCCTGGAGATGAAAGAGCATCAGAAGTCAAGCCGAAGACTTCCCCTTAAAAAGAAACAGTTCGCCTCCGGGATCTTGATAGGCGATTCATTGCATTTCATTTGTCTGCCTTTATCTTATTCATACTCCAAATTCTAACTTACAAATCCAAGTGAGGAATACTGATCTGGGAGATCTTAGAGGGGGGAAACTAAAAATAGTTTCCTGCAAAATGCTTGCTGGTATTTTTTTTTTTTTTTTTTTCATTTTTACAAGCTTATGCTATCTGATTCCACACTGCACTTCAGAAATACATTGTCATATCTTTCCTACATGAATAAATGATATCAAGAGGCTGCTCCTAATCTGAAACTTTGCTGTTTTATAATTAAGAGAGAGGAGATTTCACACATAAAGACGAGATGAGAAGGCAGCTTAAGTTGGATTTAAATTTAAATATATTTCAAGTTCGGATTTCCATCCCAACCTGAACCATTGAAAACAATCCAAGAAAGGATTAAACGATCAAACCAACCTGTATAACAACCTGTATAGCGAGGAGAACGAAAGCTGTTGTCTTATGTTGTGAAAAGACTTTACCTTTGAGACTGTGGAACAGTAAAGATATGACTGTGAATGCTTTGAGTGAAGAAAAGTCTGCTACAAGCTGTTCATTCTGCTCACTTGTCACAAGATGTTTTGTCCGATTGTGCTGTCGGGATCAGTCTGGTGAAAGCAACATGACGTTTGGGACAATTGCAACATTTTTATGTCACGCTTCTTTCAAACCGTAGTTACAACTAACCATACATCTTCTTCAAACAATGAATTAAGACTAAAGTTGTTATAACGAACCGAAACTTTCATTCTAATTATCCCAATATCTTGTCATAATTAACCCAGAATCTTGTCGGTGCAATTCATCTCAACATCATTCATGCCATTCATGCCGACATACCATGAATCATCACAGCCAACTGCTAAAGCATTAGCACCAGCAACTCGCAAAAATATCTACAGAGACAACTTGAAGTATTTACATTTGAGAACTTCACCTACTAAGAATCCGATGCTATCGTCGAAACAAATGGAGAATATAACTCAACGGCATTCCAGGTGTATCAATCCCTGATTGGAGGAAGGTGTTCAAATGACTCGAGCCTTGTTTTGTTGTAAGATAAAGCAAAAAGAAAGTTTGGAAGACGATGTTTCATCGAGTTACCTTTTTGATAACGATGACTCCTTCCTGTGTGGTTTGGTCCGTGATGATGTTGAATATGTCGTGCCCGCTCACGATGCTGTACTCCATCTCAGCGTTGCGCCCCACGTCGGAATCCTCGGCTTTGATGCGCCCGATGGCGCCCCCGATCTCTGTGGACTCCACGGCGGTCACGCGAAAGGAATCTACGCAAAATGGAGGACAGGGGATTTTAATCACGTCTTCCATGAACTGCATTATGGATCAGCTGAAGAGAGAGAAACGCAAAGAGCGTCTTACGGTTTGCAAAGCGTGGCGGACTGTCGTTGACGTCTGAGAGCGTGATGCTGACCGTGGTGGTTCCTGAAAGCCCCCCCATCTGTCCGGCCATGTCCTTCGCCTGGATCACCACCTGGTAATTCTCTTTCAGTTCTCTGTCCATGCCGGGCAGCGCCGTCTTTATGGTTCCTGTCGAAGGAAATGTACAAATCTCTCAACAACTAGGGACGACTTTAGAATAAACTTCATTTTCAGTCAGTTAATTTGCTGTCTCACCACATATGTTTTTCTCGTGTATTAATGATCATTAAGAGATACCCTTCATGAACCGAATGCAGTTTCGAAGGGAAAAGAGTACAACACTTTTTGGGTAGTGTGCAGAGCTAAGAGTGTTAAATATGCCTACACTTCATAGCGGTTACTATCCAGATGTAACTGCAGTATTGATGATCCTGGTTCAGTAACGTTTGTTCCGGAACCTTCTGTGAAAGTTTTTCCTCAGCTCTGGCTGCCATGCTTTTAATCCTCGACTCTTCGTTTTCTTCATCACGATAACAGTTTCCCTGCTTTTCTCCAGTGCCTCAAGTCTCTCGCTCACTCTGATGCGCTGTTTCCGCTTTACACACGTTTTATCATTTTTACTTTAAATTCTGCAGTCTAGCTTTTTCCTTCTGCAGACATTTTTCCCAGATAGTATGTTCTACTGTATTTTGATGTAGAAGTTTCCTCTTACTATAAGTGGCATGGCCAGTCAATCGACAACAAAATAAAAGTGGGACATATAGTTCAGATAATAAAATCTTGAAAAAACAGGAACACAGTAAAAGTCTGAAATGATCAGCCGTATAAATGTGTTCCCGAGGCATTTCAGATTACAATCACTGAGAAGTTGATAAAGTCCTTATTTTTCACTTGTTTAATTCTTGGAGACTCACTCCCAGCAGTGCAGACGGCACGTTCGCATCAGAAAACCTTCTCCAAAGAGCCCCTGCTGGGTTCGTCTCACCGTTTTCCGAATCCACCGAGAAGTAAGGCTGTCCCTGCAGGATGCTGTACACCAGCTTGGCGCTGTTCCCGTACGTTTGATCATCGGCATCGGTGGCGGTTACGGTGACAACAGATGTACCTGGGAAAAAAGAAAAGAAAAAAAAAGATATATATATATATATATATATATGAAAACAAACATCCAAATTCAAACTGAGTGGAAGACACCATCAAGAAGCTGGCATGTTAATTCTTGCCCGGGGAACTTCTGGAACTATTGTTTTCATCATTGATTCTACTCTTGCCTGGATATAAATGTGAATTATCTCTCCACCAGAGATGAACTTTTCTAACCAGACCTCCTTGAATGAGTCACATACTCTACATAAAACTACACCGGCACACTTTTAACCAGACTCTTAAAACTCGATCTGAGCTAGTTTCAAACACCTAGATCCATGGAAACCACTCTTATATCTTCTCCACTGAGTCTTTGATCCAGACCTTTAAGTTTAACCCCAGATCTTTAGAATAAAGTCTCTACAGCGGACTTCGTCTTTGAAGCAGAACCACAGCTCTCTTCAACGCATATATGAGCACATTTCTCCATCTTTTAGTCAAAAACCCCTCAAGAAACATGTTCAACAGCCTGTTAAAGGGGTTTATCACACTGTAATGCAATGTTTAAGAAAAAATTCAACCTGCAACATCCCACTAATAGAAGAAACTGGCTATTGGTGGGATTTTAAGTTCCAATCCACTAAAGTTTGATGTAAATAAACACATTTATCTTATTAGGGACCTCGCCAATGGCTGGGCCCTAGTTTTATTTGTATTTGAAAAAAAAAAAAGCTTTTTATAGCTAAAGACTGCTCTAATTGTTAAAACTGAAAGGATTAAAACAACGGATGTGGGAGGTCAATTTAGAAGCAAAAACCAGAATAGGTAAAATGGCTAAGAATTACTTTAACAATTGGCATAGGGTAAGAAAAATTTTTTTACAAAACTGATTAAAAAAACAGCTAAAAAGAGTAAAACAGCTCAAACAAATGAAACCAGTATAAGGGTTTAACAAAAAGAACACCAAGTTGTCTAAAAACCTGCTTAAGCAGGTACACATTCACACATCAATGGAGGCAGCTGTTATGCAAGGCGCTCAATCCATTTCTGCAATGGATAAATAGCTCAAATGAATAAAATGGCCCAAGAAATTAATGAAAACATAAAAAATAAAAAGAGCGAATACCAAAATAGCTTAAAAAAATTAAAATGGGGAAGAGAGAAAAAGGTGTAAAAGAAATAAATATGACAAGCTCAATGGCAGAAACGGTGAAAATGGTTAGTTTAAATCAACTATATTCTAATAAAAAAGATTACTAGTGTAAACATTACAAAACTTTATGAATACAAACAGATACCGTTTTTGTATGTATTTTTTGTGGAATATGTTTTGTGGAAAAATTCAATTGAAATGAATGGATTTGCTGAGAATATTAAACCATAAAATAGATGCAAGGTTAACAATTGCAGATGCATACCAAATAAACCTTTGACAAGTGCACATCACTGCTGTTTTTAAACACCCATCTTCCCTTTTCTTCTTATGCTCTGACTTCCAACAAGTATCCTCTCACTTTCTGTTTCATTTCCAGTATGAAGTGACTCACAACTGGGCATTTGAGAAATGATCGAGGCCAATCAGACTGGAGAAAATCTCATTTTAAAACAACTACAAATCATCTGTTCTAAAGAAGTTAAAAAAGGAAAGAGGTACCCTCGAAATGAAAACAAATAGGGACAAAGACCTTCCAACTAAACGATACACACAAAGGTGTCAAAGTGCTTGATAATTTGTCTTTGACATTTCAAAACCTCTGGTTGATGGAAGAAGCGCCGTAACTCCCGGCGTGTCAGTCATTGGAGTCACTTCCACATGAGGTCTTGTTTAATCCAGCCAAGCGTTTCAATAACACCACGTTGCAGATCCTGTCCTTGGCATTCAGACCTCTGCCGTGTCCTGTTGGAGTCCGACTGCCTCCGTGCATACTAATGACCTCTCCAACATCTGTCCCGCTCAGTCCCCGTGCTGATGGCAGAAAAGGAGGCTGCAGGTTGCTTGCATGCCTGGGTGGCTTGATTAGTGTTCAGCTTGAACATATGAGGCGGTTTATTAGTCCGGAGACGAGCTCGGTGACCCTGACCCAACTTTTTTTCTTCGACCTGCGTCCACGCGGCGGGGAAATCTACAAAACAACCGCATTACGAATTCCAAATGTGTTGTTATTTGTCACATAACCAACTGGGCGTTTTGATTTCCCCTTGATTGCTCCTGTGTATTAATTAGTTGTTGCATAATTGGGGATTGATTTCAAAGTTGCGTGCGCTACTTTCATAAGGTTTGTTTATATTCATGCCAACCGCTCCATTGGTGGATCTTGAATGGAGCGAAGTGGAGAGCAATGAAGCAAATCCTTAATTGGAAAGACTGTGACAATCTAAACTTTCAATATTTCTATTGCCTATTAAAAATGGCAAATGGCATTACTTGTTGTGAATGTCCAATGAGGCCCGAGCAAACAAACAACAATCCGGCGAAGAGTGGACTAGCTGAGCAGAGCTGAATGCAGCTTTGTGTTCGACCGGTCCGACCGACTGATGAACAACATGGTGTTTGGACATATTCTATTAACTCTATAATTATATCACTTCTTAAAAAGAATAGATGGGAAGTAATTAGATTTCTATTAAATGTGTGTGCTGATTATATTCCCTTTTTTTTATTACTATTTGTTGCAGTCTGATGGGGTGCCTTGAAATTATCCCACTGGAGGGCTCAACAATAACAAAAACAGGAAGTGAGGTTCAAGCCACACTTTGATTGGTTTGCAAGCTATTACAGTAATAATCCATAACATTAAGACCACAGAGAAGGTGAAGTGAATACCACTGGAAAAGAAAAAATGCATGTTTAGGAAATGCAAGTGTGAGGATTTGGGTCAGAGCATCTCCAAACCTGCAACTCTGTTTATCAGATGTGATGCAGGGAAGGAAAAGAGAGGAACCGAAAACATGGCCACAGAAGATCAGCGCTCATGGCAGTGCAATCTCATCCAATAGACAAGACATAGGAAATAACAGTAACTACCGTAGCTCCAACTGCTAAGGTAGTTACTGTTGTTTCCTATGAAAGGGTCTCACAATACACAGTGCCACACAGTTTGTTGTGTATGAACAGTCTGCAGTTTGAACCGTGTCGAACACCCAACGCACCAACAATGGCCATTAAGAGCCAGAACTGCACCACAGAGGAATGGAAGAAGGTTCTGTTTGAGACCAAGTCGACAGTCAGGCTTTCCTCTGACGGCACCGTGATCATAACGGGAAGAAAGTGCATTGCTTTTGGCATTAAAATTGATCCTCACAAAGGCACAATTGATATGGGAAGTATCAATGTTTTTGTATCAGGTCGCACATCACTAATAGAAACAATATTTCATGATCGCAGTTCCTACTAACGTGCCCTTCTCCTGAGCAAAAACGGTTCAGCAATGATTTAAAGAACACAGAAAAGAGTTTGAGGTCTTGACTCGGAATACCCCAGATCTCTATCTAACCCAGCATTTGAGGGATGAGCTGGACAAGTAAATCCAATTCATGGAGGCCCAATCACACAACTTCCTGAACTTAAAGTATCCGTTGTGAACATTTTGGTTCCAGATACCAAAAACACATTCAGAGGTCTGGAGGAGTGAAAGGCTCGGTGGGTCAGGGCTGGTTTGGCATTAAACGACGAACCGACTGGCTTTCAAACACTGACTTACCCACTTCCGACATCTCAGGGACGTTAGCAAAGTAGATTTCCTTTGCGAACTTTGGTTCGTTGTCATTGATGTCGTGGATTTTGATGTTGAATTCAGTGTCGGGCTCCAACTCCGCATTGGTTCTCCGGTCCAAAACCTTGGCGTGCAGCGTGTACATGGCCTTCTCCTCCCTGTCCAGCCTCTTGGTGGCATGAATATCTCCGGACTTCTCGTCGATCAGGAACAGGTTGCCCGCCCCTTCCCCCGTCAGCACGTATCTCACATTGCCGTCGTCTTTGTCCATGTTGGAGTGAAGCTAGAAATAAGAAAGATATTGTTTTTATAAATGTCAATACATGCAAATATAAAGGCAGAGCAGTAAAATAACTGATGCTCCAAAGTAGAGGCCTCATTTTACCTGATGTCAGGGACTGCAGGGATAATTCTGAAGGACACTACATAGTCTTTTTTTTTAAGCTACCTCAAGTTATTGGGCACAAATAAATGAATAAATCTTCCAGTTCAGTAGTAATTGTCCTTGAGTTGAGCACCTCTCAGGCAATAATAAAACCTTGCAACCCCTGTTGATGGCATGAAATCTGTTTGCAGAATCAACACAGAAGCATCTCAAACTCTGCTCTTCAGGAATTATAAACAAACCCTCCGTTTAGTATGTGCGATTTTGATCTTTATACCAATTTGCCTCCTTTTTATTAAACTAGAGGTCCTCTCTTGGGGCCGTTTATTCCATTAAAAAAAGTAATCCGTCGTAATGAAAATAACATATTTGTGACACATTTTGAGTCAGACTGGATTGAAATGTTGTGAAATAACTGTGTGCAAACATGCTTGGAGAAGATTAACACTTCCACCTACATGTATGATGCACATGAATAGATCTGATCCGTGCAGAAATGCTGCATTTTTTGGGGGGGGGACGTGTCACATCTCTGACGTTCACTTTCTCAATCTGTCGACGCTAAGCTGCAGCTCAAAAGTAAGTCCTGAGTTCTGCCATGAAGGACCAAATATTAGCTCAATTTTCAGGTACTTTGAAATTTAAAAGTCGAGTGGAAGCAGATTCTGTGTGTTCTTTGCTTTGACGAATACATAAACAATACCTGAGCTGGCAAGCTGACAGCCACTTTATTATGAAGCTCGTTTTATATTTCTTACATGCTACCTTATTTGAGATTTTCTCGATTGACATTCAGAGAAACTGCACTGGTTTGGCAAAGCGATACTCATGTACTGCTATGTCGAAGTCTGGCTCCCCAGCTACGACTCGTGGCATGACAGTTAAATAGCTCCTTATTAGTAGATAAAACACAAATTGGCTAATGTTTCTTGTGCTGACTATCTATTAATCTTTAGTATTTGGATCTTTTCCAGCAGCACTACCAGGTAGCAATAGTTACATTTTCTTTTCTATTTTCCTTTATTCGAACACTTCAACTCTTTTTTTTTTTTTTTTTTCCCTTTCCCGATGGAAATGTATGCGATGTTGATGTCCGCCTTTACACCCTCGCCTGAAACCTGCGACACTCTCGCGGAGGCAAAAAAATAATGGTGTAAAGACGGCGAGAAATCTCGGATCACAGCTCCACTCGGCGCCTCGCCGCTCGGCACTGTCAAGAGTGTGACATCCTCCATTACTCCGCTTCAAATTAGTCCCAGATTTCTCTTCCAGATTGTGCCTTTGAAGAACGACTAAAAAGCCTCACCTGCAGCAACAATTGCTAAAATGAGTCAGTCACCTTTGACCCATCCATCACCTTGAAGGCTCTTCTAAGTGCCACACAGGAGTAATGGCACCCTGCTGTGACAGACACTTGATTCAAGCTCATTACCGTACTGGATCTGTCAGCGGATATATTTAGAGCGCTATCTCATGGGTTCACATTTTAAATGACAAGTAGTTAGGGACACAGAATGTACGTCAGTAACTTATTAATATTAATGTCGGCACGCTGTGAGGAAACTAATTATTTTTTTCCCCCGCAGTTGGAAGAGTGATGTCAACAGTACAACTTTTGGATGGAAATCAGAAATGTATTGCCAAAGAGAGAGAGAGAAAATAGGGAGAGTGGTAGCTATTCTCAGGCGGAGTTAAAAAAAAAAAAAAGAAAGAAATGGGGACACGTGTGGGAAAAACAAGATGCTGTCAAGTTCAAATTAACAATATAGCCCGAGTTTGGCACCGCGTTTGAAAAATAGTTTCATGCAGATGAACTCCATTATCCAAAGTCTATTAAGGAGGAATATCAGTCAGCTTGAGTTTGCACATATATTTGTGCTCGGAGACAGTCTGTTCATTGTTTGTGAATATGAATTCTCTCCTGAGCTGTAGGCCACTGAACCAGGGATTAAAAGACGTCTGGTGGATGTGAAGGCTGCCGCTATTATTGACTGTGAATGACAGCCAACGCAGGAGAGTGTTTGTGTGGATTCAAATAGGCCTCATATCGGCGGTATGTGTGCGATTATTCCCCTTTATTATGATTAAAAAGACGGGGAAGAGAGAGGAAAAAAAAAAAAAACAAGAGGAATGCATAATCCCTCAGTCACCTTCTCGGCTGTAGGAGACGCTTGCTATGCAACGCCGCACCCCGAGACATGAGAGGAACATATTTCATTACTGACGCGCAGGACGGAGGCCGTTCGCCGTCGTAATGAGACCCGGAGCAATGTTTCCGACCACGTCACCCAGCTGGAGCTGCGATTTCGCCAAATCTTTTCATCATACACCTCAAGACTTGTTATGTGATTATTACCATAATGCCCAGTTCTGCTTGTTAATCCAATGAAAAAAAAGAAAGAGGAGAAGCAAAAACAGCATAAAGAAAAAAAGAAAAACCAACAAGCCATCAAAGCAGCCTCTAACTATGCTGCCTACACGATAATAGTGGGGTTTGTTTTTTCTTTAGTCTTTGCAGAAGACTTTTTGATTATTTACATATTTTACCTTCAGTCCAGATCAAACATGTGTCGACTGGTAACTCCGGGGCCACATTTAGCTCTCATACTCATTATTTGTGTTGAGTTTCAGAATATGTCCAGATGTGGACTGGCATTACTCTGTAAGTACTCGACAACAACATGCGTTTCAAGGTAAAGAATATACAACGCATGCATGTTGGTTTAACCAAAGTAATTAGATGACACTATTTCATATTTATTTATTTGCCATAATTCTCATTTTCTTGGATTATAACAGCCTCCCCTCCTCTCCAAGTCACCAGACAGCTTCGGGACACGAGTGGCTGCAAATACAATCTCGGAATCAGGGGTAGGCCTTTTCATCGCGTGGTCTTTGAGATGAAATAACGGTAACAAACCAAAAAACAAGGTTAAAACTGGGTTGTTGTTTATTTTTTTACTTTTTGCAGACATTTTTTTGAGAGAGAGAGAGAAAGCGAGCGAGATCCTGCTGCTTTGCTCCAACTCAGAGGTTGATGGATGAGTAATCGTTTTGGGACCTCACATCTCTGAAAAGCTGCTGCTTGGATCTTTGTTGTTCTGGCTCGTTTGGAGAATGAGTGACTTTCGATTTTCAAGCAAACAAGCCTGCAAAAGGGTATTATAATTATCTCGGCTTAGTATAAAGTGTTGTAATGACATTGTTTGAAGGGGAATTTTTATTTTCTTTTTTTGCATTTTTATTAAAGTTCAAAAAAATTATATACTGTTACTAATTTAATATAGTACCTTTGTGTTATTGTTATTTGTAAAGGGGTTTACAAGGTTTCATGGTCCTCATACATAATAATCATTAAGACTAAATAGTGATAGATGGAGTTGTTTTCGTAGTGTTCACAGTAATTTACATACCCCAAATTAATATTACACTGAGTTAATCTGAGATACTCTCCCAAAATAAATACTGAGCTCAGGGCTCCTTTCTATTACTTAGGTGGTTGATGGGCTACACCTGGATAGACATACATTTTGAGTATTTAATGGGTTTCACATATATCAGATTTGAAACATTTGCAACTACTGATGTCTTCATATTAAGTAGTTAACTTGTAATTTGTGTGAATTTTGCAAAAATTTTTCAGCCATAAAGCTCTAAATTCACAGAATTAATACAAAATGAAAAAGTAACCACTGATAAAGTTGTCCATTCACACCTAGCTTAAAGCTGACGGTGAGCCAAAGATTTGAGAGTGTTCCCTAATATCATAGAACCCTAAAAAGCACAGTGCAAAGTAATAGTAAGAATACTAATGCTGGGTTAAGGTGACCTATTTATTTGTTGTTGAGTGGCAGTGGTAGAAACAGATTTTTTATTTTCTTTTTTAACAATAAAAAATCTTCGCCAACAAAAATTGGGTGAAGGTTATGTTTTTGCCCGTGTAAATTTATGTATTGGTTTGCATGCATGTACTTTACCAACTTTTCGCAAAAACTACAAGACCAGAATTGACACAGCAAAACCGTAACACCGGTGTGATCGCATTGACAGGTAGTGGTTTATCTGTTTATCCCCACTCAGTGTTTCGCACAGTGATGTTGCTACCTGACAGGCTAGTTAGCATTGTTATGTGCTAATGGCTAACATGCTCGTGATGCTAACTCTGTTCGGCAAAGAAATGTGGCATTGGTGACGATATGCAGTACCTACCACATCCTACAAGGGGCACTGCTGCACCCTCAGCACCAATTAAAGTTTATTTGGACTCGAGTTGAGTTACAAATCTGGACAAAGCCTCCCATCGGTACTCTGTGTTCATTTCGTCTGTATTTCTGTCCGTCTCACGGAAGCTTATGAACCAATGGAGCAGTTCTCGAAGTAGCCATGTGGGAGCAGTGTGGACACCAAACGCAACCTCCAAACAAGATGTACATAAAGGCCTCACAAACATCTAAAAAGACCTTTTCAACAGTTACCACATTTATTATCTCCACAATTTTTTCTAATCGGTTGCCATAGAAACTGTTGACTAAGAGCTTCCCCCAGGGAGGTATATTGTGATAGCCATAGCAATGTAAAGGGCGAACAGAAGTAAAAGGATAAAAAATACACCATCAAGCCGTCACACCATCTCCAAACACTTTGTGTCACTGCATTGTAACTGTATTTGACTGATAAGAGCAATCAAAATAAAAAACAAGCTACACAGTTGAATTTAAATTCAGAATAGAACACAGAGCAGCAGAGAGTTCAGAGTGGGTGATAAGCTTGTGAAGGACTGGAAAAGCAGAGTAACTGTTACTGTGATGAAGAAAACAAAGACTACGGTAATCATGGGCTAGAAGCACAATACTTAAGTCCGTACTTAAGTCAGTCTAGACATGGTTAAATAAACGAGTCTTACAGAGATATAATGGACTTTTTGCTATTCATAAAACAGTTTTGAAAGTATATACTATACATAGGATTATATATAATAGTCCAATAATTATGGTAAATGGTTTTTAACCCCTATAGGCTATTTTCACTCTTCTTCTTTTTTTTATGCTCAAATACAGAAATTAAGTCAGTGTACCTAAAAAAGTTCCTTTAAGTTTCCAAACTACTGTTGCAACTGTGCTGTTATAATGTGTTCAGTGCTGCTAATGTTTCTATACTTAGCATCAGTGGCTAGTTAGCGGCACTTACCATGCACAGTGGCAGCGTTTCATAAAAATTGCAGGGTTTTTTTCCCCAGTTGCCACGGAGACTGAGTCGGCGCGTTTTCAAAAGGTACCATTTTCAGTGGCTCTCACAATTGTTGATTGTTTCATAGTTTAGCATTGAGGCATTTTTCTCATACATGTATGCAGAGAAAATTTACAAAATACTGAGCTGCAAGGCAAGATGGTGGGGAAAAGAAAATATTCTATGTCGTTCAACCGTGTTTGAATGGAAAAAAACATACTTTTTTCAACACAATAGAGGCGTCAAGTAGTGAAACTGGCATTTAAAGTTAACATTTTGCTCAATTAATAATAACCTAAAAGAATGACGCTTTTCTCTTTTTTAAGTGGACGTTTCAGTAACATAATGGACGATCCCTTCATTGAAGAACATATTGAAGATCACATGAAATAAAATGTCGTTTCTGTTTATTTGCTTCAATTCTTAAGCCAATTCTCACAAATGTTTACCGACACGTGCAAGAAATGACTTTTCATATGTCAAGAGTTCACTGCGTCAAAAAAAGAAGAAAAATCATTGATACTCTTGAGAAAGTGGCACAAAGTGGGGTTTTTGTTTTTTTTGTGTGTTTTATTTCCCTCTTTCCTCTTCACAAAATCAAATGTTAGCATGAGCGCGCTATGTTTGCAGAGATTTAGTGGCTCTCCTTTCAAGGCCTCGCAGTAACAAACAGCCTTTTTTTTTTTTTTTTTTTCCAAGGCCTTTACAACAGAAGCACAGAAGAGAGCCTTGATGAGTTAAATCGCCTTGCACAAACACTGAGGAATTGTCAGCAAAGCGGCAAAATCATTGGCAATTCTTGTCAGGTCTCTGGTTCGGCATTGCTCGCTGCTGCAGAGAGGAGATAGCAAAATAGAGCAGCAAATGGATACAGAATAATTACTCTTCCTACTCCCTGCCTCTGTCTTTTAAAGAATCCTCACTGCCGGAGCGCTGCGCCGTGATGGATAATACGCAGGTTGAAGTTGCAGCTTAGGGTATCTCTAGTGTGCTTTGTATCCGCTCGGCACAATCGGTTTGAACGAGGAATAAATATCGGCACAAAAACGCCAGCAGCTACCTTGAGTGTTTAAAATTGGAAGTTTTTTGTTTTTTTTCCCCCCTTATTTGAGACAATGCCGGGGATGTGGGGTGCACTTCAGATCACCCCCCTCCCCCCGTTCAAAGTTTTGTGGTGGTGTTACTCGACATTCACACTCCGCCGCTTAAGAAGTAGGACAGCTGCAAGACGAACGCTCATTAACGGGAAGACTCGGACCAGATTCCAAGCGTTTGTTTTTCTCCCTGATTTCTATTCGCTCCCATGACAAACATACTCTGCCTTAATAAACAAGCCTAAAATGTCTTTTTTTTTTTTTTTTAATATATGAAATAATAAAGTTGCTTGTCTCACTCAGCAATATTCAGTTCATTCGTCAGGTTTTTGGGTTTTCTTTTTTCCCCCAGACCCTTCGGTTGAGAAACGGGCGACACAAGAGCGCGACCGTTCTTTGCATCATATTTGATTGGTACAATCAAGGAATCAAACCTCAAGTGACAACCAGCGAGTGTGTGCGGGCTGATTGGAGAGGTCTGATTGAACGCGAAATAAACAAGGTCTCCCGCAGAGCGCCGCCAAATGCCATTAAGTGATCTTCATGTGGAAGACCATCAAGGCTTTGATGGCTTTGTGCCGGGCATGAGAGGGTTTCTTTCAACTCTGGGTTTTCTGTCTCTCTCTCTCTCTGTCCTTTTCACCATCGCTCTTTCCTCACCATTCTATGAATCACTTCGCTTTAAAAATGGAAAAACTGATCAAATAATTTGTTAATTGGTTATTAAAGAAACCGTTTCTGAGGAATCCTTCGATATTAAAAGCTGTTCTCACGTGTCCTGTACCTGAAATGTATACAAATAGATGAGTGTATCTATACTGTGTGAGTGTAGGCAATTGTGCAGAAAACGTAAATATACATGAGTCAGCGAGGCTTTTTCTCTGCTTCTTTTTCTTAGGATGTAAAGTTGGTTTGTTTCTGTATTAGCAGTGTTGCATTTGTGGGATGAGCAATGGAGCAACTGAAGGTTTCTGGCATATGCAGAAAATATGTATTGTATGTAAAATGTAAAATACGTATTATTTTTCATACTCTTGCTGCTCATCCCACAAATGTGCATTACTTATAAATGTGGCACAATTTAAAAGGGAAATAAGCAGTTTATGTTCCACCAGAGACATAATCTTGTGAATTTTCTTAATTTGTCTTTTTGTAAGTTTTAATGAAACTTATATTAAGTATCATTCATTTACATAGATCTTGCACTTTTAATTATTTTTTTTTCAATGTATATGTACAGTACTCACGTTGTACTGATTACTATTGCAGCAGTTTAAATAAATAATAATAATAATAAATTAAATTAAATATTCTCATATTTAGTGATAATATACCTTTTTACTTTTACCTTTATTAGCACTTTTATAATAATAATAATAATAATAGTAATAATAATAATAATAATAATAATAATAAAATAGAAATTTTAATTCTAAACGAGACGAACATTATAGTACTAATCATAATCACAAATATACTACTACTAATGATATAATCATCTTGAAAAATATTAATATTGTTGTTATTGTTGTGGTTGTTAGTGGTAATATTTTTATCTTAAATATTAAGCTTCATCCTTATTGTGTACAAACCAACTGAATCACATGTCATCCTGCCCACATCATCATCTCACATTATTTCACTCAGTTTCAGTTTATATATCTGATCTCTTCCTCTCTATCGCCCTCACAATCTGTTTGTCTGTCAGCTCTCTGAATTAGCTTCTTGTCTTGTGAAATGGCAGCACGTAGATGCCCTATTTCCCCCCCGTCCTCCACCTCCTCTTCCTCCTCCTCCTGCACTCGTTTATTACAGCCTGCTGTTTTCCTGACACTTTAATCGTGACTGATATTGGACACAGGAAGAGTGGGGAGCTGCCGAATGTGATTGCTGTCACGCCGCAGAAGTTTGGTGCCAAAGAGCATCAAAGAGTGCAGGGAAAAAAAAAAGGAAGAAAGGAAGAGGCAGCACCACGTCACCGGATGGCCCCGTTTATGGTTGGCTTCGCTGCTTCATCACATAACACAACAGGGTGAATTTCATTGGCCCCCCTGACTGATCTTGCTCTCTCTCTCTCTCTCTCTCTCTCTCTCTCTCTCTCTCTCTCTCTCTCTCTCTCTCTCTCTCTCTCTCTCTCTCTCTCTCTCTCTCTCTCTCTCTCTCTCTCTCTCTCTCTCTCTCTCTCTCTCTCTCTCTCTCTCTCTCTCTCTCTCTCTCTCTCTCTCTCTCTCTCTCTCTCTCTCTCTCTCTCTCTCTCTCTCTGCCACATCACGATGATGCTCTCTGCAGAAGAAGTTGTCATACCCCCTCCCCACCCCCACCTCCTTCTCCACTTGTTTACTCCAGAGAATGAGGCGTGTGATGAAAGCCAGCTTCCTCTGAGGAAAATTGGCTGTCGACAGTCACCTCATTTCCCTCCCTGGAGTTGATAACTGTGGCGTTCCCCCCATCACACCTGTCTTTATGCCGCGAGCCGGGGTGAGATGACAGGAACCTCCAGCAGCATTGTCCCAAAACCGCCTTTCTTGTCACACTCTTGGAAGACGTCTCTCCCTCTGATGTCTGATTTTGATCCCCGACTCACTATCGATTATTAAAACGGAAAAATTACCTTTGCCACGTGTTTGTGGTTTTGAAGCCACGCGTGAAATTACAGCCTGTGTTAAACTTCAAAACCGAGACCGATCTGTTTAAAATAACTATTTTACTGCCCTGGTGAGGTGAGAGGCCTGTTACATAAGGACCTGCAGGTGTCACTGTCTACTCATCCCACAAATGCATGAGTCTTCCAAACATAGGACCATTAAACAGGGAAATAAATACTTGTTTAGAGTAATTACCAAAAAGTAATGATAAAACATTAACATACTAAATTCACTTATTTATTTATTCATTTATTCATTTGTTTATTTGTTTGTTTGTTTGCTTGTTTGTTTGTTTATTTATTTATTTTTACTTCACAATACCTCATCTTATAATTTAAAAAAAATACGTATGGATGTTCAACTTCTGAATGTTTATTTATGTTTATGCTGGTAGCAGTTCTTAGTTTCAATTAACGTAATCATCAATTATTGAAACATTACAAGCGTATGTTGTTTCAACCACTAAATAGTTCTTGTGTAGCTGTGGTCTGTATTGGTCTTCTCATATTTAATAGATTGTACTTGCCACTAAGAGACGTGAGGAGTTCCTGTGATAATACAAGTTCATATACTGACCAGTAGGTGTCCCTGTCTGCTCATTTTACCTCTTTTGTCCTCCTGCCTCGTGTACCCAGTATATTTTGCCCTGACGCCTCCCCAGGGGGCCTTTTTTTTTTTTTTTTTTTTTTTTAAACGCTGATGGTAGCCATCTAATCATCAATCACTGTGGCTTTGATTCTACGTCTGTTTAGTGTGCTTAAAAGTACTGTGGAGGGTGGGGGATTAGTTTCTGTCCGATAGCTCCAGTTAGTCATGTTCATCTTCTATAATCAGCCTGCGGACAGAGTGTCGTGGACGCGCTACCTTGCCCACGTATTGATGGTCGTTTCCCGTGTATTCCTCCAGTAGAAAGAATTGATTCCACATCCAGCCGCGCTTGGACCGCTGCAGGATCCGCCCGTCGCCCTCCGCCATCCCGAACAGGTTCCCCATGTTGCCGGGCATAAAGGGAAGGCCGGTGCTGGGCCACGGGACGATGCAGAGCGCGAGGGCAAGGAGTACGACTCTCATGGTATATATGTATCCGGTCGGCGGGGGGAGGGGCGAAGGGAGGGGGCGGACGGGGGGTGCCCGTGTGAATTATGGTGATGAGCTTGTGAGAGGGTGAACGCTGGAAGGTGGAGTCATCAGTGGAGACATTGTATTCCCGTATGTGACGCTCCGTTTTAGTCCCTGTGAAGAGAGGAAAAAGCCGTCAGGAAAGAAGGCAAGAAAGTTGTGGCCCTTGTTGAAACAGTTTTAAAAGGGTCAAATTATCCGAAATTCCCTTTCCAATGGTTTTCCAAAAGTAATATGCATCCCCATACCTGGGAATGATGCTCCAGAGGTAAAGAAAGTCTGCCCTCTCTCTCTCTCCCTGGCTCGTTTAAAGTTTTAAAAAGTGTGCGCAACAATGAGCGAATCGGAAATGAAACCCGATATAGTGTCATCCGGGGTTTAGCCAATCCCAATCAAGGTAGGCTCCTCCCCTTTCACCTTCACACAATCAGGCAGCTCTGCTTTGGCACGTGGCACCACGAGAGGAAGTACTTCCTCCTCTTCCCAGGATGGGCACGTGTGGGCGGAGCCAGTCCAGCTCACACAGACGCAGCAGATTCTGAATGCAGCTCCTAGATCCAATACTTAAGTGCATGAACATCAAGGGAAAGCTGGATTTGGGGCAATGCACTTTAAATTCAATGTTTTTGGATCAACAAAATCCATGTGAAAGTGTTGAAAAGCTGGCTAATATGACCCCTTTCAATCAAAGCCTTAGCATTTAGATATAGGGTCCAAATGTGACCGAAGACCCAACAACATCCTAAAAAAATGACAAAACCAGAAACGGGAAGCAAAACATTTTTGAAAAAGCCATGCATCCATTCATCTTTCTTGTTGTCACGAGACGCTTAAAGATGTAGGAAGACAACAATCGTGTTTGCGTTTCGTTTTAGGAATGTTTTGCATTTAGACATCAATATTTTGAAATTCAAAATAAAAATAATGCAGCTGTCCTGTGAGGCCAGTAGCTGGTGCTGTGTTTTTGTAATACACATACAAGAAAACACTGAAGCTCTTTGCAGCTGTCTTTCTTCACTGCATAGGACCACCTAGTATTTGCCGTATATAAACACTGTGTCTCCACATATGCAGATGACAGTGTAGTAAATTGTACACCTCATTGGGTGTTCAAGTGTTGGTAAATCCTAAAGAGTGAACAGCACAAACGCTCTGTTTACTTTCTTTAATGTTGATCTACTCGCACGCGTACAGAGCAATTTGAGTGTAGTGTGCATTTATAGAAGAAGCCTTTCATATTGACTCTGATCGTCATTGTCATGTAAATGGACATCCAAAACACAACAAAGGTCTGCTTCCTAAGCTCAAACTGAACTGAGGGCCTGTTCAATGTTGGACTGGTACAGTAAAAAAAGGCAAAAATTCTCATTGAATGACTTCAAATATTGTATGATAACGCAAAGCTACAAAGAATAGATCCAGATCTCTTTCCTGATTAAAGCCTCTTTTGTGGTCAGACATATTACAGTATTATACTGGTATTTTCTTCATCTGTGGGAAAAATGGGAAAAAAAAATTTAATTGCATTCTTGCCATCATGTCATGGACCAGAAGAAACTGGGAGAAAACCCAGGATATGAACATGTGTACTCCATAAGAAAAGGGAGTACTGCAAACAACTACACCACATTTCGTCAATATATTAAATAACAGTTACATGAACATCTCGCAAAAGACTGAACTGTGACGATTGATGTTTTGGGGGCAGAAAATGAGATTTGACTAAAATCTGCAATGAAGCAAAATCAATTCACGATAATTGAAGGATTTTAATTGAACAGAAAGAGTTACAATGCTCAAAGACATTAACGTCATTGACGTAAATGTTTTTATCGTACCTCTTATTGAATCACTTTGATGTATTTTGTACCTAAGGCTGTGTGGCAGCTGTCAGTAATACAGCAGTAAAAGCAAAATACTAGCAAAATAGCATCCACTTTAAAGCAAGGCTCTCCAACTCAATACAGCTGGAGGGAAACTTCTGTATTCAAGTAGTGCAAAATATACCCCACAAATGTATACCACCAAATGCATTATTTTATTTCAAATAGAATATTTAATAATTCTAAACTGCAGGAACAGATTAGTTTCATACTTAAAATTTTAATTAAGGCCTTTAATAAATTAGCAAATAAACAACACAAAAGCACTGCAGCATTTATGCTCATATTTTCTTCATAATCAACTGTATGTATAAGTGTACACATTAATATTGACTGCTAGTGCAAATAGCTTTTCAAAAAACATCAGTAAAACTACTTGCTGTCGACTTGTTTTCTGCTATGTAAATATAAGAAATCCAGGTTTTGTTAAAAGGGAAAACTTAATGAAATAGCTGGAGAACCAAATCTGTCTTACCATATGACTCCAGATAGTGTAAAAAAAACAATTATTAACCCCAACTTTTCAATTCAAGTCACTGATAGTTACTTATTTGTCAACTCCGTGAGGACAAAACAGGATCCGTTATAAAACACTTTAAACCCAAGCAAAATTGTCAAACATATGGTCTGTGGACTGAATCAGATACGCAAGATGAGTTTGTTTTGTGTCAAAATGACAAAAAAGACATTAAATCCTTTTTTTTTTTTTTTGTGGTGTAACACATACGCTGTATTTTATGCTCTGTTGCCGATTTACATGTGTGCTGTTGAAATTAAGCTTCTCCAGTGTTTGTGTTATGTTATAAGCTAGGAAAAACTCAAAATTGTCATTTTTGTATCTGTAGACTTGAAAATATATTGAATGTAAAATATAACATTTAACATATCTTCAGAACCCCTTGAGAGATCTCTCAGAAAATTGTTATTTTCTAATATTATATAATATTATGGGAAAGTGGGCAAAACTTACTTTGTCGAACTTGTTAGAAAAAAAATCCCAAGAAGTGATAAATGATATGGAAAAACTAAAGAAATCCAACCAAATGCCTGAACGAATCTGAGAGCCAACAGAGTGAATGTCAGATTCAAATGAGGTTTCATCACTCATGCTCTCTCGTTTCGTATTAAAGTCGTCTGACTTTGACGGACTCGTGATGTTTTAGGGCTCGTGTGACAAACCGTTTCCTTCCTGACGTTGAAAACCTTCATATCATACTTTAAAGGTTCATTGTGAGAGTGGTATTAGCTTAAAATATCATCCACGGGGCATCAAACATACCTATTGTTAAAAACTTGCTTTGAGTAATCTGATTACATCATGTAGGTCAGGGGGTCTGTGACCCTTACGACCAAAATATTATTTTTTGACATTAAAATCAGCCTTTAAAATAAAAATAATGCAGATCACAGTGTTTTATTTATAAGATGTTGTATATAAGTTTACAACAAACGGTCATTTATGTTACTTTTTTCTGAAGTTTCATTATGTCATGTCACTTAATGTAGACATTTTTAGTAGACGTTTTATCACATTTAAATTTAAAACATTTGTTTGTATATGTATTTTTTGGAGGGCTTTTTTAGTAGTTTTTCTGTCTTCCATTTTAGTTGATTTAGCATTTGGGTTTTTTCTAATCTCATATATTTTCTTTCTACTGGTTCTAGTCATCGTTTTACTGTTTATGGTCATTTTAGCAGTTTTAACAATTTTTTTTTAATTCTTTTTTTAAAGCAATCTTTTTGTGGTTTTAGAAATTAAATAATTTGTGAGCTTCATCCACTTATCTTATAAGTTGAATGTAAGCTGAAGTCAATCACTGGCTACACCCTGGACTGTACTAACATAAAGAAAACAAATAAGATAAAATAAAACAAACAACTGGACCCATAAAACTAAACCAAGGATATTCTAGCGATATCAGGAGCACAAATAAATGTGTTATTAAGACCACAGGTACCACAATGCAACACTGCAAGATCATCAGACATGTAAAGCAAAATGTTTTTTCATGTGTACGCGGCCGTTCAAGTGATATTTTAGACAGAAATAAGCTTACGACTACCACACGGAAACTGCACTAAATCATTTGAAGCATGAAGTGAATTCTGTATTTCAAATGTATGCAGCTGTTGTACAGATTTCTGAAAAAATGCATGTCAACAGAAAAAGACACATGACCGTACTGGTATGAGTACAATGATAGAACTGCAAAACCATGAAGGTAAATTTGTGATTTACAGGTATGCGTTTCTCCTTCAGATATCATGAGAGAAAACGACTGTCTTGCAAATATATCAAAAGTTACAATTACATTGAGTATCATAAAAACCCAGAACTACATTCATAAACATGAACATGAGTCGGTCATGTCTGTGTTTGCCGTTGTTCTGGAGATACGTTCAGCAGAAAACATTGTTTTATATAACACAAAGAGACACACAGTCACACAAGTAGCACAAAGGTAAAGCAGTGTTAATTAATTCAACTCATTGAAATCCACGCTTTTCCACAGATATCAAGAGCAGATAAAAATGTGTTACGAATCCACAGAGGGTCAATTAGACCTCAAGTACCGCGAAAATAAATGTGATAGTTCAACTCCAAATCCAAGAATCAAACCGGTCGACTCTCTGTGTTGCTGGAGTGCAAACCACTAGTCCACTGGTGCTGCCTTTTCTGTATTTTAAGAGGCAGATCATTTTTGATTTAGCGAATCCGGCGCCGTTCACAATCAACCCTACTTCAGCGTCCTCGTCTCCCTGCGCTCGAAAAAGAGTGAGCTGCACTTCACTAATTATAAGTTACATTACTGATGATGTGCAAACACTGATGATACGCTCGAGAGCCGGCGAGCCTTTCAGTGGCTCGACAGAGGCGTGCGTCTCTGTGGAGGCAGAGTGCCTCCCAACACGGGCAGAAAATGGATTGTCTTTCCTTTTAACCCTTTTTCGCCTAATCTCCACCTCCACTTCCATCTCTTTGGTGCGCCCGTTCCACGCATCTGATTTCGTCGTGTTTTATTCTCCATGTTGTGATGAAGGTATTCTGTGTTATTGGCAGTTTTCCTCCCAGTTCTCCACTCCACTCAAGCCCGCGTCTCCACTCGGATTGGTCCTGATAGGTAATTTGGGCTTGCATGCATAATTCATGGCCTTTTGGAAGTTAATCCTAATAAATCTTCCCTCTCTTTCTCAAAGAGCCCCGTTCAGAAGGGGCCGGAGTGCCGGAGCTGTCCGAACGAGCTCATGCCGAGGAAAGAAAGGCAGGTTGTTTTTTTTGTTTTGTTAGTTTTTTTTGGGGGGGGAGAGAAAATTCCCCATCCCGCTTTTGTTCGGAGCTCTTATATAAAGACTCGTAATGTCAGCGGACTTACTCGCGCCAACAAAAAGGCTCGACGTGCAAATTAGCATTATGGCTCCATTGATTGAAACTGAAGTGCCAAATAAATGAATGTAATCCTTTTGAAAAAGGGAAGTCAAAACATTCGGCTAATGAGATCCGGATGTAAAACATGGCCCAGTCTGTTTATTCTTATTAACTCTGACGCTTTAACTCCGCCGAGTCTTTTATATCTGCAGTTATTTCAAGTGACTCAGAATAAACTGCGAGATCAAAGTTTCTTGTGAAGCAATGTTTTCAAGTGAAACACAGACAAATCAACGTATTGCATTCACTCTCTATGAATTAACATTGCATCGAGTCTTGCAAAAGTCTCTTCCAATAGGATCAAAACAAGTATTACCCACAATTTTTTTCTTTTTGTTTATCACTTAATCTTCCTGAAATGAACAAATTAAAAATATAAAAGGCACACTGGGAAACATATTGTAGCTCTTCAAAGGGCTGGAGAAAGATTTAGTTGAAAATCAGTGTAATTATAAACTAATTTGTATATATGACAAAAATTCTGAGGTAACAAGCTCTCACAGAGCTCCTGTGATAAATCATCTGCACAACATGAAGCGTTGTTGCCATGCTACGACGTTACTATCCTATCATGCTCACATGTCACTATGCTACGCTACCAAGTAACATGTTATGATGCTGCGACACTGCCATGCTCGAATATGATACCACCTTGTTGTGATGCTAAAAAGCTATGAGTCAACAGTACTTCCATGCAACTATATAGACATGCTAACATGAGGCTATGCAGGGATGCTACCATGGTTTGGTGCTATCATCATAACCTCCTGCCAAGCTGTACTGCTATCATGCTAGCATACAACATGCTGTGATGCTACCATGCTAAAATACTGCCATGGTCAAGTGCTATCTGATCCGACTGTATTTCTTATCATGGTACTATAATAACTTGCAACCACACTGTCACCCTGCGATGCTACCATGGTATAATGCTCAATGCTACAATGCATTTCACTTACATATTGTTTTTTCCAGCAGTCCAAGTAAACCGCTTTGTATTGTTAAACACACACGCAAAAAGCAGATATCCATGCACGATACCGAGTCCATCCATTGGGAGCAGTTTGGAGAAACGTACAGGGAATCGAACTTTCCACCATCCGATTATAAGATGACCGGTCTATCAACCAAGCCACGGGAGCCGAGCCTGTAACTACCGATACATGACCCGAGTCAATATGATAGAACTGCGTCACTATTCTCTCACATTGACACACCATACTGTCATGCTGTGATGCTACCATGCTACGATGCTACAATGCTACCCTAGTGTGATTGTACCATATTGCCATACCACCATACTGTCGATGTGATGTTGCCATAGTAAAATGCTAACATGCTATATAATATGATATGATACCATACTATTCTAAGCGTAGCATTTTAGATACTAAATTGATATACTTTTTTTCACTTTCTCTCTCCTTTAGTTCTTTATGAAACCATTTCCATTCAAGTTAAACGTTTTGCCTCAAAAACATCTATCTCCCCAGCATGTTATTAGCCAGCCCCTTGCTAGCAAGGAGTACTTAGAAGGATTTGAACTTTTCCCCCTCCGGTTTGTTTCCTCACTGTCGTGACTATAACCGAACCAAAGGTTGCTCATCTTGCTGTCTCCTTTTAGTTTATTTTGTTTGATGTGACCTCCTCCGTCTTTGGGAGTCTGCCCCCCCCCCACCCCCAACACACACACACACACACACACACACACTTTGAAACTGCTACTAAATAACAACCATCACGTAGCTGTAAAAAAAATTGCACATCAGTGCTACATTCTTAACGTTGTTTTCCTCCCGTCCATCCCTGGAATCAGGAAACGCTGCTTCGCAATTAATCTAGTCTGATGCTTGTGATTGCATTTTCTAATTATCATTCCAGCCCGTCCTTGAGTTTTAATAGCATTCTGGATATTAATCTTTGATGTGGCGTGCCTATTAAGCATTAGGGCCAGTGTTTCCTTTCTGAGTCCCTCCAAACGCCCCATTAAAGGACGAGCGAGCCCTGAATCCACGCCAGATCCTATAGACTCCTGAATTATCTCGGATAATTTAGCCAATTAAATCTCAGAGTTTTACTGGGAAGGAAGGGAGAAAAAAAATGTGATTAGATTACGTGGCGGGCGACTTGTATCGCCCAAAACACAGGCGAACGAAGGGACGATATACTGTTGAAGTGTTGTGGAGGGCTGTTATTCTTAATCTTGGTTGGAGCACTCCTCTCTTCTGCTCTGCTCCACTTCTGTAATCTGCAAATTATATAGTCTTGTTTTGCTGAATAAGAATATTTTTGATCTGATATAAACTAGGATATGCTTCCTGGAAAAAAAAAAGGCAGAGCATTGCATATTAGTCTGGGGAAGGAATTATGCACATTCTTAAAAAAAAAAAAAAAAAAAAAAAAAAAAAATTGAACAATGCAGACATTCCTCCCCCCCACAAAAAAAAAAAAAAAACCTCCTAAACTGAGCACTGCAACTAAGCACTTTTATGGATTCTCTGACTTTACTGGGAGGACAATTATGCGCAATATGCGGCAGAAATCCAGGCTGGAAAAGCTCTCTAAGAGGTCTTACATGCATAATAAATTGATAATCCTTTAAACATGGGAGAATATTAACCTGTAAATTGGCAGTCTGGCCGCTGCAAACTTTTTTTGGTGGGGTTTGTGGTTGCCAGTTTGCAGCGGAAGGCGTCCTCGCTTCTCCAAGTTGTGTTTCGATAATTCAATCCCAAAAACCGAGCCGGATTCCAGCGAGGGGCTCAGGAAAATAAGCTTTATTAGCTGCTCCTTAAATGACACAGCATATTATTATCGAAGCACAAATTAACACAGACACTTAAGTTTATGCACCGAAAAGTGCAGAAATCCAAAATAGCTGCTTCAGACTTGACGCATACGTCACAGATGCATCATTTTGTGTTTATAATTAGCATAACAGCGCTCAGCTTTTACTAATATATAACTGTAATAAAATAGATTGGACGGTTGTTGAAAGGTTTAGGGGGGGGACTACATACCTTCCTGCTTCTTGAATGATGAACACATATTCATTTAATCATCCTCCCTTATATTCCAGTGAGGAGTTTATTCAAGACAAAGTTACAAAAAGGAGATGTATCATGAAGCCTTGTTGCTAATTTAATAGACTTTTTAATTGATACCGCATGTTGTCATGCATGACAAATCAACACAGAGATGTGCATCCATGCACAGAAAAGTGCAGGAATGCCATAATTGAGAATGAATCTTTTCTTTTTCTTTTTTTTTTGCAGCATCCAGAAATTGATCATCCAAAAGCCTTATTTGCCATTTGTTTGTTCAGAAATGCATTGTTATATTTCCATTGTTTTTATGAAAAGTTTGTGCAAACAAACCCCTCTCCTGCATTCATTGCCACAAGCTACATGTGTGCATTGATGAGTGTCAAAACTCTGTGGAAAAAAAACATGTAAAAAGCCATTTTTAGGACATCCACCAGCAGATCTCAGTAGACTTAATGCATACAGGTTTATAGCTTCAAACATGATTTTCTGGTGATTATTGGTTTCAGTCTACGGTTTCTACACTTTCAAAATATACATACATCCATGTTATATCCAGAATAAGTTCTAAAAAGCACATTTTTAATATCTCCAACAATACATTTCATAGAAAGCTGTAGGAGATTCGAACCATTTAAGTTTATAGCATCCTTTTGTCAGTATAGTGTTTTCATTTTTATCACTTTCGAGGTTAAAATACGTAGTTTCATCGCAATTTCATCATATTGTTCAGTGATGACATATTTACAAGGGGAAATTGTTTGAAAAACAGTGCTTATTTCGAACCTGACTGCTTTTTGAATGACGCTGTACATAAACACTTAAGCACAAATTAAGAAATTCTCACATTTGTGCACGAAAACAAACTCCAGGAGCAATTTATAGGAGCTTGATATAGTTATTTTGCACCAGTTTGTAGTTTAAATGGGATAGTTTTCTTAAATTATACACACTGGGTGGTTTAATCATCTATTTTTCTCGGGAAAAGTTGTCCAGACGACCCATTTATAGGAGAAAAATGCGACATAAACTGAACATTATCTGCAAATTTTCACATTATCACACAAGCACAGATTAATTCATCTACAAATGTGTGCATGGCAGGAGTCCGAAAGAAGGAAAAAGACGACTAGGAAAGGCTGCAGAAGACTTGATCTGTAAAGGTTTGGATCGTAATGTGCATAATGATGAGTGTCAAAGAAAAAAAAAAAGTGTGGGGGGGGGTTTATCCAGACAATGTACTCCTATTATTTGCACCTGTATGCACATAGGCAGTGTTATGCAACGCTGGCAGGACTCACACAGTAATTAGTCTGCAACTCTCTACATGTACGTCGAAGGAACTCAACAAGTGGTTATGCAATGAGGAAAAATAGAGGTGCAGAGAAATGAAGGTGTGTGTGTGGTTGGGGGGGGGGGGGGGTATTAGATGTAAAGAGGGCAGAGGAGAAGGGGTGTTGAAGGGGTGGGGGCAAGGTCATTATGATTAGTCTCAGTAATCTCCGATCCGCTCCTGGTGGGGTGATTTGTGGCGAATAGATGCAGTTTATTCCCAACAAGCGTGTACGTGAGGCGCCGGGAGGGAGGCGGGCGGCGTCGCGTGATTGGCAGTTTGAGTGTTTCTGTGATTGCTCGCCGGTATTGACGGAGAGGCGCAGGCGTGTGGAGGAGGAGGACGGGGGAAGGGGTGGGGGGGGGGGGTATAAATCTGGCACGAGGGGCGTCGATGCAGCAGAAGATGCAGCACCTGTGCGAGCCTCCACTTGGTGGAGCCCTAGACCTTCACAAAATGTGCAGGGAGCCCCCACCACCACCACCACCACCACCACCACCACCACCACCACCACCCTCCTCACCATTCAGCCGGCCGCAGCAGTCGCTCTCTGGCAGACCTCAGCAAGCTTTACTCATGTTTTGAAATCCTCAAAGCAATTTTGTGATACAGTGCACACTTCCTTGTTGAAAAAGCTGCTCGGGGAGGAGGAGGAGGGGGGGGGGGGGGGGGGGTTTACGTGTGCCCCTTTTTTTTTTCTTGAAAATCCACCCTCCATAATGTTCCACCAAATGTTTTCTGTTTCCGGGCTGAATTATGAAGTCAAACTGGGCCCAAAGAATACAAGTCACCATCTTTTAAATTCCCCCGTTTCTTCCTACACATGTTGTTTTTTTTTGTTGCCGATAAATATTCATGTGTCGATCCTTTTAAAACCCAGCTGTGGCGAGGCTCATGAGAGCCCGCCTGTGTGGGAGCAATGCGTTCCCACCTCCTTTTTATTCGAACGCCGAAAGGTCACTCCGTATCTGACGAGCATGTTAGTGGCTAATTCACTCTAAACAGTAACCCCCAACCTGGTGAGTGTTGGGAAGAGAGGGGGGGCCGGGTGTGTGTGTGTGTGTGTGTGGGTGGGGGGGGGGTGGATTAAGTTTGTGCTGTGGAGGATATGCACATGTATCCACACGCACGCACACACACGTACACACACACACACACACGCGCGCACACATAGAGCAGTGCCGGCTGGCTCGCTCCGGTCGCGGCGCTCGAACACGGCGATTTATACACCCTCATGCGTTTTTAGAGATATGAATGGTACAGCGCCTCTCCCATCAAATCTGCCCGAGCAGCACATCACACACAAGTATGATTCACCCCTCTTTCTCTGCAAGCACGCACACACACACACACACACACACACACACACGCACACACACACTGGGCTGAACAGGTGCTTACATACAGTCATGTATGTGTCGTCCATCCTGCACATGTCATGCATTTGTTTCTGTTCCTCACACTTTTAAATGAAAGTTTTGTATGATCCCAGGCAGAAGTTACACTTCAATGTGTGACAGGTGTCATGGGATGCAGATTAGAGATCATATGTACACTTCATCCTGCTGGGATTAAGTTTTCTTGAGGCAGAAAGACAAAAAAAAAAAAAGCAACAACAACAAAAAAAAATGGATTGAAGTTATCCACACGGTGCTGCCTTCGTCAATAAAAAAAAGGAAAGAGACAAAAAGAGCACATCAGCCCCCCTGGAGTCTGCACAGAAATATAAATATATCCAGAAGAGGTGGTGGGATGAATGAACAGAACGGAGGAGGAAAGAGAGGAAAAAGGAAAAAAAAAAGCTCCCTTACCTTTATTTATTTTCTCTTCCTTTTTCTTTTCTGTGATATTCACAGCTTAGCATCCATCTGTGTCACTGAGTGCTCGGCGCTGTGTTCCCACTCCTTAGCAGTGCTTAGCGCCGGAGAAGCTGACTCCTCACGGCAGTGCTTACATTCCAAGACTGACAACAGCACAGCTGGTGCGAATGTGTATGGGAGAGAGTGTGTGTGTGTGTGTGTGTGTGTGGGAGAGAGAGAGAGAGAGAGAGAGGGGGAGAGAGAGAGAGAGAGTCTCCTGCTTGCATCCCTCGCTCTATGCACATTCTCCCTCTTGCTCCATTTCTCCTCCCCTCTCTCTCTCTCTCTCTCTACACTTTCTTTCTATCATCTCTCTCTCTCTCTCTCTCTCTCTGTTTCTCTGCCTCTTCCCTCCTCCTCCTCCTCCTCCTCCTCCTCCTCCTCTCTATCCCCTCCTCTCTCTTTCTCTCGCAGTGCATCACTTCTGGCGGTGGATGTCACCGAGGCTGAAGCTGAGGCGACTCTGCCCCTGATTGGCTGCCATTCACAAGTTAGCGATAAAGAAAAAGGGAGAGAGAGGGAGGGAGGGAGAGAAAAAGCAAGACGAAAAGCAAAGCGGAGGGAGGAAGAAACCAGGGGGGGGGGGGGGGGGGGGGGGGGTTAAAGGAGAAAATAGTTCCCTTACATCCCAGTGAGCATCAGTTGACTGTGGAATAGAGAGACGGAGGAAGGTTAGAGGCTGAAGAAGAGGGTGGACTCACGGAAGGAATGCACTTTATCTTTTTTTTCCCCCTTCTTCTTCTCCCTCACTCTCTTTTTGTGTGTGTTGTTGTGAATGCATCCAAGAAAAGCTGTGTGCCCGTGCATGCGTGCGTGCGTGCGTGCGTGCGTGCGTGTATACATAAAGAGGCTTCACTGAGAGTGACTGACTGAGCGGCCGTGTGATGTTTGATGTCCAAAGCAATCGGCCCCATCTAATCTTCCCTCAATGACAGAGGAACGAGGTGTGTGTGCGTGCATGCGTGCCTGCGTGCGTGCGTGCGTGCGCCGTGCACATCCACACGTACATGCGTATGTATGCTCATGCATGTACGTGTGTGTATGAGTCTGTTTCTTTGCACAAATATACATGTGTACATGGGATAAATGTACGTTATGTGTCGTGTGTGGGTGTGTGCGCATGTGCGTGTGTGTGTGTGTGTGTGTTCCCTCCCTGTCTCTAACATGGACGCGGGTGTGTGGCAGGTGCACATGCGATGGAGGCCGTTCTGTCTTCCCTTCTCATTACACTCCCCATGTTCGATGCATATCAATACGTCTCCATACTGTATGTGCGACTGAGGGTGATATGGCAATTTCATTCCACTGACGGGATGGAAAGGCGAGCGGGAGAATATATATCTCGGGTGCTGAAGGGGGTGGGACACATTATTAGGTGCCGATATCCGTCCCCAATATGTACTTTGAGCGGATAAATGATTGGATGGAGTGACTTTGAAATGCACGGGACGTCACTCAGAGCCGCGCCACCGATGAATAATTGAAGAAAAGCAGCCGTTTTTTTTTTTTTTTTTTTCTTTTCTGCGGCCAACCTCATCCCAGCTCAAGTTTTTATCTCCTGATATCAGTGTGAATAGATTATCAAGCTCAAACTCTCGGCAGCAGATAAATAAAAATGCAAACAGGCCAAACTAATTAACATCCAAACGAGCGGTGAGGTAGCCTCCCCTCTGATACCGCGCCAAGTCCTCGCACTTCATAATTCACTCCCTCGTTGTGTTTGGCGGCGCTGGGAGATTAAGAAGTAGGTGTGTGCGTGTGTGTTTGTGTTTGTTTGCGCGTGCATGTGTTGGCTTGTGTTACTGTATTTATATGTGTGACTGGGGGGAGGAGGGGTGGGCTACGTGTGCTTCGTGTGTGTGTGTGTGTGTGTGTGTGTGTGTGTGTGTGTGTGTGTGTGCGTGTGCGTGTATGTGCACGTATGTTCTGAGTGAGATACCTGTGCAATTTTAAGAGTAAGAGTTTTGTTGTGTGCATGTGCGCGTGCAAAAGCATGTGTCTGAATTTTAGTGTGCATGCTTGCAGTGAGTGTGTGTGTGTGTGTGTGTGTGTGTGTGTGTGTGTGTGTGCGTGTGTGTGTGTGTGTGTGTGTGTGTGTGTGTGTGTGTGTGTGTGTGTGTGTGTGTGTGTGTGTGTGTGTGTGTGTGTGTGTGTGTGTGTGTGTGTGTGTGTGTGGTGTTCCTCACTAACGAGCCACTAAAAAAGGAGGCTATTTTGTACATCTCTGCATAGAATTAGTATTAATTTATTTGCTATTTACACCCCTGGGACGTTAATTACGCCGTTGTTACGCAGCCCAAACAACTCAGCAAACATCAGAGAACAAGAACAAGCATTGTACCCGACTGTTTCGGGAAATATAAGAACATATTTCCACAGTCAAAGTTCTCCAAACACACATACACACACACAAGGAAAAAAAAACCCGCAAAAAACCTCCAATCTTTTCATTTCACAGGCCTTCCAAGGTAAATAATTTCCCAAATTCCCATTGTTTTCTTCCTCCCTCTCCTGATGAGGACTCCATTACGTTAAATCAAAGTGTTCCAGGCCTGAGGAAACAGCTTCCTTAAGTAAGGCTGTCTCCTGATCCTCTCCCAATTCTGGATGTCAGCTCCCATCAGCGTCACCAGCTTGTTGCACTTGCTTTCACCTCCACAGTCCTAGCTGCCGCTGATTAGCTCTCTGATTTCCCCGTTGCCTTCCCAGAGGAACGCTCCAGTGCGGATGTCTACCCACTGTTTGCTGTGCTAGCATAACAACTGATAGGTTATTGATATCGCTCCCCTGCATGGCAATGACAGTACCGCACTTCCCGTCTCCCGTTGCCGCTTTTAAGTTGCCATTTGAAGATCCTTTAACAACCTGAAAAGAGGCATCCTGCTTCCTGCCGGCTCCCTTTTTCGAACAGTCCCACCACCTATTTGATCTCAGAAAGTAGACGTCAATCAATACTAATGTCAGAATATCATCCTGATCACACAGTTTTAGTTTGTTTACACTGTGCTACACCTTTTTCGGTACCTCACTACCGTCGGTCCTGACCTTTTCCCCATTGACTTTTTCTTCATTTAAAACACCTTTTAGATACTCGTACATAGTGTCCGCTGGAAGTTCCAGCCCTGCTGAGTCCTTGAGAATGTCCAAATTGTGTCATTTACTGCGCTCGCTTCTGAAAAGAAAGAACACCATGACGTCGCTTCTTTGAGTATTGGGGTTGCTCGGGAGGGGTTCAAGTATCTTGGCGTCTCATGCATGAGTGATGGGAGGAGGGATCACGATTCGGACAATGGCCTGCGGCAACGCAGTCGCAGTGTTGAAGGGGGGAGTCATGCTCGGCTCTGTTTACTGCTCGCTTTACATCCCCACCGTCATCAGAAACTTTGGCCCGAGATTACCGAAATGAGTTTTCGACACAGGGTGTTTCAGGTTCAGACCTCAACCTCAAAGTTAAGTTGTTGCTCCTCCACCTTGAGAGGAGCCAGTCAAGATGATTTGTCTGTTTAAGATGCCCCAGGAGGAGGACCTGGGGTCAGCTAAAGAGATTGTATGTGTGGTTTGGTCTTGGAGAAACTTGGAGTTACCAAAGAAGAGCTGGAGGAAGTTGCAGGGAGACCGACCTGGAAAAATACCAGGGCTTCTTCTCAGTACTGCCGGCGTGAGATGGGTGGATGGATGGATGGATGGGGAAAAACAAGATTTAATGCAATTTAAAACACATATATGATAATTACAGCCAAGTAAATCAATTATTAAATAAAAGTTGTTAACCAGCCACCCACTAGCACAGCCACTCTGCAAATGTTGGTACGATAAGTAAGATCGTAAAAGTGCCAGTAATATAAATGATTCTACATAAAGAAGCCCATGCTCAATTGTGAATACCAGTAAATAAATCCAAATTGAGTAGCAGAGGTGGTGTATTAAATGTCCATTCAAAGATTTCAAAACCATGCAGCATTGCGCTGTGTATACTGTTCAATATTAAACTGTTTTGACCTTTGAGAAGACTTCAGTTGATTTAAATTCCAAGGTTGGCCATTTTCACAATAGTTATATATATATTTTTTCTTTTTTTTTGTGCCTTAAACATTTATTCAAAAAAGCTGAAAAATTATTTATTTTCTTTGTTTTTCCTGTATTCCTTGATGCTCGATTCAATCGAGAATCTATGAAAGCATAACTTGTACAAATTAGCATTTTCTTTCTAAAGAACACAGCATATTTTTCTTTGTTGCCACATGAAATTTCATTAAAGCCCCATTTGTTGAGTAAATCTAATTTATGGTTATAAAACACGCTCACATTATTTTCCGTGAATTTACGGCCAGTTTGTTTAAATGAGGTGAATATTTTCCTCGGCAGTCTCTTGAAGACGTCTCCAAATTCTGAGCAGTAAATAAAACAGCAAATAACCTTCAGCCACATGCATTAACAAGTTAAAGACAGTGAATTTGAAATGGGAGACAGATTTTTAAAAATAAAAACATGCTCTTGTGGGTGTTGCGCCTCCACATTTTAGTCAGGAGTTGCTTATTTATTTATTTGGAGAGCATCATCCTGGCAGGTGTGCAACTGTGCATTGTTGCTTCCTCCGTCCGTAACATTGTTTGCAGAGAAAATTGTAAATTGGGGGAATATCTGACACACATACATGATCGATTCGCTGCAGGGGAAAAAAAAAAAAAAGATAGTTTTGTCGATGCCAGAAGTGAGCGTGGGGGTATAATCTTGTTTCCCTAAAATACAGGGAACATCGGTATGACTCTGGCTGTAGCAATTACTGCATAATCGGCTGATTGTGGGTATTTGAGCTGACCGCAGTGATTTTGCATAATTGGTAGAAGCATTTGCAATCATCTGTGTAAAAAAAAAAAAAAACTGCTATATGAAACTCACAGAAATGTCCTACTTTCATCACAATTTCAATGTTGATGCGCCACCGCTTGAGACTCGACCGGCTTCTCTCTAATGACGTCCTATGGCCATTCTTACGAGCGCAGATTCAAATTCACGGCACATTTTGATTTCAAGCCAAATGAAAAGAGGACAAGGCAACTTGTCAAATTTACAACACACTCCTCAAAGATAATGGGCTTTAATGGACGTGTGTATCATTAATTGCAGGTGTTTCAGTGACAAACGATCAACCAAAATTACATCAACTGAAATTTGATGTCTATAATAGACAGGTATAGGTGCAACATTTAGGTGGGAAATAATTGCTGCACATTACAAGAAATCCTCATACAGTGACATTGAGGCTCGTATCGTTTTTGCATTTTCATTTCAGGAAAGTTTTGCGTTTTTACAGCAACTTTTTGCAAAACAATGTCCGTTCATGTGGAAATAGCATAAAGACTGAACTCGATGTAGTTATTAGCATGCCAGGACAGGATAGGAAAGGAGATAGGAGGGACTATTAGGAAGCACCCATCGTTTCAGCTGCTCCAAGCAATGTTGTGTAAAAAAAACAAACCTCACAAAAAAAAAACAAGCCTGGCCTCAGTGGGAGCCGTATAAAGAGTTACCATGTTGGCTGCACTGCATTTATATGAGAAGAAATGTCTTCATACATTTCTTGAACGATTGGTTTGTTGTGTTTGGTTTGAATATATCCAACAAAAACAAAAATGTAGCTATGCGGTACAATAACACAAGTCACCAAATAATCTGTTTAGTCTTTTACATTTCCGAACATGACTTTCCCAACCGTGAGTTTACATCCTATTTGATTCAGGAATCAAATGTGTGACTTGGACGGCGTGAAGGATGGGACGCCACCTGAAGCTGCCCCCGTCAAATTATTCCATAATTGCTCTCACCGGGTTGGCAGAACCGGAGGGGGACGGGGTCCAACCCGTAATGACTTGGAGTCATTTACATGCATTTCACAGATGAAATGCAGCCTGAGCTCTGATGCCGACCCGGAGAGCAGTGGGTGACTGGGGGCAGCGAAGGTTCAGATCCTCGCTCAAGGACACTTGCACGGTTTGCATAGCTGTTAGCATGTTAGCTATTACCGGGCCCGGCGCCTGTGTTTGACCAGAAGCTCAGCCAAGAGCCTTTTTCTGAGCAGCTCTTATTATTTCAAGCTTAGGTACATATTTGCAATGCATTCTGGTATTTTTACTTTTTTTTTTTTCCTTCTCTAACTTTACGCCTCCTCCTTGCGGATCTGTTTCCTTCTGGCCAGTTGTAATCATCATTGTTAGCATGGCAGAGAGCTTTCTTTGTGTTGACAGGGTTTAAAAGTGCAGCGCTCGTGTGTTTGCCTCTTATTTGTTTTTGTGTGATCCGTGAAGCTCAAGGATTATGGGAACAAGGAGAAGACGAGGGCTTCTCCGGTCCCCGAGTTTGTCCTTAAAACAGCTTCTTCCTCCCTGGACTTTGTGCGGCGATGACGCTTGCCTGAGAGGCTGAAAGGCTAAAGTCCCCGTGCAAGTCAATACCGCAGATTATATGACAGGCGGCAATGAAAACAGCTGAAGTGAATCAAACAACGGTGCGCAATCACACTGGAGAGGGGAAAAAAGAACAGGAAGACAAAACAAAAGATAAATCTTCGGGAAGATGAAACCGATGTTCGAAATGAGAGAATTTAATGCACAAGTGTAACAAAAGAGTGAAGTAACACGAGTGGCTAAATCAAGTTTTACGAACAAATTATTATCATAGTAAATAAATACCCAATAAACTCACTTAGAGTACGAAGAAGCTTAAACTCATAAATATATCATAAATAATTTAATGGATACATAAATGTTGCATGGACAAACAAAAAACGACTCTTAAATCTACTGTTGGAATAAATACACAAATAAACAAAGCTGATACAAGAACAACTAATCAATAAAATAACAAGTACGTCATACAAATTACTGACTAACAACAGATTGATCCTTAAATAGATATCTTAAGTACTAAGTTATTGAGACAACTATGTAACTGAAAAGTAGCTGTACAATGAAAAAAAAATACTGTAAAACTAGTAAAGTTAACAAATATGCCAAAAAACTAAGACATCAAAAATATGACAATAATATACACAATAATAATCAAAAAAAAGGTTGCTATATTATTAAGTAACTAACAATTTAATCTAGCTAGCATGAAAAACTAAATCACGGATGAACAAAATAAATGATACCAACAAACCATAAAGTCTAAATGAAATAACAAGTACCCACATAAACAATGATCTAACTATGTATTAGTCTAATGAAGTAACCAAAAATGTCAACTGACTGACAACTCCATGACCACATGACCAACTAATACGTTAATAATAAAACCTCAACCAGGATAAGACACAATACAAAAACCAACAGTTAAACGTGAATAAAACATAAACACATATTACTTATATTGTTAAAATCCAGGCAGATACCGACATTTGTAAGCTTGATTTTTTTTTCTTCTTTTTTTTTTTAAAGGTTGTAAACTCCGTGCAGTCGATGGGTTTTTCAGTGAGCACTAAACAGGCTGAAAGCCTGAAAAAGCAGGTTTGGGATGAAATTCAGCAAGTGAATGGAGTGTCTTCACGATGTTCGCTTGAGAGGCTCAAAGGTTAAAAACTCCCAGAACAAGAGTCTTTGTACGTAGAGTACGCTGCACAGTACATGACGGCCTGGAACACGATGGAGCGGTGCGCCACGTTGACGTATTGGCGGCTGTGTTGAGGTCTGCGCACGCACGCACACACACACACACACTCTAAAGTGTTTTGAGTGTCTCTCTGTGATTGATCTTATTTATCAAAACAGCTTCCATGGTAGTTTCTCTCACTTCTCATCAGTGGTGGGCACAAATCCCCCCTAATGTACAGTGACTTTGGTGTGTGTGTGTGTGTGTGTGTGTGTGTGTGTGTGTGTGTGTGTGTGTGTGTGTGTGTGTGTGTGTGTGTGTGTGTGTGTGTGTGTGTGTGTGTGTGTGTGTGTGTGTGTGTGTGTGTGTGTGTGTGTGTGTGTGTGTGTGTGTGTGGGCAGAGCTGCTGGATGGAGGATTTCACAGGAAAAAAGCCCCGAGGATGCTCCTGTCCCAGCCAAAGTGATGACACTTCACTCAGTCTGTGAACACTTACTTATGGAGGAGCTCAGCAGGCGATACATCTGCTTTTATTGACTAAATTGGCACCATCATAAAAATTTCACAGTCCACTTCCCCTCGTGGGCTTTTACCAGATTTTGTAGTGCAGACTTCTGCTGGGGGGAGGGAGGGGGCTTCATTTATGACTAGATAAATAATTACACCCAGGGTTCCTTTGAGGAAACCATCTTTGTTTAAAAGCATTTTTTTTTCTCGTTTTCTCCTGCATGTCGCCCCCCCCCCCCCAAAAAAAAAACAAACCTAAACAATGCTAAAGGTCAAAAAGTAGTTCCAATAAACATAATGAAAGGAAGCAGCGGTGCTTCTCATCACCTTTAAAGGGATTTATATAAAAACCAATGGGGTAACTCCAGGGATACTTCTTTGCACATGGTGTGAGCAGTCGATACGACATGCAGTGCCTCTTTTACCACTTTATAAACAACTTGCAAGGTCAACCTGACATGTAGAGTCATTCAGAAAAAGGAAGGAAGGCCTTAAAGCAGAGCTCAGCTCAGGTTTATTTCTCTTTTTAGTTTGTTGTGCAGACAATTTTGAAGTGGGACGAGTAATCAGGACGAGACATAAACTACATGAGCGAGTTGTGCAGGCAAAAATCACAGCTCTTACATAAATAAAAGATCAGTCTGGGAGAAACAGATAGTTTCTATGTTAATTATTGAATTTGTTAAAGATGAAAAAGTAATATTTGTGGAGTTTAAAAAAAAAAAAAGATTTGTCCATCGAGGTATCTGCAAGAATTCACCTTGGTCATGACTGTCTTAAAAATGGGGAATTGTTTTGGGGGCTACAGTAATACAAGTTACCTGCTTAATACACAATGATGTTCATCACAATCCTCAGATTGACTTTAAATGTGGTATATTTCAAGCATATGCTGTTTACCAGCTCTGCTGAAAGGTTGATGCCAGCTGATGTCAACCTGTTGTACAGAACCATTGGGTGTGTGAGGTATAAGACACGAGTACCTGTATGTGACCGACGCTGGGATGTGCATCATTGACCATCATTGACACTGTCATGCTGTTTTCTTCGTGGGAATTGATAGTTACCACACCATACTGGATGATAGTACTGCTGCAGGAGTTCCAGCTACTGTAATTGTCACAATTGATTTATATAACCCATAGCACCAGTGGTGTTTCTAGATGTAAACACTTGGTGGGGCAAGATTTTATTTCAGGTTTAGTGACATCACTGAATTTCAAAGTAAAGTGAGTGCACCACCTTTTAACCACAACATTATAACAACCATATAGGCGCTCATCCAGTCAAAATATTGAACCTTGGAGATAGCTGATCAGAAAAAAAACAAAAACATTTAACATTTAAAAAAAAGTCATTGACATGAACCAAACCAGGTCATGCAGTTCCAAAGACAAGAGTTCTACCTCTGGACCACTGGTAAAACTGCTAATTCGTGGGAATCTTACAAAGTCTTCGTCACTGCTTCAGTCAATTCAACCTTCAGTTTCTCAGCTAAAATAAGTTTGAAACTCGTACTCATAAATAATCGACCGAATACATTTTTATTCTTACACTGATCACTTACATTTTACTGCATGCAATACACACTGCACGGTGAGGGAGGGGCGAGCGGGAGTGAGCTCTACTCTTTAAACCATCGGTGTGGATCAGGAGGAAACAAAGCCTGAAGCAGCAAGAGGAGACCAATAACCAGGGAGTGCAATCCTCACACAGTAACTATGTACTATGTAAGAGGAGGTTTTATTCACAGACAAGAACATATTGCACTTTGCATGCAATCCTTTCTGATGACACCAGGTGGGGCTCAGGCCCATCTGCCCCTAATGACCAACCGCCACTGCAAAGCACATTGGTCTCGTGGCGAGGAGGTTTCTGTGTGGAGTTTGCATGTTCCCCAGTTTCCTCCCACAGTTCAATGACCTGCACGTGAAGCAAACCTGTAAAGTTTGTGTGAATGCTTTTGCTCATCGTCAGCTGGGATCAGCTCCAGTGAACATTAACAGGATAAAGTGGTATAGAAGACGGATGAATTTGACCCCAGAGCGGTTCTTAATGTGCATTAAAGTTTCCTGTCTGTCGTGTTTGGCCATACACCAAATAGTGACGCTGGGCCGCAAGGTGCTCACACACACCATTGAGAGCAACGTTCCTCGCCCCCAAAGAAACAAGTCGTGAACATCGTGGGTTCTTACAAGGACGCGGAACATGAGGTTTTTTTTTTTTTTTGCAAAGACAAAGCAAGACGGAAGCTTCACTAACATGCTGTAGAAGATGTGTGAATTGTACACTTGCACAGTCTGAGTGTGTATTAAGTGATCCATTTAATACACATCGAAGTCCAGGAAATACATCCTGGACTTCTTGAGTTTTTGGGATTGACTCTTCCAAGGGTTGGGAAGGGAAACCACTGTACGACCTGAGCCACAGGGTGTAGGATTGGACCACACAAGTCCACCTTTTGGTCTCCATTTGCATCAATGGCTTTTATTTGTGCCTACTGACCTGATTTGTCTTTATTTGGACCACCTTGGTTATATTCTGACAGGTTGAGACTGAGACAACAGCTGAAGGTTTGGAGATGATTTGACCAAGTCTCATCATGACAATATGGTCCTCATCAAACTCTCAGATATTTACATTTATGCATTTATATGCCTTTAACACATTAAAAAAATACAAATAAAAAAATCAAGACCAATTGTTCCCTGGCTGTCTGATTTACTTACATGCTTATCTACGTACATGGTTGTCCTGTTACCACACTTGTATGTTTGAAGGAATCCCTTTATTTCATCTTTCTCCCCTCAGTTGAACGTGTTTAAACCGACGCTCACACATAACATGCCGTCTTTTGGCGACATAAGTTTGTCAAGCACCTCGCGTTCAAAGATTTATAGCTCGACCATGCGATGCACTCAGGAACAGCTCCATTAAAAGGGGGGGGGGGGGGGGGACTTCAAAGACCTCCCTTCATTTTTACAGATACCATGTTTACTAGTGTGACTTTTCAAAGCTCAAAAGCAGAAACAAAATTGATATAAAGTGGAGTGGTCTCTTTGTTAAAAGAGTACTCTAGTGATTTGGTAATGCACTTCCATAAAATTGGGGGCTTGCAAGAGACAGATTTATAATAGAGTGGGGAGAATAAAAGCAGAGAAAGCTGAGAGATTCTTTTTTATTTCCTCGTAGGATTCAGGCTCCAAAACTGCTGGATCCTGCATTTCCCATAAGGCGACGTGGCGATGTCTTCCATTAGAGCTCCTAAAATACCCACTTCTGTCAAAAAATCACAGCTCCAGGCTGAACCTTACATTCCTTTTGAAGAGTTTTTGAGGTATAGAGGGTGCAAACTAATTGTGCTTCTCCGGGCGAAGCAATGGCAATGACAGGTGGAATTAATATAATCAGGCATTTATGGAGATGTACCTGTATCCTGAAATATCCCACAGAGACTTTAACAGCAATTACCACAAGTAAGTAAATAAAAAAAGACTTTTGGGGGTTCTGTTAACATTTAGAGTCACTGAAAACACAACTTTTTAAAAAAATGGCTCCCAAAGTGGAACTTTTCGACAACTGTCTTCAGGGAAAATGGGGGGTGCTCATGTGCACCACGGCCAGAGTGAACACTTGTTTCACATGTGCAATAGAGGGGCAACAACAACAATGGTGGCCTCCAGAGTGCCAAGACTCTCAGTGACGTCACAACTTTTCTAGAGATGTCAAACCTTTTTTTTTTTTTTTTAAACAATGGTGCTCTGATTATACCATCGATACGTTGAACTGAGCTGCTTTCTGTATTTTCATCTCAGAAAACATTAATTTAAAAGTTCACAATTTCATTTTGGGATATAAAAATGGGAAACTGCTTTGATCCACATTTTTACCAGAACATCGTCTGGATAAGGTGGTTGAACAAAGTCTTGCGGAGGATGACACATCCCGTGTTAAATGCGCTTCACCGTTTTGAGATGTCGACCATTTTCACATGAAAAGCGAAGTAGGAAACCTCAGCTTTACCGTCGGGCTTCATTTGGACTGGAGTACCAAATAAAATGGCCTCCTATTGTGTTTAAAACAGCAGGTTTTTCCTGCATATGTTGTAAAATCATGTACTCGTGGAGGATTATGAGGGCAGCGTTTCCCCATAAAGACATTATTGACTGGTTAAGAGACGCTGGCGGACGCCTGTCGTCCTCCAGCCAAACGGTGGCTCTTCGGTGGGTCTTTGCCTCGATTCGTCATCCGGTTTTTATGCGGTCCCCAAGGACCGATAACAAACCAACGTGTTGTCCCTTCCCAGCACGGTTTTATGTCTTTTATAATCGTCCTCGTGATCGTGCGCACTCCCACCACAGGTTCTTCCTCCTCCTTCTGTAATTACTGCTTTTTTTTTTTTTCTTTTTTTTTTTAAGAGGGAGAGGCAGGAGCGGATTCGATTGGTTGTAACTGTTTCTAGCCTGAAGTGGTTACGGCCTGTTTACAGGCCTGCCGCTGTCACGCCGCGCACCTCTTGACCACACTCGGGGCTGCACGCTGTGCGCTGATGAGCCTTGAAAATGGAGCTCGGAGAAAAGACTCGGGGCTACATGGATTCTTCCCTCTTCGCGTGTCGATGATGTTTGTTTACCTTCGACGGCTCCGTACGAAGAGGAAGAACATGAAGACACAAACAAAGATGGATTGCATCAAAGCGGGGTGGAGAAAATCTTGTCAATATAATACTGAAGTAAGCTTTTCACCCGCAGTGTAGTGTAAATCATTTTAAATGAGTTCTCAGTTACTCTTTTAGTAACAATATTATCTTACCTTATAGCATGTTACTATTGGGAATTAATTACTAACCTGGGATAGGGGATCCTCTTTAGGCTTGTATATGTAAAATATAATTATAAAACAGTTCTTTAATGTCGAAACCAAACTGTAGCTGCATGTTCAAGAGAGTGGGTGTGTCTGCCACACCACAGCTTTTTATAAAAAAAAAAAAAAAAAATGCAGATTTCACAAAACTCAATCGATTTGAGTTATTATCAACTTCCACGATGCAGACGGAAAACAAGTAGCTGCATGTTTCTTTGCAGTAGATGGTCGTAAAATAGCGATCTCCAGTGATTGCACTGACTCGATTCAGCTCAAGTACACCGTGTTCCTGGAGAAATGCTGGACATAAGTGGGGAGACGCATGAGTCCAGGCACCACCGTGATGCTTTTTTTTTTTTTTTTCCTCACCTGTATTGCTCCTGGGTGCTTTGTTTCCTGTGTCTGTGCGCCACAAACCCGAACAAGCTGCAAATTGTAATTGCCCGTGTCGGGGTTTTTTTGGGCCAAAACTCTGGAGACGGAGAGCCTGGAGAGCAGCAGAAGGTCTTTATGGCCGGTGGAGAGTCTGAGCGACGCCGCAGCGTGTTATCTTTACATGATGCATTTGAGTCACTGTTTAACAGACACCTCTGTGCATCTCCTCAGCTCCCTCCTCCTCCTCCTCTTCTTCCTCCTCCTCCTCCTCATATTCATGCACAGTAATGTTTCCATGATCTGCACTGAAGGAGAACCCTTTTAACTCATCACTTATTATTGATTTCCTCATTGGCTCCATTCCCACAGATTTCCTTTAAAGACTTTCTCCGAAGAAATTCGGGGGGTTTTAACCTTGTTAACTTGTCCATTTGGTGCCTTCATTATTGGCCCGGGAAGACAAACGACGGGAGAAAAATAAGCTGCAGGAGTCGAGGCCGAGATCTTTCTCCAAGAACGCAGCCTTTTTGTTTCAATCGACAATCTCCGAAAAAAAAAAAAAAGCCCGCAGATGTGCACAGAAATAGAAATGTGCATATTCTGAATGGAGGCAAAGGTGCAGAGTCGAGCCTACGTCTGAATAATTTACTGTCATATAGGGGCGGTTTTAGTTTGAGAACGCATACATGCAATTTTAAGTGTGTTAATAAATCCCATGGAGGATCTTAATCTGTTTTATGGGGATCTTCATGTCTGTAATTCATATTTTTCTCCATATTTAACAGAAAACCTTTGATATTTTAGCTATACATGTATATCTTTTAATTAAAATGTTCAAATATTCATTCAATACACAATATATTTTCATTTTACAACATATTTCTACACCATACCAACAATACTGGAATGACACTGTATGTACTTAATGCACTGATTTTAACATATGCATTCAGTTGCTGTTTTATAATGGACCCATGGAGGGAAATATAATGTAAATAGCTGTTTAAAGTTGCACACCAGAGAAAACACATTATTATAAAATCATTTTCAAGAATACAAATATTAATTTAAAATCCAGGTAACAAAGCACTTTAAATTTTAATAGATAAATTAATATATTGTTTAATTATCATCATTATTATTATTATTATTATTATTATTATTATTATTTTTATTATTATTATTACAATGATGAGTTATTGTATATATGATGGATTTTAAAAGCCCACCACATTCATTTGTTTGACAAATGTGTTTTCCTCGATCTCTGCTGCATTCCAGTGTGGTACTTCCTCCTGCCACCTCCTCCCAGCCCCTCCAGGGCTCTCTGTGATCCATGCAGTGTGTCCCAGGCCCCCTCCGGCTCCTCCTTCCATTCAGACTCTACTAATCTCCTGCATGCCTCCACAGAGGAGAAGGATCCTGATTACAAACCTGACAGCCGTCACAGCAGCTCCTTCAAAACTGGCAGCCTCCAGACAATAGACCCCATACTGTATAGAGTCCAGACTTTGTGCATAGACTCCAAACTTGGTTTATATACTCCAGACTCTGTATACCCTCCAGACTTTGTGTATAGACTCCAGACTCAGTGTATAGACCCCAGATTTGACGTACAGAGTCCAGACTCAGTATATAGACTCCAGATTCAATGTGTACTGTCCAAACTCAATGTATGGACTCCAGGCTCAGTGTATGGGTTCCAGACTCGGTACATAGACTCCAGATTCAACGTATAGACTCCAGATTCAGTGTATAGACTCTAGACCTAGTGTATGGACTCCAGGCCCAGTGTATGGACTCCAGGCTCAGTGTATGGACTCCAGACTCAATGTATGGACTCCAGGCTCACTGTATGGACTCCAAGCTCAGTGTATGGACTCCAGACTCAATGTATGGACCCCAGGCTCAGTGTATGGACTCCAGATCTAATGTATAGACTCCAGGCTCAGCGTATAGACTCCAGACTCAATGTATGGACTCCAGGCTCAGTGTATGGACTCCAGACTCAATGTATAGACTACAGACTCCGTGTATGGACTCCAGGCCATGTGAAGGACAATCTGCCTTCTGAGTGACCAACATATTGTTTTAATTGTTATTATTCATTGAGTGGATTTCCCTTCATGTAAGCCTTTAGATTTTTTTTGTTTGTTTGTTTGTTTGTTTGTTTTGGTTTTTTTGGCGCAATAAAGCTATTGTGGATGAGCTGCAAGCGGCATATGTGGTTTATGTTGTATCAAAGCCATTCACTTCTTTTTGTCTCTGGTAAACAATGAGTTGTTGTTGTTTTAAGTCTTCGCTCCATTGGTTCCACATGTCACTGTGTTCCTTCCCCGTGCTCTTGCAACACTTCCTGTCAGGATAATTAAATACTTTGACCTTGACTCTGACGGTGTGGCAGACATTTTCCCACTCAGTGTTATTATTCCACTAATTAATTCTATTATTCCCTCCAACCAGTGGGATTAACCGCAGGGACGTGGTGACACGAGAGGGATACGTTCGGCTCAGACATGCTGGCTTTATGAGGAGAGCCTGTCGTCTGACACTGTAGTTCATCCAAGATGTTGCATTTATGTTGATTTTCTTGGGGATTATGTGAAAACAGTGTTGCCATGGCGCGCTGTGTGTTGGTTAGACGGCTTGAAAAGGAATCATTATGGAATCTGAGGTCTCACGCCTGTAGCGTTTTATGGAAACAACAAAGAAACCCTGAGATTTAAAAGAAGTTAGCATACATCATATTTCATCCTTCACTTGAAACAAAAAAAAATAGAAATAAAAAAATTGCAAATGTCGACAAGCAGATTTATTGTTTTTTTCTTAACAACTCCTGACAAATGTGTAGGTGTAATGTTATGCATTTGACCTTATTTTCACATCTCTGTATTCACAAGTGATGGCAGTTGTTTTCAAAAATGAACTTGCAAACATAGTCTACCATTTTAAAGATTTAAGGAAAAAATTAAGTCAATCACAGTGTGATTTTAATGTATTGGAACCCCCTTATGTGCCATTTCATACAATACAAGAAGGTGGGACTCGGAAAATACGGTATATACCTCTTAGAACATGATCTGGACGAAAGTAAAACCAAATGAACCAACCATCTGTTGAAAACACTTGAACTGACCAAAATCATCCATCTTTCACTATTTCCATCTACAATACTCTCTACGTTAGATACATTTCTCACTTAATGTCTCTGAAAGTTTGGCCAGACACTATTTATTTGTTATTCACACGAGATACTACCATAGTGAACTTCCTACTCTTTACTTTCTGAAACCCATCATTACGTAAAGGAAATTCTTCACTTTTACCAAACATATTTGATTAAATGAGGATTAATATTGAACCTGAGATGGTGGAACGAAATAGTGCAGCGTACCAACACACACACACACACACACACACACACAAAATAAATAAATAAACGAATCAAACTGACGAAACTGATTTTGATCCTATTATTTGTTTTCGCCAAGGCAACAGCCCACGACCCACTTTTGGGTCACAACCCACTAGTTGAGAAGCACTGCTTCATACGGAGGTGGCAGGCAATTTAAAACCAATAATTCACTCCAAATCCACATTTTTGAACTGTGGAACGAAACTTGAGAAAAGCCACACGTACATATGGAAAACATGTAGCTTCCACAAAGACAGCGCCTCCTTTTGCAAGGGTTTGTGGGAATGCTAACCATTACTGCCATGTAGAACCTGGACAAGTTGTGTTCATTTTGGGAATATTTCCGTATCTGACTGTGTTTTTGACTCAGGTATCTCAGTACGTGTAAGTGAAGAATGTGAGTCATTTTCCCTCCGGTTTGCTTGTTTTTGTCGCGTTATCACCCGCACAATCTCTGTTTAACAAATAAAGGGTTGAAAATCCCATGCAAATCATTTCCCGTTGAACCACTGCAGCCCTTTTCACATCCTCGGATACAAAGCAGTAATCTCTCAGTCTGGAGAGGTTTCCTCATCCGACCTGCCTTTGTTTTATACGAGCTGCAAATGCCAAAACACGATTACAAGATGAATATTGGAGAAAAACACATATCCTGACAATGCTTTTATACCTCTGCCATTCAACACTGTGTAAGGAGCATGTAGGCATGAGTCAGGACATCCCACAGTTGAGGTCTATTTTCAGATATAGCGTAGAAAAAAAAAAGACCTGAATCTGATACAATGCTGAGATTTTAGGGATTTTAGGAAGATTTCATGCTGCAAAACTTGTTTGCTAACAGGGCCAGCCTGTAGGGGGGATACTGTATTTGAAAAAAAGGCTCTTCAGCAGTTAAAAGGAAAACCGTTTTACTGTTGTATGAAGAAATGGAGATGTATTCATCATGCAATGGAGCAGTAATCTTGGCATTGCAATGGGGCAACTGGTTTGGTTCCAGATACTGAATCGATATACAGTATTTACAAGAAAAAAAGATGGAAACAAAAATGTTTACGCAAGGAAGTTTGTTCTGAAGTAGATGTTAACCCCTTTGTAACTTCAGCACACACACATTGAATGACACTCAGGAGGGTCTTTTAAACACCCTTCCTGCCCCGGCCAGTGAGGAAATCGGTAGCAAAAATGTAAATAACAAAAAGGGTACTTAGTTATTTTTTGGAAAAATAAGGGGAAGATCTCCAAATGGTCTTCCAATGTGAAATAATTGCAAACTAAATAAATAAATCGACAGAATTCACATCAAAGTGCAGAAAGGTATCAATATTTTATGCGGATGTGTGTCAGTTTGTGTCTTGGCAGCACAAGCCAAGTCAACACAATGTTTGGTAGAACACAGAATATTTGTGACCATTTAGTCCATAAGTAAAGGTCTTGGGGCTCCAGTTGAGGAAATAACCCTCTCCACAATAACAGCAGGATCTCTGCAAAAAGCTCAGCTAGTTTGCACCTCGTATTTTAGAGATCTAAAAACAGAGGGGAACACAAACAATATAAACATGTTCATAGGCAGTGCAAGTATTTTGCATGATCTGGAAGACACACCGCGACCAATAAACCAAACAACCAACTGACCAACCAACCAACGAGCCGGCTAACCAAACAACCGATCATTTTCCGCAATGATAAAGACACACTCCAACCAACCAACACACCAACCATTTTGTGCCATGTAGAAGACATACTTTAACCAACCAACCAGACACATTCCAACCAGCCAGCTCACCAATCAACCAACCAGCCAACTATTCTGTGCACAGTCCAGCCAACCAAGCAAAAAAGCAACGAGCCATTTTGCATGACCTGGAAGAAACATTCTAACCAACCGAGTGACCAACCCACCAAACCACCAATGTGCTAAATCGATATGATATGATAGGTTTGCCATTTTATTCAGTTTGTCCTGTTGTAAATCAGTTCCCACACAGATGGGCAATATCCTGTTTGCGATAAGCCAAACCCGTCCAGTAGATCAGGCCCTCTGTACCTATGCTGTCTGGCTTTTCTGTAGCACTTCATAACAATACTGACAGTGGTCAGGTGAACTGTAGGATATCCTCAGTGATCTACTAAGTTTGTTTGAATGAACCAAAAAAAACAACTCCCCTGGATAAGATATTAAATGTGATGTGATCTTGCTCTATTGTGTGTACTGTAAGTACAAAAAAAAACAAAAAACCTCAAAACTGCAGGTGAGAAATATTTAATCGTGGCCTGACAACCTCACCACGGCTCCATTTTCCCTTTCTATCAGTTGCTAGGGCCAGAAGTCTACATCCTTTATTGAACTCCTTCCATTCCCCCCCCCAAGTGTTTCTCCGACAGCGAGCAGAAAGTAGCATGTAAAACTACTTTCAGAACAACTCAGGCTCTGCTGCATACTTCCACTCCTTTTTCTGACAAGTGGTGACATAGTAACTGTCGATCTTTTCCTCCCCCATTATGGTGGAGGTTTCACTTTCCTCGACTCCGGGCTGCCAGCCTTCTTCTCCGTCTTAGTATTTCTCTTTGAAAACTTGCCATACTCGGAGAAATCAAATCGTGACGTATCGAGCAAGAGCTGTTCTCAAATAGTGGCTTCCCTGACAACACCGCAGACGTCTTTTGAATGTCTGGTGTGGTGTATTGTTACGTACAGCTGGCTGTTATCCGGCACAGACACACACACACACACACGCACACAAAAGGGCCATTTTAACGACTGTGCAGGTGTAAAAATATATTCAATATTTTACACTGCTGCTAGATTTATGGCTGTCACCTATGGGAGCCTGAACAAATGCCAGAGAAAGGAGGAAAAAACGGAATATTTGTTGGATTTTCAAAGACATTCAAGAGCCCACAAGAAAAATATACTGTCTCCTCATGTGGCGTGGCTCACTAAAGATGGTCGGTAAAGGTTGTGTTTGCAGAGCGCCGTCTGGCGTAAATGAGCTGGATTTGATTTGAGAAAACCTCGTTGACTCATTTTTATATAGTGCAAAAGTAGTGTATCTTCTTTGTCACAATGTCTTACATTTTTTATTTCTCAATAGCGCCACCCTCAGCTGTACTGCACATCCTACAAACCCCTGGTCCTTATATTCAGAGTGCTGAATGTGAGTAAGTCAAACAAAATCATTTTAACCTTTTTATGCCAGTGGACAGGTATTCTATTTTTTTTTGTTGTTTTTTTTTTTTGTATAAACATATTTTGATGCTATAGTAGTCAGACACATTGCCTCTGTCCGGAATTTCAAATGTAGTCATGCTTGGAGATCTTTCAGATGGTGAAAACAACAATAAGCCTACGTACAAATTTAGCAATTTTGCCAAGTTATATTCACAACTACTTCTAAATTAGTCAGGTTTCACACTAAATTGTAAATTGATAATCCACTAATAGGAACCCTGTCGCATGATTTTCCGATGGTGGAATTTTAACACATGCAAAGCTTTTGTTCAAAATATTAGATTGGTATTGGGTTGGATCAGATAAGAACAGACTCATATCTATATCAGATTGATATTGGTGGCACCATCATTGGTTTTACTTGGTATGAGATGGGTATGATATCGGTACTGGAGCTGATCAGTTTGGGATTGGAGCGGATTGGATCGGTCTTAGATTGGATCGGTATTGGATCTGTATCAATATTGGTGATACCAGTGTTGGTTTTACTTGGTATTAAAGACTATGGGATCAGTATTGGATGCAGTCGGTATTGGTTGGTCATGTGATTTGAGTTGATTTGACGTTTTATTTCGGGATTGGAAGAGATCATTATCGGATCGGGTTGGTTTCGGATTAGAATAGACTTCGATGGGTATGGAATCGGATCAGATCGGTATCAGATCAGATCGGGTCACGTTGGTATCAGTATCGTAACATGAGCGTTGGTTTTACTTGGTTTTGGATTGGATCATTATTAGATTGGTATCAATGAAAGTGGGATTGTTTTTACTTGGTGTTGAATTAGAAAGTAAATCTGTGGAATCACACAACACTACTGCCAACTCACTCATGTGGGATTAAAGCTGGTGGAAGCCATGATGAGTTGATGCCTGAGCAAGGGTACCTTGTTACTCTTCTTATTGAGAGTGAGGATGAGAGTGATGAAGGATGAACCACCTGACAGAAATCAGGTAAAGAAATGTTGAATTTTCTGGAGAATGTTCTAGATGTGGAGCAAAAAAAGTCAAATGGATGCTCACCATGTCCATTTTCTGTGGAACTGAAAAAAGGTGGGATGGAGCTCATGGATCAAAGTGCCTTTATATGTTCCTGCAAACATACAAACAAAAGGGAGTACATACTTTGTGAATGCCAAAAAACAAACAATTAAAACGATTCCAGCATGAAAATTAGATCTGCATGGAGTGTCTCCAGCTTTCAGTCCAAAATGGATTTGATGAGTTGAAGTGAGAATATACTGCTGCTGAATTATATCAGGGAGGTGACGAGAGAGCCATAGACCTTTATTATTTTTTGGGGGGGAAAAAATAACTTTAACAAAGGCCCCATTACACAACATTGTTTCAGAAAAGTTTCATGTTTCTGTGTGATTGCTCTAATGAAAACACAAAAACAATGCGTTTTCAATTGTCACATAAATTGGGCCGAAGTTTCACAAGCAATCGCCTCGGTTTTTTGGGCTCTGCAATTTTCCCCCCAGAAAGAAAGTTTGCTTGTGGTGAATTTATGAGTGAGGATGTAAAGTTCCCAGGTGCTTTAAAGGTGTGGATTTCTATCTCTGACTTGTGCACAGCCCATCGGGAGCTGCACTGACAGTAGCTGCTGGATGGATTTAAACTCCTCCACCAGATGCCTTCCTGGCTCAGGGGTATTCCTGGGGTGGATACTCCGGAGGGGGAAAAAAAAAAATGGCTATGAGCCTCTGTTACATGCCTCTTCTTTTTAGGATAGATTACTCGATTGCTTATTCTCAAGGGCAATCTGGTGGCTGGTGCGTTAGCACGGTTCATCATAATGATGATGCACAGGCTGAGAAAGTTATTTTCGAAAATGTATTCATTTCATTAAGGAGCTGAGTTAAAAGGGAACTCTGGAGAACTTGGTGATTAAAAAAAGAAGATGTAGCAGAGATCAGAAAAGGAGGAACTAAAACAGACTGACAGTCGTTCACATCAGGCGTCATCGGGATATAAAAGAGTCGTACCTAAAAAAGAGCACAAATAGAAAACACATCGTTTGATGCTAAGAAGCTACAGTGAAGGATGATATTGATTGCAGTGATCACAATGACATGAACACTATCAGCAATCATTTTCATTCTGGATTCATTTTTGGAATCGACGATTCAATGTTTGGTCGTCACATTTGATCGCGCATGATTAAAGTCGTGCTTCATAATGGAAGCACTGCTTGTGCGCAATTTCACGAATTGATTAAAATGTCCACAACGTTTTACCATTGATACATTTTTTTAATGGTTGAGACTCAAAATGTATTTGCTCTGTCAAACACTGAAAAAGATTTAAAACTTATTTATTTCCAAAGCTTGACATGTTCCTTCAATGTCTCGTTCTGTCCAAACTTCTTAGGAGAACACTTAGGAAACAAGAAACTATTGACATTTACCAATCTGAATTCAGCACATTGTGGCATATTAAGCTCCAACACTGACATTGAATTTAAAAACCAAAAAGTTGAAGCTTCTTAAAAGAAGTGAATCTGAATCGACGAAGACAAGAATGTCGAGGGCTGAGTCTTGAACCCTGAGGAACACCACAACTAATTGAAGATAGTTTGAAGATCGCATTGTCTAATTTTGTATATCTGCTCTCAACTCAGCCACAAACTTTAAATGTTTAATAAACTGGAGTAATTTTGAATTAGAATTCAATGTTGTTTTTGAAACAAAAAAAAAATAAGGCAAAAAACAAGTTAAACAAATCCAAACAAAACAAACTCACGATGTTCCTAAATATTTTTTTTTAATCCCAAACAATTAAAATGTCTCTATTTTAGTATATTAACAAGAAAATATCCCCATTTAGGCTTTGGCCTATTTCTTCCTGAATATGGACTATAACTGTGGAAAATTATTTTTTTTGAATAGTTGAAACTCCTGACTGGACTTGAATCTGAATCAGTAAGAAAAATACAGAGGACTTTGATGAGAACTTTGACAAATTTTCTTGTTTTCTTTATCACTACCTGAGGAGTAACTTGAGCAGTTACTGTAAATAAACAGTAACTAAGTGGTTAAGTATTTGTTACGCTTTGAAATGTACACTTAAAAAACGTATAGTGGGCCGAGACTTGAACCCTGAGGCACACCACAACTACAGTGCTCAGTGGAAGTTTTATTTGCTGATATTTTAAGATAAATTGTGAAGAAACTGTAGCAGTTTTGCATAAATAAACACTTTCAGAACATGTTTTAATTAACTAATCTGTCAGGATGGTGAGCATTAGCGGGAGGAAGATGCTATATAATCTGGTAGTTCCTTGAAGAAACTAATGACAAATAGAAGAGGATGCAAAAACAAAACAAAAGTAATGTGTCTTGAAACTTCCATAATTCTAGTCAAATTCCGGTAAAATATCGCTTCACAACCTGTTATCCATGTCACTGCATGTTGGCAAAAGGAGTGATTCATTCTGGGTGATTCAAACTTCATAGCAAGTTTATCTGACATAGTTTACAAAAGCATCCTTTGAAAATGCCAGAGAAAGGAGGGAAAAACTGAATAATTGTTGGATTTTCAAAGGCATTCAAGAGCGCAGGTCTAAAGAAAAAGTATATTGTATCTTCATGTGGCGTGGCTCACTAAAGATGGTCGGTAAAGGTTGTGTTTGCCTTCTGGCGTAAATGAGCTGAAAACCTTGATTTGAGAAAACGTCTTTGACTCATTTTTATATAATACAAAAGCAACATATCTTCTTTGTCACAATGTTTTACATGTTTTATTACATTTTTAAGTCTAACAAAATCATTTTAACCATTTTACTCCAGTGGATATGTATTCAATAGTTGTTGTTTTGTTTTTTTTCCGTTTTTTTTGTATAAACAGATTTTGATATTGTAGTAGTCAGACACATTGCCTCTGTCCGGCACTTCAAATGTATTCATGCTTGGAGATCTTTCAGATGGTGAAAACAACAATAACCCTGAGTGATCTTTCAAAAGCCTACGTACAAACAGCAATTTAACCAAGTTATAGCTGCAACTATTTCCATTTCCATTTCTATTTCCAACTATTCCACAACATTTTTCTGCAATAAAAACACAAAAACAATGCATTTTCATTTGTCGCATAACTGTCTCTAAACTCCCATAATTGTAGTTACATTCCAGTAAAATATCTCTGCACGACCTGTTATCCACGTCACTGCATGTTGGCAAAAAGAATGATTCATTCTCGGTAATTCAAACTTCAGAGCAAGTTTATCTGACATAGAAGCGTACAAAAGTGTCCTTTGAAAATGAAGTTTGGCATCTATAAATGGTGGTACAAGGAATGTCTGATTGTGGTGACAGATTTATAGTGACAACTTTATGATCGTGATGAGTCTAATTGTCTTTAAAGTAGTTGCGTTTGTGCTTTTCCCAATTATAGAAATATGCTAAATGTCATGCTGTCACCTCGACGCGATGATCACGATCAAAACAAGGTCAGACGGGAGATGCATCAGCCATCAGCGTTGTGTAAATTGGCTCTATACATATTGTTGCTCACAGTGACACAGATGTTGTCTTAAATAAAGACTCTGGAAATAATTCTTGTGGCATTAAAGGTTATTGTTATGGATTTTCTCAGCCCGCTATACCAAGAGTTACCAATAAATAAAGCGCTAACGAGGACACTTTTATGGAGCAACTTTTTTTTAATGGCTGTGTTCATCTTCCTAAAACCAAACCACAGATTGCTTCAATGCCTCTTTTTTTTTTTTTTTTCCCCTCCGGATGTTTGAATCCGGTTTTCTTATATTTTCCGGGCTTGAATCACACATTGTGAGCCGGCCACCTCAGCATTAGCGGCGGTAATAGGCGCCGCTTCTTCTCGCCACCTCCATTATACGCGACTCACAACACAGAGAGGCGACATGCACAAGTGGAATGAAAGGCAACTGCAACAAATGACCCAGTTTACACAAAAAGGCAGTGGGTTACAGCTTCATTTCCAATTATTCATTATTCGAGAATTAGTTTGGAGACACGACCCCGGTTGAGTGACACTTGTGGGCGTATGCGAGGGCATTCAGTGAGATTACACCGCGGCGGACCGTCGCGCTATAATGAAGAGGTCAAAGCAATCAGATATGCAGCAGAAAAGAAGGGGCCATATATAGAATAAGGTGTGAGTCACCTCTTTCTTTTCCTCGTATTTATTTATTTCAGCTCGTGAAATTAGAGTGAGGGTGGTCAGTGGCAGAACGAGACAACTTTTTTTTTTTCCTATTTCAATGCCAAATAAAACACTGCAAGATGATGTTCAGCTAAAGAAGGGGAAAAAAGTCGTTTTAATTTGACCAGGACGAAAGCATGAAAACCCGCATTGATCCCAAGTTAGTGGAGTAATGAAACTGTGGTAATAAGGACATCTCTTTCAGCGTTAGTGTAACACTCGCTGAAATACATAGAAATCCATCCGAATGGAGCAAACGAAGGGTTCATGGTGATGTTAATTAAATTTATGATCCACAGAACTTGAACAATATTGGAAATTCAGAAGCTGGGAATCGCTAGAAATAATTATAAAAATGAGATACCCATATTCCAAAGTGAATAAAGCCTGTTTCACGATGGCCTTCTATAAGGTAAGTCATCAATGTGCACATTTCTTGGCATTTCTTCCAAACGAGCAGTGTTGTATCAAGGACTATCACAGGATTTACAGTTTGTTTAAATTGTGCTGAATATTGAGAGAGGCTCTGTTAGTCCAGGATTCTGAGAATTGATAAGAATCTCAATAGCATTTAAGCACCTTTTAAGTCACATTTTCACATTTACACAGCAAGGACAGCTTTCTTCCAATGACTACCATTCAATTCAACTTTATTTATATAGCACCAAATACAACACAGTCATTTCTAGGACCTTTTAAGAGAGAACAACCCAACAAATCTACAATGGAAAGAAAGTCGCCAAAAGTAAGATTGAACACAACATTTTAGAAGAAAACTTCTTCTGTTCATGCAGTAACATGTTTTTTTCAAAGAAATCTTGAAATATGATTTTAAAATGTCCAGATTATACTTTAAAATCAAGGGTTAAAAATCAGTAAATAACTTAAACTAATTTTTTTTTTTTTTTTTACGAACATGAGGTTAGTTTTTTGCGGCTGATGATGTGTTGTTGCAATAGTAATTCTCTACACTGTAACTCTATCTATCTATCTATCTATCTATCTATCTATCTATCTATCTATCTATCTATCTATCTCAAACAATTACAAAGGAATGAAGGGAGGCTGTAAAGTATAAAAGACTCTATTTTGCTTTTCCGTGGACTTTCTTCCCCTTCGCCTCCTTTCGTTTCCATCGCGGCTTCCTGTCCTTGGTTTGTTGTCAGCCACATGTCGCAATTGTGCAAATTGTACAGTGGGAACTGAGCTCAAAGACAAGACAAATATTGTGTTAAAAAAAGAAAGTATAAATGACGAGAGCTGCCTCTTTATGTTTATGTTTTATGGATGCAATCACCTTCAAAGAAATGTAGCAACACAACAACACAAGCGTCCTTCTTGATGCCTCTTCCCCTATATTCCTGCCCAATAAACACATCCATCAGTCCCTATAAGTCAAACTCGAGGCCCGCAGGCCAAATGTGGCCCGCCACATTATTTTATGTAAAAAAAAAAAAAAGAATCACTGATAAATCTGAGAGTTACTGGTTGCAACCTGCTCAGATTATATCCATATTTACATCACATTTGCAACTGGTATATATTTCAGCAATAATTTATTGGAAGGGTTGAAATGGTTTCATGTACATGTTTCTTCAGGTATAACAAAGTAATCAAGCTTATTAAAAAAAAAAAAAAAAGACGTGATGAAGGAATTAATCCTTAGTAAGAATTTGGGAATTCTTCAAAATTAATTAACAAAAAACAGGCGGCGACATCAGGGGACGACCCTGCTTCCGCGTTGAATTCTGCTCAATGAGAGCTCCTCCGTGTGTTGTAAATCTTTCTCTGAGCTTAAATTATATTGCAATGAGCTCCGTGCAGACTCGAGAGTACAAGAGGACTCTTGAATAATTCAGCGCGGACCTTTGGGACAGAGAGCAAAGACGACTCCTGTGCCCATCGACAGCTATTTCTACCATGTCTTTTTAAAGGTATTTAAGTGCACAGAATACGTGCGTGTGTTGTGTGTGTGTGTGTGTGTGTGTGTGTGTGTGTGTGTGTGTGTGTGTGTGTGTGTGTGTGTGTGTGTGTGTGTGTGTGTGTGTGTGTGTGTGTGTGTGTGTGTGTGTGTGTGTGTGTGTGTGTGTGTGTATATATGGATCCTTTGTCCATCCACTCTATTTTTTATGGACGCTTTATCAAAGGAAGGGAGGCCTATCGCAGTTCATGTTGGGCGAAGGGCACCTTGGAAAAGGTCACCTGACACAGGGAAGACGCACAATCAAATGTACAACTCTGAGCCAACGGTTAAGCGAGCGCTGCTTTGGATTTTGGGATGAAGCCAGAGTACCTGTGGAAAAACACGTGGCGAACATGCAGACTCCCCACAGAAAGTTGCGTCTCCAACCTGAACGCTCTGACTGTGAGGCAACGGCGCTAATTGCTGCACCACTGGGAAAAAAAGCTTTTACAAATATTCTTATGAATAAATTAGCAAGTGAACTATGTGAGCTAATCAGCCCCTCGGGATCAGGGGGTCACTCAGACGCATGGACTCAGTCAGGAAGGTCAATAGGAATGCAGTGATGTTCCACTGAGGCAAGGCAACGCAACGCAACGCAACACACACACACACACACAACAATTCCGAGAGGTACTTAACTAATCAAATTAACAACGCAGAAGTGATGAAGGTTGATTGTAGCTCCACGGTGGGTGGATGGACAGACGGACGGGCAGGTGATGGAAGGATGGACAGATGGGTGCATGATAGATGGATGGATGAATGCTGATGAAGTGATGGAAGAATGGATAGGGACCATTTTTCCTTACTATTCTAATTCTTAAAATTCTAGCAACTTATTGGACAACACTATCCCTCACGATGTCGCACATTTGTCATTCTTATTCTTTGTAATGAAGCACTCACTCCTGCCACTACGGACACATTCTTCTTTTACGCATGTGTACCAACATATGATTTAAGTCAACACAGTTCAGCATTTAAAACCAATAAAGTGGAATTATTTTTTTTTTTTTTTATCACAGAAATTTCTTTGAAGGAAGAGAACACTTATTTGCTCGCTGCGTCTCTTGCACCAGTTAATTCTAACACCAACAACAAACGGGAGCTTCAATGAATATTTTTTTTTAATCAAACAATTGTCAAATGGTGCACTGTGTAATACAGAGTAAATAATTGGCTCTCCTCTGTGTTCAGAATGACAAACTAATTGTGTTTGTGTTTTCAGAGTATTTTTTTTATCTTAATTTTTTTTTTACTCACAGTTAATTTTTTGTTTTTTGCTTCTTCTTTTTTTCCCAGGGACTTACTTCTTTTTGCTTTTGGTGTTGTGTCTTGTTGAACATTAAGCTATACTGTATAGTGAACCTCCTGCTGCATACTCACCCGGTTTTTAATACATTTTAAGAGACTGTTTGATACAAATAACACTTAAAATGGAATTACTTAGTTGCTTGGCATAACACATTGATTTTAATTCACTATCCGAATATGTCTGTCTTCCACTGACCAACAACCCACAATTATCAGCTTGTCAGGAGCTGCCACAGCACACAATAAATATGTTTTGGTTTTTTTGTTCTCCCCTTTTTCCTTTATAATTAGTTTCACATCAAACAAATCATGGCTTTGTTTCGGGGCACAGGGAGACTGGGGACGTTTTGCTTCAAACAGTGTGACAGTTTGTTTCCTTGTCAGCGTCGCTCTTGTCAGGGGTCACGGCGAGTCACATTTGAAGACTCATGACAGGAGCGAGATCTTTTATATTCCGCTGCTCTTTGACACAAATGGTACATTTGTAGACCTCCTGTCAGACTGATCACTTGGAAAGCAGTCAAAATATGGCAAGGGAAGAAAAAAAAAAAACATTTGAAGGCATTGTCTCACAATTTATAACCCACTCAACTACTTAATCCACATTTGTAGTGGCAGTTCCCTGCAATGTTTTAACAAGCGCATAGGGATATTAAAAGTATCTGTTGGTTGTTTCTGATTAGCTGCCACTGAACCTTGACTGTAATCCCATAAGCTTTGGCCCACAGCGTCCAGACTGCAGACCAACCAACTGAAGGGAGGAACCACAGAGGAGCTGTGCTCCTAACTAGTTCTTCTAATCCATCATACAAAGTCTTATCACACATAACCTTGCAGGGCGGAAAAACAGACAAATCCTACAATGGCCTATTTGTCCAGCCGGGGTCTCGGACCACAATTTTGAGGCGCCATTTCTGAGGTTGTCAGAATTAGATGTCAAAGAAAACCCAGAAATGTTTGAGAATCTCACACAGAGCTGGGAAACTCACGATAGCTAAGCCATGCATTCTTCAAATAAAAGCTAAGTAGGTGAGGGTTGTGTGTTAACTAGCAAGTGGTTTCACTGTATTGAAGCATCCAAGCTGGTCAACCTAATGAAGGGAGAAACCATGGAGGAGTCGTGCTCTTAACTAGTTGTTCTAATCCGTCATAAAAAGCCTTATTACACACAGTCTTGCAGGGCAAGAAAAAAGACCCACTTATTCAGATCGCAGCCAGGGTTCTGGGAAACCCTGTGAGATAGATAGATAGATAGATAGATAGATAGATAGATAGATAGATAGATAGATAGATAGATAGATAGATAGATAGATAGATAGATAGATAGATAGATAGATAGATAGATAATTACTTTATTCATCCCCGAAGGGAAATTGTTTTGTTGCAGCAGTCTGGTACATACGAATATTATAAAATACAATAGAATAGAAATAAAAGTAAAAAATAAAAAAATAAAAATATCTGGGTATAAGACATAAAGTAAAACACAGAACGGAACATGGGCACTTAGAAATAAGCATGAGATAAAAGCAAGATAAATCAATAGATAGTAAGGTGACTCGAGATGTTGAGACAAATTAGAATTCTGTGACGCTCCAAGGAAATAGATTGGTAATGAAAGGTCAGAAGATACAAACAAGGCTGTTTATTAATATTAATTCTAACAGTGCTCCTCAAGTTGGCATCAAGCTCTTGAACATTTTCCACCAGAAGCATAAAAAAAAGCCAAAAGAGACAAGAAACTAACTCATTAACGTGTCTTTTTGGCTTCTCTGCAATATTTTGACATGTGAAATATTAGCCAAAAAGGTGCCTTTGCCGAGAAGCAATCTGTGGCGGTGCTTCAAGGGGGTCACCCCCAAAACGGGGCTTGACAGTTGCAAGTGAAAATGCATGATTTCTATTTTCAAAAACCTTTCGAGTTTACATGACAATGTCTTGAAAATGATGTCTGTTTACATGGAAATGGGGGGGGGGAGGACAAAAAAAACGGTTGTTGTCATGTTGGGACGCTAGTGAGTGCTGTTGTTTGTTTTTGCAATGAAACCACACACACACACACTCACACACACATACACACAACAATAAACCATAAATATTAACAATGGAGACTATGGACTGGGAGTCGTCACACTCTCGAGGCAAACATTTTTGTTATTGTTTAGCTATTTGCGCATGTGCAGATGAACTATTTTCTCCAGCCGTAGGGCGCATGCAAAGTACGGCAGTAGGGAGTTCTTTGTGAAAAGTTTCCTTTTTCACAAAGTTGCACTTCAATGACTCCAAGCATCATTGTAAATGCTAAAGGGACATCCAAACACAACAAAATGTCCTATTATTCTTGAAAACGTCGTGTAAACGGGGCCTAAAAGGCATAATAGAAATGTGTGAGTGTGTGAATTAGGTGCAGGTGTTAGTTGATGTTCTTTGTAAAATGTGCAACGTGTCAAATTTACATAACATTCCATAATGTAGATGCGCATAAAAGCAACAGGCAGGATTCACTTCAGTTTATGCACATGGACCATCTTTCGCTCTTTCTTCATTTTCTAATATGTGTAGTTCTGGGTTCTCCATGAATCACCTCGGTTTCACCTGAGCAGAAAAAAAGTGCATCAGTAAATTAAATGCCGTGTGATTCATTAATTGAATGCAACGTGAGACATTTGCCCAAAGACTAAAGCTTCTTAGAATGAAAAAGAAATCTAATCTCCTCACTGGCATTGAGCCTTTATGCATGTGAAGTGGCACTAATGCATGTACACATAAAAAAAAAAAGTATTCTCTTTCACTCAGTCTATTGACAAAAGCATAAGAGCGAGGTTACCGTCATCAGCTGTGGAATATTAAAATGTTGATTCATTAATATGTATTTTATGCAACTGAACTTCTAAAGGTGCAGAATGAAGGGGAAGCAAGTGCATTTGAAACTAATTACTAAGCCAGACATCATGTTGATTTAATTTACTAAATAGAGTAGCTATTTACTGATAGCATTATGCTAACAGGATATTTTTTTAAATCCTATTAGGTTACGTGATTTACACCACACGTTTCTGCTCCATTAAACAATTTAATCTGATAACATTTTTCTATTAGTTGCACAAGTTACTGAAAATTACTTGTTAAGGCTTCCATAATTGTTGTAGGTTTTCGATTAATCATTGAAAATCAGAAGTAAGCATTGTGCCAGTTGTAATTAAGTCAATTAGCGTGTCGTGCTAATGTGTAAATAGTTATATACAAATCCTCTCTAAACTCTGGACTTTTTGTATAGAGCTTAACCTAAATGTTAAACGGTGATTATTTTTTATTTTTCAAAACAGCGGTATGCTATTTCTTTTTGTATGTATGTCTAGACGTTTAAATGAGCCTAAACGCAGGCCCAATTTACATGACAATGGACATGACAAGTAAAAATGCATAATATTTAAGTTTTTGTTTCAGAAAGGTTTCACATGTGCATGGCAATGTTTTAAAAACGAGGTCTGTTTACACAGAAATGGCCGAAACGCTGAAAACAAACAAGCACAACACACGTTTGTTTGCTTGGTTGTTACACGGTTCACAGGGTAAATTTTGGTTGTTGCCCTCCAAAAGAAAAAACAAGGGGAGTGACAGGAGTATTCTATTACACTATTTCTGAGTCACCCTATGATAAAAGGGGTTTCTGATTATTATGCAGCTATTTAACACTTTCACATTGATGTTGTTGGTCCAAAAACATTGTATTCAAACTTTATTGCCCCAAATCCAGCTTTTCCATGATTTTCCTCCATTTGAATATTGGAACATAGGAGCTGCATTCAGAATCTGCTGTGTCTGTGTGAGCTGGACTGGCTCCGCCCACACATGCCCATCTTTGGGAGAGGAGGAAGTACTTCCTCTCGTGGTGCCATGTGCCAGAGCAGAGCTGCCTGATTGTGGGAGGAGTCAAAGGGAGGGCCTACCTCGATTGCGATTGGCTAAACCCCCAATGCCACTATATCGGGTTTTATTTCTGATTGGCTGGTTGGAGCAACACACTTTTTAAACATTGAAACATGTCAGGGAGAGAGAGGACAGACGTTCTTCACTTCGAGGGTGTCATTCCAGTTATGGGAACTTTTGTACTTTAAGAGAAATGTAGAAATTACAGTTGTTGACTTGAGTGAGTAAAGTAAGTAAATATTGAGTGAGTAAATATTTGAATACAATTTAGGGCAATGGAAGTGATCCTGTATGAACCTCAGGCATTCCCCAAAGGGGAACCTGGACCTCAGGCTGGAAACCTCTCCATTATAATAGAGTATGAACACAGAAATACTTTGTGAAAGTAAAGCAAAACCTACAAAATTGGTCATACTTGACCAATGTTTCCATAGTAAAAGGAAAGCATTGCAATTGTTTATTATATTTTCAGCTGTGATGGACATGTTTCATGGTGTTTCTATCATAATTGGACATTATCTATTAGAAGAAATGTAGATGATGCCATCAGTAGAATTGAATCCGATCTGTAAATGTGTAAAGTTTGTTTTGGATTATGGATATTGGAGTGAAGCAAGCGGATGTGATCCAGTGTGACCCTCAGGTAGATTCACTTACGAAGGGAGTGAAAGAAATTGGCAGTCATCAATCATTCCCAGTCAGCCTGCGGGTGATTGGCATATCTATCCTCATTCGAGCTGTCTGTAGCCATTAGTGGGGCAAATTATATGGAGGCACTAATGTGTTTACAGATGATTATTCCATTTTCTCTGCCATAAAGCTGCTTATAGGTTCAACTCCACAATTCCTTCAGCTGCCAATATGGCTTAACAACAAAGGCCATTAAGTGTTACATATTTAATGCCAGAGCAATTAATTAAAGGAGCCGCTTCCTGTGTTTAATCTGCACACGTCAATCTGGTGATGTCGACTGGAGGAGCGGAGGCGAGGGTCCGCTCTGTATCAAGGCTGAGGAGGCCGTCTGAAGCCAAAGATACCATCAGTGAAGGAGCCTCAAACTAATGGAAACTATCACACTTTTTCTTACCCTCTCTCCTTTTTTTTCCTGCACATCCTCCAGAGGCAGTGAGGAGTGTGATTCTTTCTAAGACAGGAAGTGCTGCTTCACAGTCTGCTCGAGTGTTGCCTGCAATTTTTCAAAGAAGTGAATCCGAGGACGCGTGTCTCTGCTTCATCAGACGACAAAGAACCCCCAAAGTAGGAACTATTACTAATCGACTGTTTGACGTGAGAGACTTGAACAAACACATAGTGACTCGTGTCTTCAGATACTTTCACTGTACAAACAGGATGATTTATACCTGTTTACAGTACACTACTGTTGTTTATGTACTGTATTTTCGAATGAAGTATTTCTATAATATTGTATTTGATTTGATTCTGTGATATTCCTTTCTGTTCTTATCTATTCTGTTCTGTTATCTATTCTATCATTTTCTATTGTGTTTAGTCTATTCTATTCAAATCAAGTATATTTTTATTTATTTAATCCTATCCGGTACAATTACAGATATATGAACAAAATAATGAAACTACTTACAGTCCTGTTAATGTAATTTAATATTTTTTGGTTTAACTGTAACTTTGTTGTAAAGTATCGGTATGCAGTGTATCTACATTGTTGCAATATTATTAATTGAAATGACTGTTGGCCCACATCAGTGTATCTACAGCCAGTCTTTGTGCTGCAGTGAAGCCAGCTTCTTCAGCCAGTATGCGTGAATCATATCGGGGCCTGGCGATGTCCAACTCTTCATCTTTCACACTCTTACTTGGACGTCATCACCTCAGAGAGGTTCACTGCTTTTTGCTCTGGGAGGTCACTGTGGTCAGCCCTCAGGTCCACTAGCCATTGGGCATCCGTGTTGTGTGATGCTTCTCTTTTCCATATTAATTTCCAATATTTTCCTGCGGCTATTATTTCCCTGCCTTAGAGTAATCTTTAAATAAACTTAAACAACCATTAATTTGACTCACATTTCCGGTAAGCCATGTTATATTTCAGCCAGAAACAGAAATATAAGAATAAAAGTAACCGTGATGCCCCCAAAGTGCATTCTGGACAAGCAAATTAGCATTATTGGCTAATAATTATCGGCAGCATTATAATTCGGACGCATGAAATATTCATGCTAAAAATACATCTAGGAAATAGATGTATCCACATGTGAAAAGCTATGAAAACCTCATGCTCATTTCAGAGTGATTTGCCCTCCATTTTCCCGAATGGCTCATGCACATGCCCACACACTCAAACACAACACGACTTTTTAATTGTTGGTCTTTGACCTGTAGGTCAGGCGAGGCTTCATTATTTTCTCAGCAAATTTCAACACGAGGTTAGCATGAGGTTCATTGCAATTGAATTATTTGATCATTTTTAGACTCGTCCCTCTCTTTTATAAGGCAAACAACTGATATGTGTAAACATGCCAGACAACGTTTGGCCAGAAAACGTTTGGTTGGAAAGCGTTTGGTTTTCCAGATTCCGCTCTGCGGCTCGTCCCACAAATGCATGATTCATTGGAATGTGGCAGAATTCAAAAGGGAACTAAACACGATTTCTAACAGGATAAAACCTAATCTAATCCTTTGTTTTTTTTCTGTCACAGAATTAAATCTATTCATCTAAAACACAAATTCCACCAAAAGTAAGGATGCTCTGGCCATTGTAAACAGAAACTAGTGTTGTAGAGTTGTCTTGCAATTAAGACAACGTTTTCAAGGTCTTGATCTTGACTCAGTCCTGGCACCTTGAAGTCTTGGTCTTCTCTTGGTTGTGAGAGTGTAAGGTCTTGATCTTGACATGGTCTCTGCTCCTGAAAGTCTTGGTGTTAGATGCTCTGGTCATGACATCGTCTTAGGCTCTTAAAGTCTTAAGTCTTTACCCAGTCACCGTTTATTTAAGCCTTGGTCTTGTCCTGGCCTTGGGAGGCTCTGGTCTCGGTCTTGACTGTGTCTCGGCCCCTTTAAATTCTTGGTCTTGACTAGGTTTCCTCTCCTGAAAGTCTTGGTCTTTGGAGGCTCAAGTTATGGTCTCAGCCCTTTAAAGTCTTGGTCTTGGGATGCTCAGGTCTTTGTCTTGACTTAGTCTCAGATTAGGTGGTCTTGACTAAACACAGATAATCCACTGAATATTGTATTCCCAATAGAACAATAACTACAGAACGTATACCAGAAGAACACTGTCCAAGCGTGTCAAATGTATGGTGTAAAAACTTGTGGATTAAACTTATACTTTTTTTTTTTTTTATTTGGTTTCTTTCCACTGTGTTCATCTCTGAAAGGCTCCTGGAATACCCAGTCATGTTAGGAACCTGCTGTCAGACAACCTCATCATTTCTCAAATGCTCCATCACTTGTTCAAACTACATTGAAATTAAAAAATAAGCTTATATTATCTATGGGATTTTAAAATGTCTCCATTTTCACATCTCACATGTTGTTTTGTTTTCCATAAAATTATGGTTTACGATATTTGGTATTCATTGCATTATGACAATTTAATATAAAATTGCATATTAAAGTGTTGGTCAATGGAATAATATTGGCTTGTAAAGTGACTGTGAAGCTTTTCATTAGAGAAGATAAATATATATAGGCGTACACTAACATCAGAAATACAAGAAAAAAGAGGATTTGATTCTTTGTTTCAACTATAATAGTGTCTTAGTGGATTACTTAGTTGCTTAGGATACTACATATAAGCCTCAGAGGATTCATCTAATATGATTTATAACATAGCGCTCTCGAGTTACAAATGTAAATACAGCACCTTTAAATCAAGCCCAGAGACTCCCAGACACTGAAATAAATGTACAAGTGTTTATAGTCCGTCGTTGTCACATCGTCCTGAATTAATAATGTCATAAATATCAAGGAGGCCTCAACGTTTTCTTGGTGCCATAAAAAGGTCACACCTCAGGGATTTCAGCGGTATCTAAAAATAAAATATCTTATCAAAGTGTATGCATAATTAATGATTGGTCATTTTACATAAGGAGCTCGAGTTATCTTTGTCATTGCCCTTGCCAATCATCTTGTGTCACTGCAGAAGGGTTGGAGCTTCAGCGGCCTGTTCTGGGTCCAGACGTCTTGTCTGTGAGAGGATTTTTTTTTTCCATCGTGTTTCTGCAGAAGATATTCCTCCCAACAAATCTGCCTTTTTTTTTTTTTTTTCCTTTTAATGGTCTCATTTGATGCCAGTTGTTGATCAAGACTGACTCAGTTTTATTTGGAGGCTGTCCTAAGTTGGTGGCAGATGGGCAGAAAAACAGAGAGAGAGAGCTAAATTTATTCCCTTGTAAAATATTTATACAGACGCCGCTTTATTTTTTTTTGAAAGGGAAAAAAAAAGAAAAGTAGTTTTGCTTTTGAAAGCAGGCAGCGAGATAAGATGAACATGCAACCAAATGTCACACATAATAGTGTCAAGTATTGAGACTTCTGTCTTACCATATTGTGTCCTATTAGTTCCAGCAGCATCTCAAACAATACAGAAAATAAGTGGGAATAAGTGTTCAAATTGGTTTTAGATCAGGGGTGTTGAACTCACTTCGGTTCAACATACAACCTCGACTGATCTTTATTCAGCCAGACGAGAAGAACAAACAGCTTTAATGGACACGTGGCCATATTCAGTGACTCTCACGTCTCTTATTGCTTCAACTCACATTGGCGAGTGAAAGACGGACAGCACGCAGTGTAAAACACTGAGATAGATGCTTCTTATGATCCTTGAGAGTTCTAGAATCTCTGAAGGTTCCTGAATGGTTTGAGTTATTGAATGTCAAGAGTTTTACAGTTTGCAAGGGTTCTGGAATATTTATCATATATCATTTCCAAGCCAGAATAAGACATTATCAAATAAATAAACTACTACTACTGTGAATGATTCATCATACAGCCACTGCCGATTCTTCCCAGCGATCAAGGACAAACATCAATGTAGGATAAATGGCTTAATGTGGTTTTTTTTGTTTAGTTTTTTATCGTGACCTGTTCATCAGGGTGCAACAGTGAAATACTCCAACTAACAAGTTGGAAGTGCTCCCACTGAAAGGAAATCGTCCAACTAACATGATAGAAAGAATAGGATATTTGATCCATCACTTCCTATAAGGAGTTCTGGGTAAAAGCTGCCCAGTTATTTGACACATGCATGCGAGCATCCACCAGATCTGGACGAACCCCGGGCATCATTGTTATGACCCAAGGCACCAAGCCCCTCAGGTAAACCCACAAACCTGAGTATTCAATTGCACCACGGAAACTAGTGCCAACTAGTGGCCTTGAAAATAAACTACAGCATTCCATCATTGTTTGTGGTGTGGACAGAGGTGCGACAGAGGCAAAGATGAGGAGTCAGCATTTTGACGAATTATTTAAGAGTTTGCAGAGAAACACAAACACCAGGCAGCAGGTCTGAGTTTTATATGGGAAAACAACAGACCCCCATGGCATCTGAGGACGTCTGCTAATCAGTTTATGACGCCTCATAAACTCACGTAATGTCAGGGCGGCTTGACCCTTCTGCCAGTGGTGGACTGTTTCAAGGAAGCCTGAAATCAAAACATCATACTAAAATCCAAATCTTCCAAATCACGTGCTTCCATTTGCTCAGCGATCTTGACAAACCAAATCTTTTTTTTTAGCTCATCTTTCCTGGTTCGGGTTCATGTTTTCTCGGCAATTTTGACACAAACATCATAACATAGGCCTGGAATAAACCCTCTTGTGGACCAATCTGGAGCCCGACAGCCTCGTATTTAACACTACTGTCTTAAATCGTCCTTCTTCTCATACAAAAAGCACAAGATTATTGACATAATAATGACTCATAAGAATGGGCTCTCCATATCCTCCATCTCCGTTTGCATGTATCTACATTCTGTCAGGGTATTGAATTCAGATGGGAAATTGGCCTCAGGAATGAGGCAGTGATTGCTGACCACCTCATATGTTTCTTGTCATAGAAAACTTCAATAATCTAAAGAGCATCTGTCAAGAAAAATAATGCAGTCAGCAGGAGCTGTCCTTTTCCATTTGTGTGCAACATAATGTGACTATCTGCGAGCTGGCAGGAAGCAAATAGTGCCACTCCTGCTTATTTTGAATTTATGAATCTTTAAACGACGGCCGCGTCAGCCGGGCTAATTGTGAAATATCTTCAGCAGAAAAGTGCAGAGAGGTTTATCACAAATCTGCTGCATTCCAGCAGGGTGCTGGTAAACAGTCAGTGAATACAGTTTGTGTTTAGAAATGAGCTTGTGCCAAAAGCAATGAGCTGATTATAAAATATGAGATGTAAGAAAAGTCTAATAACCTTTCGACTTCTTAATGTTAAAATGTGTTGGCTGCTCCAGTTTGTGAGGGCACCGGCCAATTTAGCTCAGATGAATTGCAGTATACATTATTTGGCTCAAGTAGTATAAGCCAGTAAAAACCCAGACCAAAGTTAAATGTGACTTTATCTTCAGCTGAGATAAAAAATCATCAAAACTTTTTAAAAACTAAATCTAAATCCAATTTAGTCAACACTTCCAGTCGAACTCCGTCAGGTTTATTTTTTTCACGATTAGCTAATTTGAATTCTTTGTTTTCTCAAAACAGTATGACTTTAACATATTTCAAATTTGCACATGAAGCAAATGCATATTGATACACTTTTGTTAAAAACGGCAGCCATCTTTAAAATTGCTTACAGTGAGGGTTTATTTTTTAATTAAACCATGAATTTTATGTGAGTCTTTGTAATTGTATCATAATTGGAATATTGTTTGTTTATATAATGTTTCAAGTGAAAACGCAATGTGTCTGGCATTTTCATTTCAGACATTTAAACCTCCTTCTGAAATATGCACTTGAATCTCAGCTGGGCACCAACAGATTGCAAAAATACTCGGTCACAGACTTGTTTTAAAGTACAATTCAGCTATTTTTGATGCTGTTGCCCCATTTCCTGTGCACACCATCCTTCCCTGAAATCCACCGCAATGCTTTTTCCAGCTAATGTGGAATCACTGGCGTTATCACATTTACTGAATTATCTCTGGTGTCTGGCTTCGGGCTCTTCTCACGCTCTGAACAACATGTGTGAGCACACATCGCCCCAACACAAAAACAAAAAACAAAAATGTAATCTTGTTTTTTCACATCGGGGCGCATTCTGCCGGTTTGTGTTTTGTTAATTAGCGTGACCATTTTTTGACATGTCACGGCAAGGACTTAAGTTGTTTTTTAATGAGCCTGAGTTTATCCGCCTGGTTCTGCTTTACAGAATTTATAGGAGGACGTCCACATGCAGACGCGGTGGGGAAAGTTTCAAATGATCTGGGCCGTATTATCCATTATGGATTAATTAAACTCGTAGGCCCTTTTGTAATCTACATCTAATTGACTCGTTAGAAAATAAATTGCATAAATTAATGGCGTGGGGAAGGCAAGGACAAAAACATATATTTATATATATATTCTTGATGCTGCGGCTTTCAGAATGAAGAGGGAAGTGAAATTTAAAACCACCTGCTGCTAAAAACGCGGTCAGAAAATAGAGGAAGATTGAGGTCAGCTTTCATGATTCTGCCTCTTCTCAACAGACCAGACCAGGATTAAGTGAGTTTACTATGTAAACTTCTGCTCGCTTGTTAGACGCCCCAGCATTTCTGTCGCCGCCGGGCTAATATCGGACATCCGCGATTAAAATAGTGCCCATCGATTTCCTAACGGACTCCCTCCTGATGAAAGCCGGCACAATAATTGACGGCGTCTCCCACCCACTGTATGTATCCCACCCATGCTTGAAACATCCTCAATACTTAAACAAACATAAACAAGGAGGCGCTAACAGGAAATCAACAGCACCTAGCCTGAAAATACCATGGGGTTCTATTAAAGCGGAACAAATGGCCACGGCGGAAGAAGCCATTACATGGCCGCCATTAACCGTGCATCATCTCAGAAAGAGGCTGATCAGCACTTTCGGGGGATGTAGCTGCCATTTCCAGAGGAGACGGATGGCCTTCTGCTTTCATTATCATTTGGATATGTCTCAACTTCCCTGGATCAATAGCACATTAAAGTACTGTGGAGCCCAAATATGAATAGCTTTTGGTTTTGATGGCTTAATAACGGCGGCATCGGTCACACAATGCAGCTGATGAGTAGAAGTACTATTTTCATTATCAATGGAGCTACGGGATTATTACTTCACTTTAAGTGTGTCAAACTTCGTACTGCAGGCTTGTCTGGATTCTCTTTTTTTTCCTCCGTTGGTGTCTGTTGTACATCCTGGACTCATAACTCGTCGGTGTATTTACTTTAGTACAGTGTACATATTGGTTATGTTGTGTGAAAACTGAGTGAAAGTATAATACAAATGTTTAAAGTATTATCATTTTTTATGTAACACAACTTAAAGGAGTCAATAAAGGATGTTTTCAATGACTTTTTCGTTAAATTCCGAGCCTTTTATGCAAACCTGTATTGACAATGTGCATATCTTTCATAAAACAAAAAAAAAATGTCTCAATGTTAGCTTTACTGGAGACAGGAGAATAAGGCGGAAACACTGTAGTAGGAGCTGCTTAAATAAACATTGGTACTTGTGGAGTAAATGTGTTTGAAAATAGAGAATCACAGAGCAATTACAGAGTGGAGTTGACTGAGAAATGATGTGATTTTCCATGAGAGCTTTGGGGAAGGTCTCCTGGTACCTGCAGCGGAGCGCTCAACAACCTCAGGTCTCCGTTTGATTGCAGCCGGCCTGCAGACACCGACACAATAATTCATGCAATCTTACTCATCATTTACACAGGATTGCCTCCATTATGCCGTTCATGGCTCGGATCAGGACATGCTCGCCAAAGGACTCCTGTGGAAGTGACGGTAAAGGATGACACGTGTGAAAATCTACAGTGAATAATTTATTTATTTTTTGCCTACAATAATTTTAAAAGGACTTTTATCTTGATACTAAAAAAAAAAAAGTGTATTGTTTTTAAAATGGTAGAATAGCAAACATGACTAATCGAGAATATAAGGCGAAAATGGCTGAAATAGCAAAAATAAGATAAAGGACAAGCGAAAAGTGCCAAAATGCTCCAATGATAGGACAAATCTAAAACTGTTAAAATGTCAAAAAATTTTAATTGCTTAAACAGGTGGAATAGCTCAAAATAATTTAAAACAAACAGAAAACAAACTCCAAAAAAACCAAGTCAAAACGCTGAAACTCCTTTGAATTGCTAAAAAGAAAAAATATAAATTGGCTGAAACTACTAAAATTGCTTTTAAGAAATGTTAAAACAGCAGCGAAACACAATGCAAACTTAATTTTGCATTGTAGCATGACCAAAATGCTCTTTGTTTCTTTTACAGAATTGTACAGAATGCAACAATGGATCATGTAAATCGTATAAAGGTGTTATTAAAAAATTAAATAACATACAACATGCATGACTATTTGCATGTTCTTGGTGAAAACCAGTTTTGAAATAACGATACTTGTCACAATGTTGTCGGGCTTGCCTGAGGTCATACATGGACACAGAAATCTGAATATAAGACACTTCCCAGTTCAACATGTGACACTCATTATTTCCATCATGGATGCCCAAGAGGACAAATATATGTAGCCACGCTGTGTGGAGATCGCCACTGCTCTTATACCACCTGAGGCTTGGCCAGTGGCATCCAGGAGATGGCTGAGTGCACCGTCCACCGTCAGACCCGCTAATGCAACAGCACATCATCAGTCGGGTAAAACGAACCTTCCTCACGACGGTCTAATCCCAGCTCGCGTTCCCAGTCAGGTTGTACAAAGAGAATATATAGGATCTATAGGAGCTGAAATGTAAATAAAGGCAGATTTAATATTCAAAACAGGTTGTTTTTTTTGGCGATGATACTTTGGTTTACGTAGCACAATAAACAAATCTGCCTCAATGAACATGAGTGTGCTTTAATACATCCGTGTACTCTCATTGTCAATGTTTACAGTAAAAGGTTTTCCGTGCGCATGTGTGTGGTTTCCTTACATAAACAAACAGCAGCACCTCCCCAACATGCTAACTACATCATTTTTGGCATTTCTGCCATTTCCCTCTAAACTGACTTAATTTCCAAATTGGTGCCTTGTAAATAAAAAACGTTGAACGTTGGTCGTATAAACGGGACTTTAGATTTATTTGCCATCCAACTTGACATTTTTGTGGCTGCCATAGTTTCCAGCATGTTTGTCCTCATGTAAACAGGGTGTAACTCAAGAGAAACGCTCAAATAAAGGCTCCTGTCTGCAACTGACCGTGGTGATATTCTCCGTAAACTCCACGGAGTGAAACCGTGGTGTATTTGCATTTACATGCGATTCAGCACTTTTTATGGAGTATCTTAGTAAATGGCTGCAGATTGAAATTTGACTTCCAGCACATAAAAATACCAGTCAAATCTGTTGCAACTCCAACTGAAATGAACTTTAAAGACGAAGAAGAAGAAGAAATCTGGCTACCCACTCACATTTCGCCTCCAGCTAAAGGAGCCTTGCAGATATGAATCAAGAACTCCAGCATTCACAAAGATCGCCCGGGTCAGCCTGTGTACGTAACCCAATTTTTATAATTGTGGAAAAACAGCTGAGCCAAAAAATAATAAAAAAAAAAAAACCAAAAAACATAAAACACCTGATCGACTACGAGGCTTGTTCTTTTTGTGGAGATAGAGAGCGCCAAGGAATCTGATGCATGATTAGAAACGCTTATCTCGCTGCCAAGCTGAAGGAAACTCTGCCCTATTTTGTTGATGCACTATTCCAGCATCTCTTTTCCTCCCGCTCCTCCAGCGTATCTCCGGCTCGGTCCCTGCTGCTCCATCACCACTGAATCACACCCGCAGTCGTAGATCACCAGAGACTCCGCAATCATTTATATGCTAATCGGATGCCATCTATTAGCCTTTTACAGAATCAGTTTACATTATTGGTGGAAAACAGAGCAAAAGCACCTGATCTTCTTCAGCAGGTCTCCGACCTATGTGATCTTCAGAGGCTCCTCTGAAGATCACATAAGAAAATATTAAAATGTATGCTTGTTGTGTGGGACAGGTAAAATGACATTTCTGCTTTGAACTTCTTATATATTTACATTGACATTGATGCTTTTTAAATCCCTGTGTGTGTGGAAATGGTTAGTGCACCTGGAATGTGATAAGATGAGAAACTGTGACACCAAAAGGAATCATTTAATAGCGTCCTCATATTTAAACAAGAGCTGGACTCTTTGGATGTTGCTTAAGATCTACTTTCCTTTTTTTTATGTTGCAAAATCTTTTGGGAAGCGTCCAAAAACTTCCCAAAAAAGGAGATTTTTATAAAGCCTTCTTAAAACTGTGTAAAAAAGTGTATTTTTCTCAAAAAATGTTGGTCCCATTTACAAAACATCGTTTTTAAATGAAAAAAGAAAACTTTTGTTGTGTTTTGGGTTTCTGTTAAAACAACCACGGTGCTCGGAGCAGAACTTTTTGAAAAATATGTTACATTATTTTGGCAAAAGTATGAATAAAAAAAAAAAAAACCTCTATTCTGGGATTTGAATGTGACAAAGTGTCTGGTCATTGTCTTCGTATGCCTGCACAGGATATATTTGGCTTATATTTTCCTGCTCTACAATAATATTTTGCTGCTGTTACGATTGATGGCGAGCGACAGACAGGAAGAGAGACAGAGTAATGTGTTCGGGTGTCCGCGGGTCTGCTAATTAAATGACAGCGAGCGAGCAGATGAGAGGGACGCTTCAATTTTTCAAAGGTGACACACAACCAGGAACATTATGTGCCAGGTAGAGAAAGCTTTCTAATGAAGGGCTGCAGCCACGTCCCCCATCTGCCATCAGATCATCCGGCCAAACGTGTCGGAGCACCGTCGCCATTGTCGTCCCCACTAATGGCTGCCTTCGCCGTTCCATGTCAGAACATGAAGGGCTGTTTCCTCTTTCGTTTCAATCAGAGGTTTGATTACAGAAGAAGTGGAGACAAAGCAAACAAAAGTGCGAGGAGCCGTCCAAAGTCGTTACGTGTGGGTCCGACCATCCAAAACCCGGAGCCAAACCATCCTGGATGTGGCCAGGGGAGGCTGGCAATCGAATTTGTAACCATATTCTGTATGGAAAGGAGCATGTGGCGAGGAGTTTCCACCAAACCACCTGCCTGACCCAATTAACTGTGTCTAGTACAAGCAGAGAAGCCTTCAACTGTTATATATCGTTCTGGCTTTACAGCAATAATTGACCAATTAATAAAGAAGAAATAGGGTTTGTAGAGAAAAATAAATACAAATAAATGGTTAATCATCAAAAGCTGTGTCTATGTAGTAACTTTCAGCAGGATTTTAATGTATGGCAAATACATTATCAGTGTCCAAAGTGGTGGGGTTCTTTGAGTTTGCATCCAGGAAGTCATTCCATTTCGCTTGTGGTTGCTGAATATTGAAGGAACCGTGTGTAATGATAACTTATGACCATTTTCTACCCGTCTAAAAATCGGTGTAAAAGCAGTTACAAAGGAGACATTTCACCCACACACATGTGGAAGCTGATCTACGAACAGGATGCACCTTCATGATAGGGACATTGTCCTTTAAAAAAAAAAAAAGGTGCAAAAACAATGCATTTTCACATGTTGCGAAAACCGGGTCGAAATCTTTTTTAGCTTGATCTAGTGAATTGTATGTATTCTCACACTCCATTATATATGTTAATGTCACTGCCCCCAACCTGGGGACCTGGGAACTCCATAAAAGTATGTTTGATTTTGGCGTATGTTTTTAGCGTGATTTGTGGTGTTACGTACTTGATCGCCATCAAAATGTAACGTAAAGTGAATTTTATCTGAGAGCATGCAGCTTCGCACACTTTATACAGGATCTTAGTAGCTCAGGTCCCGTGGAGCAGTATTTCATCATCTTCACTGTAACTACCATCCACCAGGGGGTCATCGAGCTATTTAGCTTTATTTTTTATTTATTTTTTTCTATCGTATGACATTTCATCAACTAGCAAATAATGGTTGCGTTCGTGCCAATATTTTACTTGACTAATAAAGCTTCAAGGAAAACAAGGGTTAGGTATTATTTTTCTTCCACAAACAAGAACATGGTCAATGATGAATTGGTAGAATTGTACCATATTTCCTTAAGTGTGAATCAACATCTAAAATAACAATAAAGCCTCAGTGACATTACAAAGGCGAGCTATTGGCTGAGCTAACAACTTGCCTGATTGATGTTGTAAAACTATGTCTTATACACTTTTAGGACACTTTACGTATTACATTTACAATATGGAAAATGTTTAATAGAGAAAACAGCACCGGTTGACTTAAAGAATTTAAATTAGCATTGAGATACTAAGAAGGACTTCACGTATTAATCAAAAACTATCAAAAACTACTTTGCTTTTTAAAAAAGTGAATACCTTTAATTTGACAGGGAAACATAAACATAATTGTATGTATTTGAATGAAGGTAATTTCCCTCACATCTGTGTGTGGATTCTCAGGCCCAGCTTCTGGGATTAAGTTTCGCACATCCACTTTAATTATCACTCCGAGCACAGAGGAGGCAGAGACTGAAAATTAGCGTATTAATTCATTTGTGTTGACATGGCATCGGCTTGGCCAGCGCCAGTGATCTGTCAGGGACTTGGCGAGCAGAGAGGAGTCCTCGCACATCTTCAGCTTCAACGTGTTGCAGGAAAAATACATCGAGACGTGAACTCAGGTGTTTCATATTTGACTCCCTCTTCATGTAATAATAATAATGGCTTGGATTTTTTATAGCGCTTTTTTTTTCATCTGACTCAAAGTGCGTACAGAAACCATAATTCATTCACACCAGTCCCACCAGTGGTGGTAAACTACGTTGTAGCCACAGCTGCCTTGGGACATGCTGACGGAGGCATTTTGCCCCAACGACCCCTCTGACCACCACCATCATTCATGCACCATTCATGCCCATACATACGAGGCAATGTGGTTAAAGTGCCTTTCCCAAGGGCACAACGACAATGGCTTGGATAGAGTGGGATTCGAACCGCCAACCTCTACAGCGATCACCCCATCATGTGTGATGAGATGCTCACACTGATGGACACTGATGTAGCCTCGCAATCTTTGCCTAATATGTCAGGCTATGTTATTTCAGGGGCCACAAACAGCTCAGTTGGGTCTCAATGAACCTGAGCGACAAACACGTTGTTTAATCTTCGTCCATGGGTTTCAAGTCTCGTCCACCAAAATCAACCAAAACAGTAAAGGACTGCAACGCCTTTATTAAAGTAGCAGTACAATCTTGCAAGCATATACTAGGCTAAATATAATTTGCACAACAATGATTGCACATTAATATCAGAAAATCCAAGACCCCAGCAAAGTTTCAAGTGAAAACGTTTCGTTTTTGCATTGTCGTTTGCAAGAATTTCGCATTTTACACTGAAATAGTAGGAACACAAAAAATCATGTAGTTAGCGTGCCAGGCCAGGAGTTGGTGCTGTTGGTTGTTTTTGTAATTAAACTACACTCGATGCTAATAGAGCTATAAACACTAACAATGGGAGTACACAGACCTTCCTGTGCACAAGAATTACTAATACAGGTGACTCTCAGCTATTAAACTACTAATCTGGCAAAGAATTCCCGGGGACATACATGTCTCAGGATATCCCGGGGGCACGAATGAGGAACTGCTGCTGTCCTTCTATAAATGTTCTTTGGAGAGTATCCTCGCCTAAAACATCCTGGTATGGTAAAGAAGCAGTTTGCAGGCTGACAAGAAGGCACTGGAAAGAGCCAGGAAATCGACACAGAGCATCATGGGAGCACAGCTCTGTCAAACATCTTCAACAGCAGATGTCCGTGCAAGCCCAGAAACATCACCTCTGGCAGTTCACACCTGGGACACAACTTATTCTCACTGTTGCCCTCAGGGAAGAGGTACAGGTCCATCCAGGCCTTTTTACCCAAGTGTAATCCAAATACTGATCACTCAATAACTTCAACATTGCATTTAATTGCATTTCAGTGAAACGTAAAAGTATAATATACTGATACCCGTTTGTTGTTGGCTGTCAGGCTAATCTTTTTTCTTTTTCTTTTTAACCATTAACCTATTTCAAGTTTTTAATTGACTCAGTTGTATATATGTGTTTATTTATATTTTTTAATCTTTGTGTTTATTTTTATGCTTTGGTCTTATTCTCGTTGTACTGTGCACCACAAGATATGTCTTTTAAAGGGAATATATTATACAGTTTTTCAAAATGTTCACATTGGTCTCATTGTTCCAAACACGTAGTATTCAAAGTGTTTTGAAAAATCCAGCTTTTCTTGAATTTTTACCCATTTTATCATAGGAGCTGCATTCAGAATCTGCTCTTTCTGTGTGACCTGCCCTGGCTCCGCCCACATATGCCCATCTTGGGAAGAGGAGGAAGTACTTTCTCTGGTAGTGCCATGTGCCAGAGCAGAGCTGCCTAATTGTGGGAGGAGTCAAAGGGATTGATTGTGATTGGCTAAACCCCCAGGCTTTGACTTCTGATGACATACTTTCTTCACTTCTGTTGCGTCATTCCCAGATATGGGGACACATTTATTTTATTGCCCTGTAAATGGTCACCCAAAATGTAACAAAAGTTGCAACTTTGCGTTACGATAGTTTGGTTGCTTGATCGCCCCGTTTTAGTACAAATCAGTACCAATGATATTGAGCTTACAAATTGTTGCAAGTACTGTGTGTATTAACTGGCTAGCTTGTTTGGCCCCCAACGTGCGAAGAAGTAGTAATTCCATTTCGCTTGCTTGACACCCCAGGTTTAGTATATAGCGAGCTTGTCCAGTTGGATTAATACAGCTCTCAGTGTTGTGTGGCAGGTTTTGAATTTTTTTTTGCCCAATGTGGGGTACGTCTCAAACCCTGTGTTCTAAAGCCTCCATTATCACTGTTAACAAAAGACACAGTGTAGCTTTAATTTCCATTTCCGTTCAAGGAGTCCCGTCTACAACAAGTAATTGTACAAGTATGAGGGCGATAGCAGTGGCAAAGTTACCGACCAATACATGCAAAACATATGCGCTTCATTTACATCACTTCACATCTACTTCTCATTACAGAATCAGTGCGTTAGATATGCAGCTTTTTTTTTTTTTCTTTTTTATTTCAAGTTTATGGTGGCTGTCTAATCAGGGTTAGAGGGAACACTCCAGCACTGACAATTAAGTAAATGAAGAGGTTTTAGCCATCACTGTAAATACACTTCCTTGATTAATTTTTTATTTAAACTTGTAAAAGAGGAGTCGAGGCTTGATAATTACATCAAGGCGCGGCTTCGCGTTCTGCCAAAGCACGTCGCTGCCGGGTCGAGTCAAACATTGGAGGCATCTTCCAGCAAAACCGCAAAAAGGGGTTGAAATATATCCCAAAATAACTGCGATCTCGAAGTATTTACAGCCTGAAATGTACAGCAAAGAGGACACTGTGTCTGGTTTTTACAGCAGGGGATTGAATGCATTTACTGGCTTCAGCTAAACTTCATAAGCATTAATAATTTAATGGCCTTAAAAGTAGTCATTATGCAAAGAAGAGTCCCATGCAGAGCCTTACCACATACTCTCTATTCCCACAAAGCCTCTTCTTCAATTTGCCTTGAAGAATGGCCTGTGGACACCAGCTGAAGCCTTCAAAACAGAAGCAGGAGGTCATTTCCATCGGCCTTTAGTTTCTAAAAGGTGTCTTTTCGGTGGGGTTCATGCATGTCAAGCAGTTCTTTATTCATCACATGAACATACTGTCAAAGCAGTGAAATGCAGCACATCTGAAAGCACCTCCCACGGCAGCCTGATCACCCAGTTGGAAACTTCACCAGTATGTTATTTTATTTAGCAACTACCACTGAATCATTAAAATTTAAGTAGATTTTGTGGAACTTTAGCTTGGTAGTTAGCTTTTTTTTTTATTTTTTTTATTTTTTATTCCTGGTTGTCTCCGTTGATTGATGATAACAATCCCAGTTGTGCCACATCGCTGATTTCTGATTTGGCAAAATATCACATTAAAGACAAACCTGAGCAAACAGACCCGCACTTCATATAGATAAAAAAAAAAAAAGCAGACACCTTCAAAATGTGATATTTTATACTTGTGATATCTTCCAGCTCGACTATTGATCTTAGAAGAGACTGTGTGCAGAGAACAAGGCGCTATAAACATTTACAATGGCGAGTCTCAGACATTCGTATGTGCAGATGACAAAGTTGAATTGCTCAACTATAAAGCAACCAAGTCCCAGGAAATTATGGACTGGGAGTCATGACACTCTCGAGGCATTGTTCTTTGTCTCAGTGTGCAGAGGAACTATTTACTACATATACTATATATACTATGTATACTATATACAGCCAAATGCAATTTCAAAGTACTTTTACAGCGACAAACCCAACAATTCCACGCAAAGGTGGAAAGGAAAAACAAATTTTTAACAGGAAGAAACCTGCAGAAGCAGACTCAGAGGTGGAGACAGTTTCTGGTTCCAGTTGGGGTTTTGGACTCGAAGGAGAAAAAAGGGTAGGGCACACACAGATCGTGTGGAGGGATTCAAACCCTGGTTTGGATACGGGCTGACCCATATATCCGACAAAGTGTCATGATATGCTTTCTTTGGACAGTCAAATGTAAATCTGACCACCAGTTTCGATCTCTAAGACGCCCCCAAGGAGGTCTGGAAACTATTGCTTTATGCAATTTAAAGACAATGTGATGCATTAATCCAATAGAAGATGGAATTTCAGCCACATGATTTACACAATTTTTATCTGGTGAGACCTTACATTCCCCACATTTTACCTTGGAGTGCCCCCATATCACCTCTCAGGAAGTCAAAGGCTGCATTTATACCTCCCGGGTATTTCTCTGCGTTTGGGCAGGGTTAGGGTTAGGGCATTTACACCACAAACGATAATACCCCAAAACTCCGGCCACAGTGGAGATTTAGAAAAACTCAGTGTTTCATTTACATCTAAAGCATGGTAGACGGAGCTCTTCATCTCAATTGTGTTTTTTCCAGGATTCTGATTGGCTATCGTAGCTTTATGCTTCTCGTTACACTGCCCCCTACAGGTTGGGCATGCTCATTGTAGCTCTGAACCAAGGGGTTATGCGAGTCAGTGTCAATGAAGATTTTTTTTTGTAAACGTAGTGGGGGAAATAACAGCTTTTGTAAAAACTTGAGTACATGTGAATGTAGCCTCTCTCTTTTTATTAAAAAAAAAAAAAGAAAAAGAAAATAAGAAGGCAGTTCCAGAGAAATGTCTTGTTCAGTTTTTTTCTTTGACGTCTGAATCCAATTTTGATGACCTCTCATTTGGCATCTTTTTCAGGGCTTTGTGCTCAACACTAGATGCAGTTGCGTGTTGTGCTAATACAGCGTCCTTCACTCAAGTGCAGTCCTGGTTACCGCAATTCTAAAAGTAATCCTAACAAGGTGAATGAAGCATTACTTCTTTATTGTATTTGAGGTAGACAGCTCCCAGTAATCATCATTGTCCGTGTGATGCCTCTCTGCAGCAGCTTATCCATCCTCCTTTGGGCAGAAGCGAATAATAATAATAATAATAATATATAAAAAAAAAAAAAGCAATGTTATTTTTCAACTTGAATTATCTGTGCTAGTGGTGCATGCTGCAGTTGCAATGATTCAGTTTAGAAAATTCAATTTTGCAGCTTAAACACTATCTGAGTGTAATGGGGACAGGAATATTAAGCATTGCCAAATTAAAACTATCCATAACACTGATTAAAAGCACCGCTCTGCACATGCACACACACATACACACACACACACACTCAGACACAAAAGAGCATTTGTACCACATGGTGCTGACATGTTTATTTTAACTAAGAGAGATTCGGCGAGCAGAAGCCATTAGAGGCTAGCGGACCCGTCGAGGGACGTGCTTAACGTCACAGTTGAGGCCTGGGTTGTGTTCTTAATGGCCGATTGGTCCAAAAAACTGAAGTTGTTTATTGTGCTGGTGTCAGTCTGGGTGTTGCTTTCCAGTTTTATGTTCATTTCGAGCTGCAAATGAGAGCCGTAATAACTCATAGTCTTTTAAATGTCCTCTTGAATAAGACCTGATTAAATACTGTCCAATAACATTAATGTCTTCATCAATAAATAAAATGAAGTCTTTGGAACTATTTCCAACATATTGGGAAATATATAGAGTAGACACTCTACAGTAACACATCCATATTTATCAATTGCTACTGATTCAATACTTCTACAATATATCTAAAACTTCTTGCATGTATCAATATATAGATATTAACTGCCATCCAATTCACAACAATATATTCATCAATCTATACAGATTACCAACTATGCAAATGTATTACCAATGTATGTGCAGATTATGTTTTATATAATAACTTTAACATATATAATATATGTATCAATATTTACAGGTTAAACGTAATCAAATAACTACATACATTAACCATTAAATACCATCTAATGATTGCTCACCCAAGTATTTTTTACTTACTGTTACAATGTTTACTTATAATATACAGATTGAATAAAATTCAATAAAAACCAATTTTTAAATACTATATAGTTAATGCTAATACATTCATTAAAATATTCTAATTTAATACTATACAATCCACACTAACTAATAAAATAAATCCTGGTCACTGAGGCGCTGAAGGATGTTTTTGGTCTTGACTTGTTCCAAGTCTGTTTTTCTCCAAGAGGTTTGATTTGGAACAATGAGGTTAATGATCAAACCTGACAGAACTGCAGAACCATGAATGTATGGAACGCAGACCTACTCGTGCCGTCGCGGTGATGAATTCATATTCCAACACAAAACACACTCACACGGAGGAAACTCAGCCTCAAAACAACAGGATGGAAAATATAATCAAAAACAAGTGCAGAGAAGTTCAGCGTGAATCGTTTCTGCTGTAATAAAGTGAAAAAGAATGATCAAAGTGCCGTCTGTTTTTATTGCAGATTAAATAATATTGTGCAATCTCGTGAAATCAAGCATTAAAAAGTCAGGAATCTTCTGACTTTGGACGCGTCAGCAGTGTTCTGTTTCCCCTGGTGGACGCCTTCTGTAAATTGTTCTCGAGGGATTCTCTGTGTGTGTGATTGGTCGGACACTGCAAGCTCCGCCCCTGTCATGTGAACGCACACACGTCGGTCTGGGTTTAACTAGTGAGTGGATAACCTGCTTTGTAGTAACGGTGATCAGGATATGACTTGTCTGGACTAGTCAACCCAGGAAACAGAGAGCGATCCTGGATATCTTGATCAAGTACAGGCCTCTGGATATCTACCAACAGTTTAAATGACACACAGTTAACATGAACTTACATAATCTTCATACAATCCAATACCATCAACATTCTATATATCACTAACACATACAGATCAGATACTTTACATATTTATATCGAAGTGTTGCTTTGCCGTTTATATCCTCTTCAAGCTTCAAGCTGATTGTTGAGTCTTTTAAATGTCCTTTTAAATAAGACCTGCTTCATATTTGAGTAACCCCGTGTAATTGAGTCGACCCGTCCTTCAAGATGTTTGGATATCACAGTGCACATTAGTTGTATCACCCAGTCCCCCTCTTTTATTAACAATATTACATCTCCCTCTCGTTTTAATCACAAACTATACATTTGCATGAATGATGAGCGAATAAATCTCTTGGGAGTACGGCTCATTGAACAGATCTTTGGCAATTTGAAAAACAGCCCGCTCCTGTTTGCTGACTTTGATGAATTTCTGCCACATTGAGCAGCCCTTGTGTTATTGATATAATTCTATGACTGCGTGTGTGGGCATGACACATTTACCGGGTGTAAGAGATGATGTGGCGTGTCACGTCTCACCACGTAGGTGGTTAGAATAACACTGTGAGACGATCTGTTGAATCCAATGACGTGGACGTTGAGTCCAGTGAACTCTGTGTACTTGATGGTTATGAATGTGAAACATGAAGTGGAAGTGATGCTCAGTTGTGTGTGTGCACTGATCTAAAAAAAAAAAAAAAAAGCACATATAACAGATGTATGTACCAACATATATAAATCTAGTTTAACTACCCAATGAAACCAATACAATAACCAACTTATAGACTCTCTTCTATAGAACAGTACACATATATATGCCGATATATCATATTAGATCCTGAACAGTAACACCAACATCCCTTACCAATATATAGAGAATAAATACAACAAACTTGAAGTAGTACCAACATACATGCCGACACGTACAGATTAAATACTGCTCAATAGCACCACCATATCTACCCAGATAGACACATTTAGAGTAGTACTATGTCATAACTTCCCATTAAAAACCCAGGGGCCCCCAGCAGTGTTAATAATGGTGAAGAAGATAAAGTATATTTTTCCACTAAAAATGTTGTTGTGGTCTTTGGATTCGAACCAGTGACCTTCCATGCTATGCAATGGAACCTAAGGAGATGCAAGACTGTTCATAATTTTAAAGTCAGACTCAATACCTTCCCTTTGAATAACCAGTAGCGTGCGCTGGTGTTTCAGTCAGGGCCAGCAGTTCAACACAATCCGAATCCAATGTAAGGCCACTATTATGCATCAGTACTTAATCCACACCAACATGACAGCTAATTAACAACCACAACACATCAAGACACCAGTGTGCAACTTTGCCATCACATCGTTTTCCAGTGTTTCCAACGGGTTTGTACAGAGGGGAGGTGCAAGTCTCGCTCACTACTGTCATGCATGCGTGCTTGTCTGTCTGTGTGCACGATTGTATGGTAAACGCAACTTTACAATGAAAAAACAGCACCAAATACCAAAGCAGCGCCAATCTAATCCAGAGAAAGTAAAAAGAAGACCTTTGATGGTCTGAGTTCGCTCATTAAATTACCCGGAATCGTCACTCCAGAGTAGCAGATAATAACAGAGTCATCACCACCTGCCCATGAGCCAATCAGCCAAGCTCATTTCAATGACGACAAGACCAGCGCTTGAAACTTTGCTGGACCTCAGGTGGTCCGTCAATAACACATCGAAATCTGATTGGCTGATGATACTGTCACTCAACATTTTATCCCAATAACAGCATCCAGCTTCCATCAGAGGGCAGCGATGAAGTTACTGCTGGTCCCAGCAGAGGAAAGGAGCTGTGATGCGTTTAGAGGACATAGGAGATTTGAGCTCCACAAAATAGAACCAGTCGTCTTCTGGACAAAGTTGCTAAAGTCACTGATTGATTCCAGACACAGATTTCAGAATCACTTTTGTAATTATTCCAAAAAAAAAGAAAAATGATTTTTGATAGGGCTAGCAGCGCTATACCTGCTGCCCCTGACTGCACACTACTGTTAATAACTAATGCAGATTTTCTATCAGTTGTGGGCTTTATTTGATTTTTTATTTATTTATTTATGTATTTATTTATTTATTGGGTGAGAAGGTATTTTCTTTTATTCCGTTTTTACCCTGTGAAGTACTTTGTGTTGCATTTTTTTTTTTTACTAAAAGTGCTGCACAAATAAAGTTTGATTTGATTTGACTTAAAGCCCCCCCATTAACTGCGAGGACATGACATGAAGTGCAGTACAAAAATCATACATTTCTGTCGGGGACTGGTTTGTGTGCATTGTGTACAATGTACTTTTCTTTATTCTGTCATGTGCATTCATGTATTCTTCACAATAAATTGCATATTACATCTTTCCCTTGAGATACACTTTTGAAAAGGCTCGTTTCAGACAAGTCTTAATTCTAGCGGCGGGTACTGTAAAGGTCACCGAACAGATGAAGTCTCTTTGAAAACAAAATGTTTTATCAGCGGGGAGAAAAAAAAAGAGCTAATGATATTGTAGCATCTGCAGTTTGACTAAAATTGACATCTTGTCCGGTTCACTTGGCTGTGAATGTACATTATTCAGTGTGTTTTGGCTGGCGGTCTGTCTTCCCACATCGTCTTCACTCCAACGAGCCTGTGAAGATCTGACTTTGCAGAGCCCATCACATTATTTTAAGGTTAATGGTTCAGAGGATGGAGGCCAATCACAGCGTGTTTGATCATTGCATCCTGTGCTATTTTGCACGCGTGACCACGCACCTTGTTAAATCATAACCTCAGCAAAGAGGCTTTTTTTTTTTTTTTTTTTTAATCTGCATTCATACAGCAACACGAAGCGGACTGATCCTGACTCTCTGACCAAATGCTAATTAAACATGATGCTAAATCCTGATGGCAGTAATTTATCCACTTTGAACAGTAATTTTTTTTGATCCACAATGTCAAAACATGGGAAGTTCGATCAAAATTATTCCTTTGTTAAAGAAGAGGCGTGTTTGGCCCTATTAAATGATCTCTTCTGAGGGAAATCCTCTCTTATTCTGCAAGATCCCCCCCCCACTAACACAGCAGGGACAACTGTATTCATGAAAGTATATGAATAAATAATGGATCCCTGTAGCTACGAGAAGACCACCACGCCAGACGAGATGATAAATGACATTAACTTCATATGATTGTCGATACTTACGCATTGATTCGATATTTAAAAAGGCCAAATTAAAGAAAAAAAATGTTTTTCACTCTATTTCTTTCAAAGTTAGATATTCACTTTTTTCCCCTTAATGTTTGGATCACATACACGGCGGGGAATTTATTCATGCTGAAAAATAATGTGCTGCATAATGGAGGCCAAAACAAAGGTTGCAGGTTCGGAGCAACTCAGTTGACCTCTGCTCCGTCTCTCAGATGAACTGAGTGGGTGAGATCAGCGGGTATTTTATCAGGATTACTTGATGCGTATTAACTGATTTCTAGTGAAGAAACCACTTATTTTACTTCTATACTTTTTTTTAAATTCCAAAGGTGGAAAAAACACTTACATTCATAGAGACTGCAAAACATGATTTTTTTTTTTTTTTTAAGAGTTTTACTTTGCTTTTTGTCCTCCCGAACAAAAGCAACAACAGTTTTCCCTTTTTATTTCCCTTTCTTTGCCTTGTGATGGACTGGTTAAAGCATTTAATCTGTCAAATCTATCAAACTTGATATGTATGACGTATTATTACATTTTAAAATGCTATTCAGATGAGTGACATGGTGATTGGAACTCAAAATGAGATGATAAACTGTAAATTCAAGACAAAAAAAAAAAAAAAAGGTTTACAAAGAGCGTTTATTTGCATGAAGCACATAAAAAGTTTAATAAGATATATTTTCTATTGCAGATAGAACTGTAAAATCACAAACGCATGATAAAATTGATGTAAAAAAAATGAATTCATTAAAAATCCAAATTTAAGGCTGCAACTCACATTTTTATAGATTAATTAGTGATTCAAGCTAATATTGTCAGAAAATGGTGAGATAAAAAAAGAGACTGATTTCTGGAAACTGAAATACAGCTTACAATATATTATTTTTCTTCTAAACCAGGAGGTATTCCAGTTATTAGATAGGACTAATAAAAGCTGGAAAAAACCCAATATTCATCAAGCCGGAAATTAAGAAATGTGGCCTAAAGACACAAATATCAATTAACTGATTATAAATAATAGCTTTCAGTTAATTATTTCCATCAATTCCATAATCATTGCTCATACTTTTTTTTGTTTGTGAGTTTTTACTGTAAAGCACTTTGTGACCTGTTCTTGAAAGTGCTATATAAATAGAGTTATTAGTTTGAGCAGAGATATTAAACTGAGACCAGCGACGCTTGATTAACTTGACAAAGGTTTTCCCAGTGTTGTAATGCAAAAACATTGGGATAGAGCTTGACAGCTTTCAATTTATTGCATTTTTTCAATACATCATATGGACAACCGAACATTTCTTAGGGAACAAAAGCAGTCTGTTGTTGCTTTTGTCATTTCACTAATTGAAAATCCTATCACATCTGGAAAAAATCAGGGTTTCTGCAACATTAAATAATGTGTAAATATCATAAGATCCAGACTGGGCAGGGGAAATGATGCATTTATGTCTGCGTGTTAACATATTTGACCTGTTGAATGGAGCCTTGCTGTCCTAAAAGCCCTGCCCTCCATGTAGATGTGATAAAACGTCATGTTTTTGAATTTTCCGTTCCGTAAAGTATTGAGTTTGCATGGCAATACTTTAAATAGTAATATTTGTTTAAACACAAACTGCACAAACACTGAAAAAGGAGTTCACACACACACAACAAATGTAGGATGCAATTTCCTGAGCAAGCTGTGGAATTGAAACCTTTAAACTTCCAAATACAAGCTTTGAGTTTCCAACCTTCGGACAAATTAGTGGCGTGAAGAAGCTCCCGCCAGGTGGGAATGGAACCATGGGTTTGTTTTTGAAAGCGTACGATATGCCCCATAACTGCCGTCACGTTTCTCATAGGGGCTTGTGCTGGACAGGAATTTGCCACGTGAATGGCAACGTCAGTCACTTTCCTAACATCTTGGTGTCGCACGGTTGTATTCCACCTCGGTACTTCAACACTACAAACTTCCCGGTGGCAGCAGTGGAAAAGTAGAAAGCAAAAGTGCTGGTTGTGGTTCCTGTAAATTTTGGGCAATAGAGAAGGTGCTTTGGTCGTATGAATCACAAAGCAAAAAGACATTAACATCAAGTAAATATCAATTCGTATTGAGCTCAAAACTCAACATTATGGCATTCCACAGGTTAACATCCTTCAGTTCTATTGATTTAATTATCATACATTTTTCTCAGGACACACTGAAAATAGTACCCACCAGTGAAGAATCACTGATCTTGACACCAAGACATTTATCGACTAAAAACTGAAATCGTCTTGTTCCAGAAATTATTTCATGTTCAGACAGCACTGTTGTCTAAACTGACTCAGTGTCTGCTCTCCGTAAGAAATGAGTCTCCACTTACGCAGATGATGGTGTAGTAATTGTACGATGATGGTGTAGTAATTGTACACGTTGTTGGAAAAGTGATTTAGATTTTAAATTGCAATTAGCCGAAATACTCAATGCTTAAATGTTGATCTATTCGCTCCAGATCGTACGGGTTGGAAACATTCAGTGGTTCCTGTTTACATGGAAACGGAGTGGCACATTTTGAAAACATTGCATTTTGAGAAGCTGTTTTTACAAACCATTGAGAAAATATAAAAAAACAAAACAAAAGATTGCTGTTTTCGTTTGAAAACGTTGCGTAAGCAGCTCGTTAATCATTGAAGAATATATTACATCCATGTTTGACTTGAGTCTGAGCGCCATCGTGTCGATCCCTGCTACACAGGGAGGGGGGGGGGGGGGGGGGGGGACTGATGGGAACAGCCGCTGCAGGAAACCGAAATTGAGACACAACACACAGGAAGAGTGCGGCCGGTAATCCACCAAAAAGGGCCTCCCGCGTTTGCTTCCCATCGTCGGCGTGTGGCGGGGAAGCTGCTTGGCGCCCGGCGCCGTGAGTGGGAAGAGATGAGCACTGGTGGCGGGAGGTCACTTTTTTCTGCTGCCCACCTTGGCACGCGGCTGGGCTTGTCTTCAGATCAGAGCTTTGCCATGAACTGGAGGTTGGCAACGAATCCAAGTGGCCGGGGGAGATAAGGCCGCCTCTGGGACATTACAGATGCAGGCATTAGCTGAGTGGAGACTTGATGGAGAGCCGGGCAAAGCTGAGGCCTTTGATAATGCTGCCGATGTTTACTGCCACCACTCAAGAATGGGGCATCTGCTGGGCGACCGGGAGACTTCAGACTTGTGGGGACTTGTACAAACACAAGGGCTCAGCGGCGATCGGATTTTTTATTTTTTTTTTTTTATGTTGCTTTATCTTTTTGTGCTGTTGGCTCTCTTGAGGAATGTAAACTGAGGAGAAATTTTTTTTGTTAAGCCTTTCAGTGCATAATTTTTGTGCAAGCTCAGTGTTGATTTGCTTTTCTTCCGTCCTTGTTTGCAGTTTTTTTTTTTTTTTTCCTCACCTCACTGACACACAGGCGATTCCCTCCGGATTGCTTGCGTGCCACGATTTCAGCTCTGCGCTTATCTGACAGTAACAGTGCCTGTCCCATCCCGAATCTAACATTTACTGTACCATCCCTCTCTCTTTCTCTCTCTTTCTCTCTCTCTCACTGGCTTTACTGCCATTTACCGTTCGTGCCAAGTCTGCAAAGCAAAAAGACAAACCTGACCACAGCACTGACAGGAATAGGAGGAGGAGGAGGAGGAGGAGGAGGAGGAGGAAGACCAAGTGGTTGTCACTCTCCTCCGGTGGAGTCAATCCAGAGGCACAACGTGTCTGAAACGCGAGGCGATAACACACAGTCGTTATTTGATGTACAACAGGTTCTCTGTAATTAAAAAAAGCCTCGCAGCGCGGTCAACCAGCTGGGCCTCGTCCACAAACTGTTTAATGATGGGAGCAAATCTAACGTCAGGGGAAATGGGAATTATTGCAAACACATTTCACACACAAGCGCTGTTGTGAGCGCTGTCAAACATTAAGAACGGCGGAATTTGTTGCGGGTGTGTGAACAGTGTGGCCAAGTTGCAAATCCCCTCAGATCCTGTCAGGACTCTGTCTGTATTCTTATTGAAAGAGTAGGCACGTTGCGTCAAATCGAGTGCTTGCTATTTATGGAATACACGATATACTGTATTTGTGTGTTTTATACAGTAATTATACATTATAATACCTTTAATAATAATGATAATAATAGTAAAGGAATATTACTTATATTACTTTTTAATGTGTTATCTATGTTTACCAGCTGATTATATATATATATATATATTTTTTTTTTCTTCTAATCTACTGATTGATAATGTATCACGGAAACACAATTACACACTTACTGCCAACTTCAACTCCTAATTTATTTCACTGACAGACCACTGGCTCCCCAAATTAAATACAGTGATGCCTCTTGGTCTCCACCTCTATACTTCATGGTTTCAAGGTTTCATTTAATATGCTTCATCCACAAATTAGCAGGATGTAATTTGAAATTTAATATGGAAAAGGCACATAATACAGGGTCACATTTGGTGTGTGATGAAATACTGCATAATCCATCTTGTGGATGCTGCCATGTGCGCTAATCATGCACGGTCAAGTGGACTGTGGATCCAGTTATCTCGCCATCTATTTTCCACGTTGGAAGGACATTGTCCCCACTACGTGCTGATTTATTCAGCCGTGCAGCTATTTTCTTGTCCCCACATATACATTCATTTAATTTTATCACAGGAAATGCTGCTTAAATCTCCCCTAAGTAGGTATTTCAAGCTGAATCAAGATTTATAATGACATAATAACACCCACATTTCCATATGTTGCTAAAATTACAAAATCCAGCTGCTTGCCAAAACAAGGAGAGGGGAGGAGGTAGTAGCATTTCCAGAAAAGGAGAACAAATCAGACAGTGACTGCTTTATGGATTGATAAAGATTTATTTTGATGCCTGGGATGAGCATCATCCATCCATCCATCCATTACCTGTGGCAGGGTCGCGGCGCAGCCTGGAGCCTGTCCAGCTCACATCAGGTAATGGCTGCTGTATATCCCGGACGTGTTAGCGATCCGCCGCAGCGGCGAAACGCTCGCAGACGGTCACAGGAGCGAATTTTAATAGACACGGTGCCGCGGCTGACGGAATCACTACCTTGAAAACAAGGGTGTTGAAGTCAGCGTTTCTTTATTCAGTGACATTCTCACCTGACACAGATGTTAAGAGGAAGCGCTCCGATACGCAGAGGAACGCTTCAGGGTTGGAGTCTTTTTATAAGATGTGCTGACAATCAGCCACACAAAGAGTAGGAGTAACATAGAAATCACACTAGAGCAAATGAAGAATTCACGTGCACTGGACGGCTTTTACACGAGGAGGATCTTTCGGAAACGGCTTGTTTCTGTGTTTGTTTGGTCGCGGTCGCCACGGAGTGAATGGATAGTGTGGAGAAACTAGAAGGACAACACCATGGGGATGGATGTTGTGGAGGAAGTTAGTAAACATATCAGCAAGTAACCTCACAGCAAGTAAATCTGAAAGTGGTTAAAAAAAAAAGAAAAGAAACGCATACGTATAGTTGTACCGGTAAGTGTTTTCCCTTATGAAAAGATATTTAAAAAATAAAACTAAATGTGTCGTTGATTTTGATTTGACTTTTTTTCTTTCTCTCTCCTCATGATTTTTAGAAATATATTTTGTTTGTATCTCTTCTTGACCATGATACAGAAAAATAACTTGAATTCTAGAATGAAAATCAAATAACCAGTGTTTTGGGTTTTTTCTGAACGGAAAATCTTACGACTAAAACATACACTGGACACAGAAAACATTAAACATCCTATACTGCATTTGTGATTTTCATGACTTATAAGGTAAAAGTAAAGACAATGGACAAAAGGAATTTTCAGTTTACGGACCAAAATTGAACATATAAAGACGTTTTTACTATTGTTGCTCTTTTGTTGTTGTTTTCTAGATTCACCAGTCCTGTCAGGAAAAGGTTCAGTCTTTTTTTTTATTTATTTTTGATTTTTGATTTTTACTGCTGTTGAAGCAAATCTGAGCTGATGGGCTTTGCTGCTCAAGACTGAGAGGCCGCAAATGAACCCTGGTAGTCAAACAATCAACAAAACAATCTCTGCAGTGTTCAATCAGACATTTCCTCCTCATTAAAATGATTACTATCCTGCCCACACACTGCTGAGTGATAAACAGCCACAATCTTTTTCGTCTGTTGCCAGTGAAATCAACACGTTCTGCAGAACAAAACACGAAAAAACAAAAAACGAAGTTGCACATTTGACTGACCTTGAATTATTTATTTATTTATTTTTTTTTAAACTTCTGTCACTGAGTGCGGCTCTCCAAGCAGCTTTTCGTGACTGCAATCAAAGACAAGTGCGTGTAGTACGCCGGGAAAATGCTCAAAAGATTGTGCAAATAAACAAGAAAATTAAGTGAGGTCGGCTACTGTCGACAGTGACAAACAGTTTAATCCTGATGAGCTGCAACGTCATCTCTGTGACATGGAAATGTGACCCGGTGACCTGGAAACTGCAGTTTCCTCATTAATCCTGACAACCAAGCCTCTGCTGATCATTTTTTGATTATTTGATGCACATTATAGTGTATGTCACAGTTGGTACTTCTTCGATGAGTTACTTCCCTGGCTAGCAAAAGCCTAAAAAAATTATAATTACATCAAAAAACATGACTCACTCATTGAGGCTGATTTTACACTGGCTGGTGGGAGGAAGATGCTCTACATCAGCGGTCCCCCAACCACCGGGCTGCGTTCGTTTGGTACCGGGCGGCACAAAAAGAATAAATAACTTACATTATTTCTGTTTTACTTATTATCCGAGTCTGAACAATCTTTTATTTTGATAATTCTCACCGTTGCATCCGTCTATGACTCATACTTGTGTGGGTCACGTGAGACATTTACGCTGATATTAAACCCACAAGCAGCAAAATGAGTTAAAAAAACAACAACCTCATCTTAAGAAAGTTTCTTTGCAAAGGGGAAAAGGCCCAGTGAGGAGACAGAAGAATAACATATAAGTAAGTAGAAAGACATACAAGTACACAGGGGATTCACGTTTATTATTGTATTTACAAAAATACCACAGTTGTGTTGCTCGTATCATTTCATTTTGTTGTATTTATCCGCCACACCTTAAGGCGGGTCCGTGAACATATTGTCTGACATTAAACTGGCCCATGGCTCAAAAAAGGTTGGGAACCGCTGCTGCAGATGTCCGAGCTTGTTGAAGAATAATCAATATATGCTTTAATGACGAAAACCATCAGCAACAACACAACTGAGTTAAACTATCAAGCAGAAAAAGAGTAAAGCCACAAGGAAGATTCACGTTGTGGATTTAAAGATCCACCTTTTCAACACGTTCAAGTGGTCTCGTTGGTGACAAAAGCATTGTATTCAAAGTTTGTTGCTTTTCTTTGATTATTCAACCATTTGAATATTGGATTGCATGAGCTGAATGGAGAATCTGCTGTGTCTGTGTGAGCTGGACTGGCACAGGCACAGCAGATTGGAAAACCATTAGAAAGGGAGTTTTGCATAATATGAGCCCCCTTGAAACCCCGTACACATGACAAGTGAAAATGCATTGTTCCAAAATAAAGTTTGACGTTTGCACGGCAACACATTGTAAAACAATGTCTGCCAGTATTTCATATTCAATTGGTGCTGTTGGTTGCTTTTGGAATAAAACCACACACACACACACACACATGTATGCGTGCAAAGAACAATATGCTATAAACATGAACAATAACAAGTACACAAGCATTCCGATGGACAGTTTATCAAGTTGGAACATGTTGTTATTGCCAGTTTATTCACTCCAGCTGTAGTGCAGATGTGCACCAGCAGCATTTCAGAAAAGTTGCATTTCCCCCCCCCCCGTTTCCGTGGAGACAGATTTGGAGCATTTTCCAAACGTTCCACAATGGGAGCCGCTTTTAAAAAGTTACTTGAGAGCAGTACATATTTCATATTGTTGCCAGGGATACTGAGTGAGTTCAGGGTTAATGAGGCACTCCTCCATTAAACGGGAGTTGAGTGAAAGAGTGACTATGAAGACAACAGCTTCACGTGAGGCTGAAGATGACATCGCTATCGTCATGTAGAACAAAAAGTAATTGAAGCTAAATGAAAAGCAATTCCACAATAGTGATTAATAAGAAACACAAAAGCATTTAATCTAATTCATATTACCGTATTACCAACATGAGTATGTATTGTTTAAGGCCTTGAAGGCATCATTTACTGAAGTCTGTGTGTGTGTGTGTGTGTGTGTGTGTGTGTGTGTGTGTGTGTGTGTGTGTGTGTGTGTGTGTGTGTGTGTGTGTGTGTGTGTGTGTGTGTGTGTGTGTGTGTGTGTGTGTGTGTGTGTGTGTGTGTGTGTGTGTGTGTGTTAAACCTCTGGGTTTATCTATGTCAACAGATAAAATCAGAGACATACAAAATGTGTGAGAAACATGTTTGGCAGCGTTGCATCAGGGATTTTGCCACCGAGTGGATTGTCACGAGTGCAGTTGTCAGGAAGAGCACCCGGAGAAAAGTCGTGTTGACAAAGTACAAGCAAGATTACATAACTGACAGCAAACCAACAGAGTTTCTGTAGCTTTGTGAATAAGGAAAAAAAAAGTCTGGGATTTTTGGTTTTGTTATTATGCTTCCACTTGATGTTATATTAACAGATTGGCAGAGACAGGAAGGCAGAGCATCTTACACACCGACACCCATTTGTTTGTTGGTTCACTGGTGAGTTTGTTGGGTTGTTTATTGGTCTATAGGTTAGTTTGTTGGTTTATTACATTTTTGTTGTTGTTTAATTCAATAGTTGATTTTTTTTTTCTTTTCTTTGTTCATTTGTTGGTTCATGAGTTGGTTTTGCTGGCTGGTTTATCGCTTCGTTCATTCATTTATTGATGCGTCTGTGGGTTTATTAGTTCATTTGTTGGTTGTTATTTGTGTAACTGTACTTTATTGTCTCTATATGTTTGGTTCACTGGTGATTCATTGTTTGGTTAGTCAGCTAGTTTATTGATCTCTTGGTTAATTCACTGGTTTGTACTTTTATTTATCAATTTGTATTTGTTGGTTGTGATTTGTTTGTTTGGTGGCTCATTCTTGAGCTTTTTGTTTGTTTGTTTGTTTGTTTAGTTAGCTCCTTTGGTTCCTGGTTAACTATTTAAATGTTTGTTTGTTATTTGGTTTGTTCATTTCATGAATCATCGATGGATTCATTACTTCATTCGCTGGTTGATTTGTTTGTTTGTTTGTGGTTGATTGGTCGTTTTGTTTATCTATTTTTCGACCTGTGTATTTTCCTTCTCTATATGGTTGATTCATGGGTTCATTGTTTGGTTCAGTCAGCTGGTTGATTCTTTTATTGGTTCATTGGTTGATTTGTTGGTTCATTTAATGGTTCACCGGTTGGTTCATTGTTCAGGTTGTGGGTTCGTTTGCTATTTCATTGATTAGTGCATTTATTAGTGTGTATGTTTGTTTATTCATTGCTTAATTGGTTTGTTCATTTTATCTCTCCATATTTAAGCTTCTATATGAAACTTAACAATTGTTTATGGCATTGTTAGCTGATCCTTTACATCATGTAAGCCTTTTTTTTTTTTTGCACACGGTTTGTAGTATTTGTTCTTTACATACGTAATGCAAGTAAACATCTGCAGTTCAACAACGAGCCAGCTGTAACAGACTGACCCTGCCATGTGACCACAGTCACAATAGTTCCATTTCACAAGCTGAAGCCAACAATCTTAGGAGAAAATCTTTTTTTATAAATTAATAAAGCAATAATATGTTTATGATCTGAATAGTTGGAAAAAATGAATGTTCTGATTAACGTTTCATCATTCCAGGTGCAACACCTCTGTTGTTTGAGTTTCGCTGGCGTCCGAATGGACTCGGAGCCGTTCCAGAAAGCCTCTCTGCGAACCACTCCCTCAGGATGCTGTAAACTGTTTGAAATCAATGAGCGTTTCCTTTGTGTAGAACCCCTCTTGGAGATGCTGTTGTTTGGCTTTAGTGACAAGAAAAGATTGATTCACTGATGCCCATATTTCCCCAAGGAGCTTTTTTTTTTTATTTTTTTCTTACTATTTCCACTCGAGAGCATAATGGAGCTAATAGTTTAACTCGGTGTAATTAATGCTGGTGTCATTCTTTCAGTTTTAATTGCAGGCTAATTTGACGTGTGCTAAGTGAAAACGTTATTACAGTTGTATTTATCGGTATTCACGTCGATGGCTAAACGTGGAGTCTGCATCTTGCTGCTGTTCTGCGTCTCTGTAACGGCTCCTGGTAGGTTTATTCAACCTGACGTGTAAATAAACGGTAATTTCCTAGTTTGTTTTTAATTATGTTGTATAGCGGGCTCTTATCCTGGATTTCTAGATGACATGTCTCATTGGAAAATAGTTTTTGTTGTTGCTGATTACTGCTCCTAAGCGTTGATGCAACACGTTAATACTTATTATGAAAAGAACTCGCATTATTTCTTTGCATATGTGGAAGACATGGTGGGTCTGACATATGCCATTGGATTTCTTGCTTACTCTCACTATGTCTATGAAAGCAGTTGATTTTAGACTCTAAGTTGTTCTATTATGTTAATTTCAATACATTTGGAAACAACTATATTAAAAGATCCCATCCAAAATGATAAAGAACATTTCTTCGTAACTATTTTTGGAGCATTTGAATTATGTTGTTATTTTTTGCAAGGTATAGCCAACACTAAAGTTTAAAAGAGTCTTAAGGCTGCACTCAGTATCTGTAGTTGTATTTCGATGATTGTTACATAGGTTTTCAAGAGTTTTCTTCTTATATTTGGGCTTATATTGGGTGTGTATTATGGTGGAATCATGTAAAAATATTGTAGTTGAGGATCCGGAGTGGGCTGGACCAGTAAAGTAAAGTTTTTCTTAGATGTGGCGCACACATGATGAAATTGTCTATATTTTAGCAAGAACCAAACAATTACTACCAAAATTGAATACAATCTCAACATGAAGTTAATATTAATGATACATTTTGATGCAAAATACAGTGAAATATCCCCCCCAAAAAACTCACCTGTGACTGCTGCATTTTGCACATATTTACAAAGTCACACTGTGAGGCGAGTTTGATAGCAACACGGTAGATAGCTTTCATGGCAGCGCCACCGATCTCTCAGCTCGGGTCTCAGCGTTGTGTTATATTTGCCTCTTTTTTACATATTTGTAAAAAAAATAATGTCTTCCTTGAAATTATTACCATTTGATTGGTGTTTTGGCGGCCCGATTTCTGTCCGTGTGTCTTTTCCAGCTTGTGTTTCCAGTATACAACATCCTGGAGAAATGAAAAATGATCGGTTTTCATTAAGGATGTATGTAGAAGAATTTTTTTCCTCCTTTTTTTCCCCTTTAGTATTGATAGATGCTCATGTCCTTGGTTCTGGTCTGCTGCTCTCTCTCTCTCTCTCTCTCTCTCTCTCTCTCGCTCATGCTGCTGAGCCCCTCCGTGCAGGTCCTCAAATCTCTATGGCAACTGCACTGACTAACTAACTAACCGACCAGCTAATTAACTAAATACAGTCCTGCGGCCCCTGTGATGAACAGTGACTCAGCGTTTTCTCCTCCTCGGACAGCTTATCATCACCGTTGGGAGCGACTGTCTGGCTCTGGATCTAATTGTACTAATGACACGAGCAGAAGAAGTCATGTTCGGACTGGGATGATGGAGGAGACAACCCAACTCCACTGAAATGTATCTAACAGACTATGGATGTGGATTTATACAGACGACTCTATATACTGAGTGAACATGAAAATTAACAAGCTATTTTTGCAAGTCCATAGAACTTTGGTGACGTTTAGAGTACTTTTATAGACTGACAAAGGCTGGGTAACATATATATATATATATATATAGTTACCAGTGTAACACCAAACCAGAAAAGTTTGGTGTTTTTCTTGTTTCCTGCAACAGATCAAACCTGAAAACCTACATGTGAAAGTTTAATGGCAGCATCACATTTATCTTTCAGGGTGCATATGCTTTCTGAACGCCCATTAATTCTTATTCGGTGGGTCAGAAATGGATGTCTCGTCATCAATCTCTGAACCCTCTCGAGGAGACTGTGGCTCAGTTGGTAGAGCAAGCCGTCCCTCAATCGGAAGGTTGCAGGTTCAAAGAGTCCTTGAGCAAGACATTGAACCCCAAATCGCTCCCAGTGGGTGGGTGTCGCGCCTTGCTTGGCAGCCGTCACTAATTGTGACGACTCTGGCAGAGCAGAAGTGATTGGAAAGTGAAATTTACAAATCCACTTATTGGACTGAGGGTCATAGTGATTACAGGAGGATATACCCTGGATATGGTGTCGGTACATTGTGACAGAAATATGGAGAAATAGACAATAGCCCGATCATGTAGTCAATTTTGGGAAAATAATTTACCTCAAATTCATGTTTTTTGACTGTTGGAGGAAACTGATATAATCCACAAACATAAACGTCCCCAAGCCCAGACTTACTAGTTAAAAAAAAGAACTTTTCAAGTGAAAACCGTATTGTTTTGGCTCTTTCTGCAACTTCTTATGTCAGACAAGATTCCCGTTTACACGTTTTTTTCACACAGAAACACAGAAAACAATGTAGTTTTCATGTTGGGCCCCTGGTGGGTGCTGTTGTTTGCATTTGTAATGAAACCACACACACACACACACACACACACACACACACACACACACACACACACACACACACACACACACACACACACACACACACACACACACACACACACACACACACACACACACACACACACACACACACACACACACTTTTTTTTTAAAGTTCCACTTTGGGAGCCATTTTCAAAAAACCTTGTTGTGTAAACTGGGACTTAATCTAGTTTACTTCCTTTTATAAAGGAATTCTTCCACTGTTGTGTGTCCTGTTAACTCTTTTTTTTTGGTAAACTTCGTGAAATACCATAAAATGAGAACGATACTCCCAAAAGTCCCAAGTCCAGAATTGAACAGCTGCCTTCTCGCTGTGCAGGGGGGGAAAAGCCAACCACTACACCACCTTACAACCAGAAAACAGATGTTTTTCATCACAACAGTTGAAGATCCCTCTTTGTAACACTCGGGCAGCTATTATGGGTTCACAGTGCCGCAGTGCATCAACACTTCAAAAGTGCTCGTATTGTCGATGCGATGATAAGGAAAACAGCTTCTTGATGCCCGAGCCTCATTTTTCCCGCGGTAAACCTCGTAAATACCCGTCACTTTTAGCTGATATAGGACTTTACAGGTCGGCTCTCCTCATTTCCGACGTTTGTTAAGCATTGATAAATATGGAGAGGTATGTCTGACCTCCAGTGACAATCCCATTTACTGTAATAGACTCTGCCAGGAGGCCAACACGACTTTTTCTGTAGTACCACCATTCCTTTTTTCAGAAGCGTCATGCCAGTAGCTCAAGATGCCTGAAGCTATTTTGCCCTGTGGGGAACATTTTCTCTAGTGACTGTTGCCAATCTCATACCTCCTCTTTCCAAAAGGTCCCTGCCAATTCCTCGCTCGCAGTCGAAAGTGTGCACAGCCCTTTTCTTGCACCCAGCTCACCTAATTATCCCGGTGCTATGAGGCATGTCAGAATGTATTCATCCCGCTTCTGCCAAGCCACTTTCCAAAGCCCGTACTCTTTAATTGGTCTTCATTATAAAAAGGCATATGTGAAAACAAGGCCCAGGTAAAGACTTTGTTTTTGTTTAGCTTGTTTGTATGTTGCATGCTGAAATACTTGATAGTGTGTGTTTACAGTAATGATGCTTGTGCAATTATACAGGGGATACTGCTCATGAAGCATCCTTCTTCTCCCCTCCCGCCCCTCGGTCTGCGTCTCAAGACAAACACTTGGGCCGAATATCGCAGGAGGAAGGGCATGTGGGCTGGAAATGAAAAGAGATAATCAGAGTCTAATGTTGTCGCGAAAGCAAACAGTTCTTGAGGAAACGGTTGCTTCCTTCAAACGTTGACCGAGATTCTTGTGGATTTCCAGTCGCAGCCACATGTGGGTGATGAGATTGCGAAGTTATCATGAGTGACTGATACTTTTGAAAAGACCGTGTTTTGCAATTTAGAGATAGTTTCCGTGACAGAGATTGATGAAGTACAAACCAACTTATCTGAGCATAATTAAAACTACTGATTAACATTATTTTCTATATTTACATGTATTTAGATCAAATATCCTGAATGCAATGTGTATTTTTTTAACTAGTCTGAATCCGTACAATAGAATCAGAAGATATGATACATTTAATTGAAAAAAACAAGCTCAATTGATGTCAGGGAAAATGTATAAAATGTGCACCAAAGTCACATGATGTTTACATAAATGTTTCAAGTGAAAAAGCATTGTTTTTATGGTTTTCTTTTCAAAAAAGGTTCAAGTTTACACTGGAACGTTTTCTGAACGATGTCCAGAAATGGCAGAAGCACGTGCAGAGAGCATTACGGTACAAACATTAACAATAGTGAGACATTTGTGTGGACAAACAACAAAGTTAGATAACGATCAAACCACCAAGTCCCAGGAGAATATGGACTGTGAGTAATCACACTCTGGAGGCCGCCATTGTTGTCATTGCCCATCTACTGGGCATGTGCAGAACGGTTTACGACAGCCGTGCTATGCAAGCGCAGTAGCAGTGTTTCACAAGAGTTGCTCATCCCCTGTTTCCATGGATACAGAGTCAGAGCATTTTCAAGAAGTTGCATTTTCAGTGGCTCCCCCCCCCCCCCCCTCCCCCCCCGCAAAAAAAAAAAAAAAAAAAAAAACTAAAGACGTTGCAGGACTTTCAGACCACAAACTTCCATTTCCAACTCTAATGAGACACCGTGACTTAATTAAGTGATACTTTCCTAAATGTTGCGTACAGTAAATGTCTCGGACGCACATTTGACCCCAGTTTGAGGAGATTCTAGTGTTTAGCTGAGTAAGTGACAAGCAGATTCTGGGGATTTATCTGTGCCGGCGCTGAGAGGGGAGCTGATAAAGCAGTTCACACACACCCTTTGTTTCGACATTAAATGCAGGCAGTGGGTGCAAACAGTGTTAACGGCATTAAGCTAAACAGGGAAACCTATTTAAATGAGAGTGGATGGTTTCGCCTGCCAAACGTGCCAAAAGTACACGTTATGCAATTAGAACGTGAGTGATTATATTTGTGTCAAAATGACTGCCAATGAACCACATTAGGTTTGATGAGAATACGTTTAATTATTGAAAGACGACAGTTAATTCAACTTGCATTATCATATTATTTATTATATGAAGATATATACGAATACTATTATTGTCATCATCATTTTTATTATTCAATTAGCACCATTTGCATTGTATGATGCCTGCAATGAATGCCACTCATAATGAAAAATGACTTCCTGTATTACTGCATGTCATTTTACTTTCACTTTTTTAATAACAGTACTTATTTGTGATTGTACATTGAAAATTAAATGGAAAGTTATGGTTTCTATTCTTGATATGACTTTTAATAGTATAAATATCCATATTTTTATAAGTTGAAGATTTAACATTCTGAAATTCAGCATTTCTCTTGTGATATTTCAAAATTACAAGATTTTCCAATTTCAAGTGTTGTAGCTATTTTACCTGATGCATTGGGCTTTAGTGCTTCAGCTTTTATAGGTTTTATTTCGGTATTGGTTTGAGTAGGAAATGATGACCCTCAATATGTTGTCAAATATTGTTTTTAAATTGTAAAATGTATAATTTCTATTATTTTTATTATTATTATTATTATTAGTAGTAGTAGTAGTAGTAGTAGTAGTAGTAGTAGTAGTAGTAGTAGTAATGGTAGTAATGGTAGTGTGTTAATTAAATTATTTATTTATTAATTTACCATAGTTATCTTTACAGCTAAAGCTAAACCAATTTAAGAAATGAAATATATGAAAACATTTTTTATTTGAACTACAGTGTAATTTAGTTTGTCTTTTTTCCACTCAAAAAATGTATTTATTCAATTATTCAATTGTGACATTCATAAAAGTAGAATAATTTAGCTGCTCTTGATTTTGTGTCTTCTTTGCTCTTCTTAGAAAATGAAATAAAACATGTTTTGTAAAGAGAGAAGTAGTGCTGTGTGAGCAGGTGGCCTTCGGGGGAAGCGTCTGTCTATCCAATCTTTCAGGTCATGAGTTCTATTTCTGAAAATAACATAGTTAAGCAGCGGAGCAGAGACAAAAAAAATTGATCAGGCCGCTAGCCGAGGATATTGATCCTGCCTTTGCATTTTCTTTGCCGGCTTTGATCAGAAAGGTTACTTCTGGTCGAGCAAAATAAAGAAAACATTCCATTTTTTTCTTGCATTTCCTTAAAAATAAAACCGACTCTGCGAACAGGGCCGATCGGTTCACACCGAATGTCATTTCCCCTCCTTTCACTTCTTACTGTACTTTAATTCATTCTAATTATTACAGGGTTTACAGAGTAATTGCTTCTGGATCAGAGGAGCTGAAACATCAAAAGGTAATTCATACATTCTCCACACCTACACAGAGGCGTGGGAGCATGCGTCGAGCGCCGGTAACGAACATGAAATGAAACCGTGGAAAATGGTGTGATTGGAGTGACCTTTAGGGAGAGCACGCCAGACGATTTATCTGGAGAGGGCTGGCTTGTGAATCAGTGAATGTAAGCCCATTAAGTGTCTGGCCATACACTCCTGTAATAATGGTATACATTCTAAGCATCCGACTTTAATATTTGACACAGCGGCTTGACCTTTTTGCCAATCTAACTCGTATTTTCAGGTTTAAACTGGCAGGGAAATCTGTGTTTGGTGGGTGGTTTTGTTGGTCTGATGAAGCTTTTGAAAGCACACGTCTTCAAACTGACTGGAGAAATAAACCACTTAAAAGAATGAAAGAATCTAATTAAAAGAAGGTTTTTAAATAAAATTGCGATTTTTATGGTACTTTGATTTACTGTCATTTAAATATCCTTTCTTTTTTTTTCTTTCTTTCATGTTAAGTGAAAACAATCTTTTGTTATCACTGAGTTTTTATGGAAATGGGGGATATAGCAAAAACTAATGAAAACCAAGTCTGACTCCATGGAGACAGATCCTACTGCATCTCCATGGAAATTGGGGGGGGGGGGGGGGGGGGGGGGGGGGGCACAAAACCTTTACGAAACATTGCTACTGTGCATGCACACCACAGCCTTCTGCACATGCTCAGGAGACGGACAATAACAACAATGGCGGCCGCCGGTGTGTCATGACCCTCAGTCCGTATTCTCCTCGGACGTTTTATAGTTGACAGTCACCGTAATAACAATCTAACTTGGTCGTCTGTCCACCAGAATGTCTGTGCTTCCGCTATTGTTTATGGCATATTGTTTCTCTGGGCACATGTGTGTTGTTTCATCACACAAACAATAAACAGTCGCCGACTCATGGCCGAGCAGACAGGCTCCATCGATTTCAGCATTTGTGACGTTTCTATGAAAATGAGCATCTTTTTCAAAACATTGGCGTAAACGTGAAAATGTTCTTAAATGAAAATGCGATGCTATAGAGGCTAGAGAGTGGGGGCACATGGGGGCAGTTAAAGTGGTAGATTTTCTCCTTCAATAGAAGTAATTTTGCAGGATGGCGATGCCGAGCTTGAATGGAGGGAAATCCCCTCCGTCCCACCCTGACTGAGAGTAATGTGCTGAATGGACTGGGTGTGTGTGTATTATCTGGCCTAATACATCATCAGGCATTGGTGTGGTGCCAATATTTCTACCTTAAACATTATGATAAACAGCCCGTGAGCGTGTGTGCCCACATGGTAAATGTGCCGGCTTAATCTTCATTCATGCATACGGTGCTTACAACATAATCAGCACTTTTTTAATGGGCATGTTGGGTTTGTTCCCCCCCCCACCACCTGTATTTCTACCATGAGTAAGTAAAGTCATTTTCTCGACCGATTTTTACATTTGCTCCTGTTGCTTGATTCACATACTTGTTATAGTTTCCTTCACAAGCGTTTGTGAATTCAATGAGATTTTTACAAGCTGTGTTTTGAGGAAAATTCTCCATTTCTACTTCCAAGTATTTAACGAGAGTCCCATAAAGGGTTAAATCTACTATTGCGGGGATTTCCCAAATGTATTCTATTCTGTATCAGTAAGTATTGTAGTTTGTATAGTTTTAGCATATCATTTTATACCATCTACACATTGTTTTATTCGAGCAAGGTTTGTTAATATACATTTTTTTTTGCAAAAAACAAAGGTCTGGAAACTGCAATTAAACAGCTCTCTCTAATTATAAAATAATGGCAACAATTACAAACCAGATGGTTAACCAAGGAGAAGAGGGTCCACATTGATAATCCCTTCCCCTGATTTCCACCTATAAAATCAACGGTTGATGCTCTCACTTCATTCCGGGATTTCCCTCTGAGGACATTAAAGGGTTGTGAGCACTTCATCAGGAAATAAAGATCTATCTGTTCGCTAATTCTTTGTCCGACACGTGAAAATATTAATTCCAATATTTTAATTTGGTTGAGCTTGAATAGCTTATTATACAATCACAATCAGATATTTCCGAGCTTTACAGTAATTATAATAACGGGCTTATTAAATCCGTCGGCGAAAGAACGCGATGAGCGTTCCCATCGCCCTCTCCGCGGCCAGTGTTTGGTTTTTCTGAGATTATGAAGATATAAAGGGCTCGTTCGGAGGTAATAAAAAGACTATCATTCTTAGTTTCAAGTGCTTATACTCTAATGAAAACATAGTTTTGAATGCTATATTGCATTTCTGCTAAAAAGATCCTCCTAAATCTTACGGCGCGGGTCCTTAAGAGGCCCATTACCATCATCCAAGGTAAGGAGTCCAGTAACATAAGGCCATGAATAAATTAAATATACGTGACTGATTTCTTCACATTATTTAAGGTGCAAAGTTCAGTGTATTTTTGAAAGAAAAGAAAAAAAGGGTTCCGCAAAAGTGATTATCAAAGTATTTCCATCCATCTTCTGTCCTGCCTTTTACATCTCAGAGTGTGTGTGGTGCCAGACCTGACCTCTTTTAATACACACACACACACTCACAGTTACACCTCTGGGCAATTGTTTGAGAGACTAATTGACCTCAAATGCATGTATTTGAACAGCGAGGGGAAACTGAAGTGCCTGGAGAAAATTCATGTCGAACATGCAAACTCTGCAGAGGAAATCCACCGAGCTTGGATTCAAACCAGGAACTACGTGCTGCGAGAGGAGGGTGCTAACCACTGCACACTGAAGCCCTGGAATGGATGGATGATTGGAATATATTTGATGGATGGTCCATGGTATGTATGTATGGATGGATGTATGTTTGGATGTATGTTTGGATAGATGGAAGACATTTGATGACTCAAATGAATTTGAGGGATAGATGGATGGATGAGTGGAATGCATTTGATAGATGGATGAATGATTTGAATATATTTGGTAGGTGGATGTATGGATGATGGATGGATGACTAAAATGCATTTGAGGGATAAATCGATGGATGATTGGAATGCAAGTAAGTAAGTAAAACTTTATTTATATAGCGCCTTTCTCAGACCAAGGTCACAAAGCGCTTCACATTTTCAATAAAAAACAAAACAGGAATAAAAAATGCAAATACAGATTTAAAAGGCCAAGACAACACATTGATATACATAACATCCCTAAAAGAACTAAGCGAAAGCCTGAAGAAATAAATAGGTCTTTAGTTGACCCTTGAAGGAATCAACAGACTTAAGAGAACGCAGAGAGAGCGGGAGATCGTTCCAAAGCTTGGGAGCAACAGCCTGGAAGGACCTGTCTCCTCTGGTCTTGAACAGAGTACGTGGAACCATCAGGAGGTTCTGATCCACAGACCTCAGAGCCCTGGCTGGGGCGTAAGGCTGGATCAGGTCTCTGATATAAGAAGGAGCCTGACCGTGCAAAGCTCTAAAGGTTAAAATCAGAATTTTGAAATTGGTCCTGTAGGACACCGGCAGCCAATGGAGAGCTTTAAGGACGGGGGTGATGTGCGTCTTCCAGTTTGTGCGGGTCAGGATTCTCGCTGCAGAGTTCTGCACTAACTGCAGGCGAGACAACTCCTTCTTATTCAGACATGAAAACAAACTGTTACAATAGTCTAAACGTGAAGACACAAAAGCATGAATAATCACCTCCAAATCATTTTGTGAGACCATTTTCCTGACTTTGGAGATTCTCCTCAGCTGGAAAAAGCAGTTCCTAGTCAGCTGTTTACAGTGTTGCACTAGCAACATGTCTTTATCAAGAAAAACACCCAGGTTTCTTAGGCTCAGTTTAACAGACTGGCCTAAGTCACCTAAGTGACTTAGGCCAGATGGAATGCATTTGATGGATGGATGATTGATGGATGATTGTATGTATGCATGGATGGATGGATGGATGGATGGATGGATGGATGGATGGATTGATGGACAATAGATGATGGATATTTATATTAATATTTCTCACTGATGAGAGTGCTAACTGTTCGGCACCATGCATCTAAATGATTATAGGTTGGAGACGATATAAGAAAGAGCAAATTGTCAAGAAAATGACGTGGAAAAAGATACATTTTGACATTATCTTCCACAGAACTGGACGTTTCTGCCTGAAACCTGATACCGGCTTTATATTTGTCTCTCTCCACTCGGTTAATGTAAAACTCACTCTGACATTTATTTAAAATCCAATTTAGCTCAGGTGCTGAGGGGATATCAAGTCCTGATGGAGTTTTGTGTCACCTCTCTAATGAAGGAACCAATGCAGGGATTTAGAGGCTGATGAATATGAGCAGATGTCAGAAAGCGATTTGACACATATTCCATCAATTTCACAGTGTACCTGCAAGCAAATAATAAAAAAAAAAACCTCATTCGGTAAACAGAGCAGCTTGTATAGCACCACAAAATCGTATTAAACTAGATGCTAAATCACTGTGTATATACATGCATCCTGTCTTTTTTTTTTGACAGGATGTGCTATTTAAATGGAAAATACATATATTTGATAGTGTAGATTATCCAATTTTATATGTTTGCCAGAGAATAGTTGCCTCCCGAGAAAATTTGCGAGGTAACCAACAATTTCTGTCTCTCTACAGCAGACATAACACAATTAGGCTCTCCAAGGAAAGATGTAAATATAAGTTTTCTGTCCTTTTCCCGAAATGAAATCAGACTGTATCACACCTCTTGTAGAAAATGCCAGAATTTGACAGCGAGGCGAAACAGTATAAAGGTCTTATCTTGATGACCTGTTTAGACTGATATAGCAAAATATTGGCATTTTAATAAAAATGCCTCCTGACATTTCTGTCATTTTCTAATTCTTTTCTGTCAAGGTGACCTTTTCGTAGCCTCTGCTGTGAGCATTTCCGTATGCTCACGCTATCAGGACGCTTTGGATCTCTTTTGTGGGCTTCCAGTGGGAGTGTGGTGAGTTTTAGAAGAGCACAGAAGTGTCTCTACACAATTCAAGTAAGCACAGAGAACGCTTCCTGCATCCTGTGTCGGTACCCGTTCTGCTATTTAATGAACCTTTTTCGGTTTAGGTCATGGGCACCAGAAAATAATCTTTTCATGTTCAACAACAGCTACAGACTGGATTCTTGTATTTCTGTTCGATACGTACGTAGACTTTTTAAGTCCTTATCGATCCTGGGGTTCTGTAGGGGGGGGGGGGGTTCACTCTCTCCACTCTCTCGCACTTTAGTGGTTATCATGAATTACCACTTTTGACCAAAAATAAAGCGCAGACCTTTATAACTGTAGGATCTATGTATCGTGTCAGTTGGTAGGGCATGTTGTCTTCCAATCGCAAGGTTGTAAATGGAAAAAGAATTTCCACTTGAACAGTCCCTTTACATTGTTAACCACGTTCACACATTCACACACCAATGGAGGCTCATGGACACCTTCCAATCGCGAGACAATCACTTTACCCACCGTGCCACAGCCGCCTCCTTTGTAGGTTAAATCAACCATCTTTCCCTGTCCACATGAATCTTTAAGACAATAAAGTCAGAATTCACCCCTATTGAGGTTGAGCAACTTGCAGCTGCTGCCACTGGTGTGTGAGTGTTGGTGGATGGGTGTAACAGTGAATGACATTCAGACTGAAAATGTACAATATTAGATGCATAAGTTAAGAACATTTAACATGTTCGGCAGAAGAGACGGATTCAAATTCAATGTTGACGTGTTAGAAATAAAAAGAAATAGACTTGCATGGATATTTGGGGCCGGGGCGTCTTCAAAACCGGAGCTGCATTCATCAAAAGTTAAGAAAGGCAAAGAGGTGAACCGGTGACAGGCTGACTGATACAGGCAGGGAGAGAAGGCCGGGCCCTGCTGCTATTGTTCACTCTGCAGAAGTTCCTGCTGGTTTTGATAGAAAGATGCAGAAAGAATACAGACAAGCGGCACAGTTTCTTATGGACGAGGCTGCAGAACAGCCAGTGGGTCCATGCTGACCCTTATCCACCAGCCAATACAGGAACAGCATGAGCAGTGAAGGCAGTGTGATGCTTTTGCTCAATGAATACGACTTTACTTAAGCTGCTCATGTTGACGCTTTACTCGTCGCAATCGACTTCACATGATCTGTCATGTGTCGGCACTTTGAGAAGGCCTCCGCTCAAATTTCCTTGTAGGTAAATTTGCAGGTATTGTATACTTAAAAACATTAGAAAATATTATTTTGAGTGAAAATAAGTCTTTCCACTGGTGTTTTTTTTTTTATGAAGAAAAAAGAATTATAATTTAAGATAATTGGGTGTTTTTGTTTTTGTTAAATATAGATGCGTTTCCTTTCTATGAGTCACATTATGAAATGAACTTAGTGATGATTAACACTGTGTAAATATCTGTTGTGCGTAAAAAAAAACCCACTGAAATCTGAAATAATTAATGGGCATAATGACACTTATTGAAAACAGAAGTAATAAAGAAGAACAACTTAGAGTAAGTTTTAGTTTTTCTCTTCTTTTGTATTACTCCTGTTATGTTTTGTTTTTTCAGTGTTTTTTTTTTTTTTTGGTTCAATGGTGTCCTGGGTAAATTTATGGATTTTTAAGGTATCGGCCAAATAAAGCCTATATCCATTTAAGCTACAGAAATTGTACAAAAAAGAAGTTAAAAAAAAATTAACAAAGAGATGAAAATGTTTGCACTGGAACTATAAACTATAAATAAACCATTCATTCATAAAACATGTTTGATTTGGAAAAACAAATGCAGTTGCTAAGAACATTACTTTCATGACATGAGGTAACCATTTCGATACTTCTGTAAGCACATGGATTGCTTGTTTTTTAGTTCGTAAGTGCTATCTTTGTGGAGGTCTAATTCTAATCAGACCAATTGTAAAGCTCAAATATGCAAAAAGGCATAATGGATTCAAGACTTCCACCTCTTTAGTTCAACCCTCCGAGCAAGACTGTCCTGTGAATTCACGAACTTATAGCAGCCAAAGACAGATCTGCTAATTAGTGTATTATTGCTGCTACGATGCCCCATCTGTTATTCGCTGCCTTTTGAAGTAATCTGGAACCTGACCTTTACAGCCGTCATCTGTTACAGGACTGAAGTTCAGAGGAAAAACACGTGTCGGTGTCTCCGTGTGCAAACGTTGATGCATCGCATAGCTTCCGCTCATTCTCTTAGTCTGGATCAAAAGCTATATGGCTCCAGAATGCTCAGCCATAGCTTTAACAACCATCCTTTCATTATTGAGACATTCAGGCATTGAATATTTGTCAGCTCCTTCCCAGACACATCAATGCACAATGCACACCAGTCACACGCCGCTTGAAAGCCAATTTAATTAGCCAAGCCTCTCACACAGCATTCCTAAACAAGACGTCTTAAGACCTAATAAGACGTCAAACCATTCTGGCATCTCGTCCCCAGGAAATCGGCCACATCGCGTCGGAATATTTGCTGGCAACCTTTCTCTAATACGCCATGGCATTTATTCCTCCGAGCTTAAAGTGCGATCAGTTTTGGCACTGGAGCGCCATTTCTTGTGACTTCAACGATTTCCACTGGAAGCACGAGGAACTGTATTCAACACATTAACAGATCCCTATCCACCAATCCCCTTTTCCCATTTTGGCACAGCAAAGGGTATAAAGTAGGAATTTAACAGAGTACGCAGGGAAGCAGGCATCCATTGAATCCCTCCATGGTAAATAAATAGAACTTGTTGGGTCAATTTTATTTGTGGTGACCCTCAAGGAAATGACGCTCTGGCAAGTTGGATTCAGCTGTTGAGCAATTGTACTCATTTATCTTGCTCAACCTGCAAAGTGTTGTGAATAAACAGGATAATAGCTTACACAAACATGTCTCACATAAACCAGTAGCATCGGCCCAATGCTTATTCTTCTCTTCGTGCCAACATTAGCATATCATAACAAATTAGTATTTTGCTCACATGAGCCACTGCTGTTGGCTTACTCAACTTTAATTACTTGTAAAGAAAAGTACCATAAGCTTCTTAAAATTAGATTTCTACATTAACATTATCACTAATTATGTGAGCGTACATATACTACTGTATAACCTCAAGCATGGCTACTTCGATGAATGTATATACCATCAAACTGATATAACCAGCATCATGTGATAATGTTTTCAAAATGTTCATACTATTTCAACAGTAGGATTGTCACTATCTGATGTTAGCATATTACTAGAGATGGGCAAATGAAGCTTCAAAGCAGATTCATGAACCACTTTCTATATTTTCTGACTCCACCAGGTGGCACTCTTGGTTTGAAGATAGAGGCTGAAAGACTGTCAATGAAGTGTGTTTTCAAACATTTATTGAACAGAGAGTGCCATCTAGTGGCTTCCAAACAGTAGATAGAAAGTGGTTCATGAATCTGCTTTGAAGCTTCATTTGCCCATCTCTACGTATTACCATTAGCGTGTTGTTTAAAGTACCATATAGGCAATTTCATTGAGCCAAGATCATGGCTCAGAAAGTCTTGTTAATGAAAAACGTAACAAAACTTTGTAACAAAGATTGGTTTCAGCATGTTAGCATGCTAGCATTAGCATGCTAAAACCACTATCATGGTCTGCAGCCAGGGACTCTGGAGCCACATGTGGTTTCCTGCAGTCTTCAAAAGAGGCATTAGATTGTAAACATAGATGAAATGGCAAAAACCAATAATAACAGGTAAAACAATTTTAAAAAATAAAAACATGGCTCAATTGCCAAAATACATATAACTACCTCAAATGGTTTAAACAAGTCAAACTAGAACGGGCCCTTGGTAGAGTACGCGTCTTCGTCAACGCCATTTGTCACCATGGAAACCAATGGCTTAGAAGGTTATTTGATCCACCACACCACTCCTTCCATCATTTGTCATGGTCGATTGAATTGCTTCATGTTATCAATGTTTCCCACAGAGGTACACACATTTGACAATTTCTGCGTGACCCGCCCCCTGACCTTTGATCCCAAACCGCTAACTGGGATAATGACATCACTGCATCATGTAGGATATCAGGGGATTCAAAATAGAACATTGTGGCATTACTTTGACAGCAACCAGATTACAACTTATGACTAAGCATTATGACGAAAATGTTTTTTGACCTTTCTGTGACCTCGACCTTGTCTTTCGACCCAATCGCTTTTAAAATGTAATCGATTAATCATTGAATGATGACAAATCATGACTGAAAATTCCATGCAATTCGGGTCAATATATTTATGAAAAAGTGGTAATATATACATGGTAATTACTTAAATAGCTAAAATACTTGAATCAGAAAAAAACAGCATTTACAGATAAACTACTGGCTAAAACTGTTGATAATTCTGAAAAAAAATAAGCAAAATTTCTAAAATAGATAACTTTAATTTCTTAAAAGTGATAAAAATTCCAAGCAGTTAGACAGCTCAAACAACCGAGGCTGCAAAAACATTAAAAACTTTCTTACTAATCCTACTAAGCAGTTTTGGTAAAAGCTAAATAAGTAAATAAATTAGCTGCGTTACCTAATTTTAAAGGTGGAACATCTTTTCGGGAGTCCAACTTTCACTTTGTGGAAAGTGGGCCCAATGGTTGCAGACCTGTAGTGAATACCAACAGACTACTGCTTAAACTTTGCCGTTATTGAGTAATTTGCCTCACACAGCTGTCAGAGGGAGCCTTCAAAGTGTTGACAAGCTGTCAGGATTCCTCACAACAGTTTGACGGCTGCTGTTGGCTGGGATTTTAGTCTCACTTTTAAGAACAGTGAGCTGCCGTGACTACTTTTCATTAACATGTATTATCATAGTGATCTGAACACCGATCATGACTTTTAATATTGTTGAGATGATTCTGATTATTTTCCCTCCACCTTCATCCTCTCTCATGTCTCCACGTGACTGATGGTAAGATAAAAAAAAAAAAGAAGAAAATAAAATGTGTTCCCGCTGTATCGTCAGAAACATCATATAGGGTGCCCTTTTGGTTCACCTGATGTCTGAGAGCATGACATGTTTTCCATCGCTCGGAGACTTGTTTGTCGAAAAGAAGACACCAATTTGTATGATGCCTGGAAACAGACACGGAGACGTGCGGCTGTCCTCAGATGCAGCTCCATAGTTTTAATAATCACGTTTTATTGACTTCACTGCGAAAACTCCAAACCCTACCGAGTACATTCCTCTCGTTTCTTGTCAAAATGTCTCGTCACGCTTGATATGGAACACGATCGCCTGTCAAGCACGATTTCCGTGACGTGTGGGCATTTGTTTCTTACCCTCTGCGGCTTAAGTATAAGACAATATTAACTTGTTGCACAGGGAGATTGTTTGACTTATTCCAACTGTTGTTTCGTCAACTTTTTTTTTTTCTTTCTACAAATCCGACTCTTACATGAACCCATCACTGAAGGTTAGAAACAAGGATGTCAAAACAAACAAACTTGTTTCCGCCATGTCTAACTCGTAAATGATTTGAAATGTGGTACTTTTATGACGGGGATGTGATGAAATATCTCTCGCTTGTCACAGTAGATGTATGTTAACCCCACTAAACACAATACAAATCTCTCCCGTATTGTTAATCAGGCAGCAAAACCATTGTTTTACCACAGACTCGGCTCTCTGAACTATATAACCGCTCTGTTCTGTGATGAGAAAAGCCACCCTGACCACAGAGGACCCCTCTCACCCCCTCCATCACTCCTTCGTTTTATTTTTTATCAGGCCGACGTTGCAAAGTACCACTGCCCTGCAAAAACATCTATAATAATCTGCTTTATTCCCATTGCAATAATCACCCTGAACAAAACGAAATAAGACACTGAACTGTGCATGTATTTTGTATATTTTTTAATCAGCTCCTGCTTCCTTTTAACATTTCCTTTCGACGTCTGTACTTTTTGAGCTTGTGTCTCAAGTGTGTTTTCATTATGTGTTGTATTTTATTGTTGCAGCGCTGCCAAAGGAAAATTCCTGTCACCGATTGGGGCACACAATAAAGTTTATCGACAGAATTTTGAATGTCAAATCAAATTGTGGTTAATTGCGGGTAATTTCCCAAAATATGTACAATTTGTAAGATGTATTTATTTATTTATGTTTGGACCCACAATTTGCATTTAGAACATCCAGTGGTATTTTCGTTAAATAAAGCCAAAACAGCAACAAACTGACCAAAAAAAGTTCAAGAAGTTATCCTGAAATATCTCTGAGTTGAAAAAAGACGCCCCTTGTTTTCTGTTGAAGATCAGTTACACACTTTGTCTCGCCTTAGTTATATTTATTGCTGGTTTTGTCCTTCATATACATGAATAAAAAGCCTCTTTGGTGCTCAAAGTTTGAATGGCTGAATACTCCGCAAAGAAACGTAAAGATTGCTTCTTTGGTGAATTTACAAGTTGTCCTTGTGTGCAGGATCTTAGCCTTTTTATACTTTAAATCGAAAGCGGCAAAGTTAATAATTCACCCGTTGAAGGTATATGTCTATATATGTGGCTCACAGGTCAATGTTAAGTGTGGAGTGTACCGGAGGATTCATTGTTTCTGTTTCGGCGATGCAGTCTGTTCATTTAAAAATCTCCAGTGCCTCTCTGACTTCAATATCATTGGGGAAGATGTCATTGTCTTGGCTCTCACCAGGCCCCGCTCTTCATAATTGCCTTCTACTTATTCTGGGGCCAGAGGCTACACAGAGCTGTATGTTAATTGTACGAGCCTGCAGATATTACTCTCAACACTCGCCGTCAATGTGGCGAAACTAATAATCGCATAAAATCTCACAGATGACCTTAAAGCTGTTTCCTTTCTTCTTCTGTCTTTTTTATTTGGGTGGCTGGAGGGGGGGGGATTTTTAATTCCTCATGAAGTGGCGAGAAACCCCCCCCCCCCCCCCCAACCAAAGAAAATCTCAACTCCACTCAATAAGTCATCCTTTAACGCCACCTGGTAAATAATACATCACAATCCATTATTGAATCTATCCAATCACATTAAAGGATAACAAGGACAGCACGGGGACAGGTGAGTGGGAGGAGGCTCAATTTCATCCGACAAATAAGGGGGAGCCGAGCCAGCTGAGCCCCCCGCCAGCAGCTACATGAAGACTGACAGCTGCCAGATAGCCCACACACCCGTCAGCGCTACGCGTGAACCCCCCCCCCCCCCCCACCACCACCACCACCACCACGAACCGCCTGATGATTCCTGGCTTGTGTGGGAGCAACACTGACGGGGTCACACAAAGCATTTCTGGATCTCCATTCATCCACGTTGAAACTTTCCAGATATTTGTACAAAAGAAGAATTGACACGTTATTAGTGTGAAAAGGTGAAGAGGGTTGCTCTTGTCTGTATTGTAGCTCTTCAGGCAAACTGATGCTTGATTGGCAACTCAGGACTACAATCTGAATTCTATAAAACATCATTTTAATGATATTAGCCAGTTGCCATTGGTGCTATTGAACTGTTTATGTGAACCCGGACACAAACACAATAATCGTGTTCTTTGTTTTGTTTAGTTGGGTTTGTTTTTTTTTTATTTTTGTGAGGGACTGATGATTTCCATTTATTTTTCATCCTGAATAAAATAAAGTAAACTACATGTTGTAAAGGTGGTGTATTATAATAATAATAATAATAATAATAATAATAATAACAATAATAATAATAACAACAATAATCATCATCATCATCGTAGGTTCATTTTTATTATTATGAATAATAATAATAATAATAATAATAATAATAATAATAACTGTCATCTTATTATTGTTATTTCCATCATAATTTTGGTATGATGTATGGATGTGTTTAATGGTTCTGATTTTAAATACTTTTTTACTACTAATTAAATAATGTATCTATTTTTTATTTATTCATGTTTTTGTGTGGACCCTTGAAACAAAAGAGACATGTTGATTTCAGTCTTGTTGATTTTCTTTGTTTCTCTTTCTTCTCAATATGTAAAACCATGTATTTGCCATATCAAACAGTTGCGTACAACACGGTATGGTCTTGAATCATACCGTACCTTATCGAACAGTGTCATACCATACGGCACCACACTTTATTGAACAGTATCATCATGACTTCACTGAAAGTATACAGACCTACATCTGGCACTGAGCCAAAGCTCACCTTTCATTTGCATCCCGTTCTTATGATCAAGTTTTTCCCTGCAAACACACTCATTGAAAATCACATGGGGGTCAGATTAAAACATCTGTCTGGTTGTCGTTTGTCAACCCTTCGGTTACTGCAACATTAAAAAAAAGAAAAGTAAAAAAAAAAATGGGACTGGCATTTGAGAATGATCGTGACCTGAGGAAAATGAGAGCCATTTGTCACATTGCTGGGCGGCAGAAACACACCGGTGGTGTATGATTTCCTCCTGCGTGAGGTGACGACATGCTAACACTGCTGATATGGAGGAGTGATAGATGTGTGTGGTGTTAAGACATTGTCACGGTGTTAAAGAAGGATTATGGGGAGCCTCTTTAGTGTGAAGGATATAAATGAAGCATGTGATGACCGCTGAATTTAAAATCCCTCCGCTGTGATGGAGGTGGTCTTTAATATCGACTGCCTATATCAATCATATAACAGAAGCTGTAATACGTGCGTGTGTCGATATGTACCGATGAATCACTGTCAGATGACACCGGGCTGGATTACGGCGCCTGGTTTTTATCTTTTCATTATGAGTAACTCCCATATTCAGATCTCTGTCTTTACCAACCCAACTGGTTTTGTCCAGAGGATTCATTGGTTTTTGAAAATGCATCCATTCCTGGATTTCATTGACTTCATTTTATTATTATTGTTTAGTTTGTCATTCAAGACAAGAGAAAAACTGACAAGTAAATTTGATGTCTAACATTTATAGTTTAATAGCAAACATTATTTATTTCGTTTTTTTACTCCACCGAAAAACACAGAAAAGGTTGAATTAAATATGGTAATAGAGTACATTTGTTTTCTATGCTTCAAGTCTACCTAAAATGGGAAAATCACTTTTGTGAATTTTAAAAGAATTATCTAAAGTTTTCCCCATTATGTTCCAAAGTAATGGTTACATTTTTTTACATTTTATTTAATTCAAATTATTCTCTAAATCATTACATATTTTAAAAAATGTACTTCAAACATTTCAAATGTAGGACTTAGGGGGTTGCAGATATTTTTAACTATTTGTTTTGACTCTTATTTTTATTGTTACCAAAACAAGACCAAGACTCTAAAGTAAAGAACAAGACCAAGAAAAAACAATAGGGGCTGAGGCCTTTAACTACAAAATATGATTTTGAGTACCACACTTGTGTGAAGGTTTTTTTTTTTAATTATTTTATTTGACTCTTATTAACCATAGAATAACTTATTTTAGCTTTGCTTATGTTAAAACTGTGTTCACATGTGCTAAATGAACCAAAATGCATGCGGTCTTGATATAGCTTTTTATGCATATGAAAAGTTGGAGTTATTACTGAAACATGTACCAAATCAATGTGAGAAAAACAATTAAAGGGATATTGTATGTTAAGTTCATAATGCAGCGTGTGTTTTCTCTTTACAAATGGCTTTCAAAAAGGCTATTTGTTTTTGTATTATTACAGTCTATACGTATGTGGTTTCCTCACATCATATATTATGGAGAAATACCACCCAGTTTTGTAAGGTGAACATGCTTCCCCCCCTATGTTTTCTTGCATTGAGCCCATTAGTGGCTTTTCTCGAGTAAAACTTGCGTGGGAAAAAAAAAACTGTTAAATTACACTTCATTCCCCAACCTTGTTACCTTGTTCTCCAACCAAATCAGGTACTTGACAGAAGGCACAATTAACCTGGAAATGTATTTTTACACCCTGCATGTCGAAATAAATGCCACACTTGCTTTTGTTTTTTTCCCCCCCTCTCTTTATTTTCATAGTTTGGTCATTATAATGGTTGCCTAGATACCTTGTGTCTGTAACACAGTGATTAGGTACTTATGAACATCAAACAGAGACCAGCTTTGACTCCTTCCCATTCCCCTTAAATTGAGTATATTTGTCTGTTTATGTGTCAGTCGTGATGATGTTCAAGGCAACTTTTAAGGGAAAGGAAGTTCACGAGGGATGATTACACTCGGAGGGGACGTACGGAGAGTCGCCGCCACCGATGCGAATCTTTATCCAGCCAAAGAAGTAGGGCTCAGGTGTAGAACTGAAGAGGAGGGTTACAAAATGTAGACTTCGTTATCTCGGGCTATTGCCTGCTCCTGGTGGGGTTTGAGTCTCTTTTCTTTCTTTTTTTTTTTTAAGGGATGTACACTTTGAGTTTAGTGCTGCAGTGGCAGAAAACAGCACTGCGATAAATGAGAAACAACTGTGCACAGCTGCAGGCTGAAAAAACACTAAATAAACCAGGTGTTGGTCAAAATATTAAGCTGCTCCAAACATCACCTTCAGTTGATATCCTTTACTGACTTATAGTCACAGTGTTTTACAAAGTGTGGGGTGTATTTTGTCATAAAATAACACTATTAAGTAAAGGTTTTCTTGTCAGTAAACTTTGGTGTTTACATGGTAACAATGTCCGTTTCAACTGAAGAAATGCTGAAAATTATGTCGTCAGCATGCCAGGCCATGAGTAGGCACTGTTTTCTGCACACACAGCTATACACGCCATAAACATAAAACGATGGCGCGTATACAGACATTAATTTCCCTCCGTTTCCATGGAGACGGAGTTGGACCATTCTGAAAAACGTTGCGTTTTCTCCCGTTCACACAGAGATGGAGCATCCACCGTCAAATATTTTCCTTTCAAGAGCTCAAAATAACTGGACTATTGACCGTACCGTTAACTTTAGCTTCAGCCAAAAATGTTGTCTTAACAGTTACTATTTCAAGATTTTAGTGCTGGATCAACTTTAGAGTAACTGTAATCTTAGTAATGATACCTACTATATATAGTCTAGTGTACTTTGGTATACAACGTCCCCGAATAGAGGCTGGCTCTTCCCTTTACCTGGTGAAATGTAACTTTTTGACATTATCAGATCCTCAATATCCTCTGATGAAGCTATCGACTCTTATCTACTTATTTTTCATTAATTCTCGGAGCAATACACCTCAGGTGTTTTAATTAGCTCATTCATAATTATGACTTTTTTTTTTTTTTTTTGATTTTATCTATCAATTTATATTCCAGATGCACCAAAACCACTTTTTTAAAGAACGGATACAAATACTAACGTTAAGGGTTAATGTTCTATCGCTCATGCTCTCTTGCGTACTTGCGGGCGACGTCGCCAACGCGTGAGATATTTTTTCCGAGTAACTGATAATATATACCCAGATGATATATACCTGATAATATGTACCAAATAATAAGTATCTCATACTGGAATCAGTATCAGTGCATCGCCAATTAATGATATTTATGGAAATGGTGTGCTGTTCTCTATGTGGTCGTGATGAAGCTCACACAAAGTGCATAGATAGATAACATCACCAGGAAAAATAAACAACAACACAAAAAAAGCTGTGAGTAAGGCTTAGTCTTTGGCCCTGGATGAACTCAATATTGCAACAAGGACAACACATTTGTCTGATGCGGCCCGGGTTATAGATAGCAAGGCGTGACTATAATAACGTCCCAAAGCTCTGGAGGTTTGCGTTGCACGGGGAAAATAAGCTGAATCGTACGACAGCGCTTCCAATACTGTATTGTTACGGAATGAATTCACACGGGGTCTCGTACAATGGCCACCGCTCCAGGATGGTGGGGGAGAGAAGAAGAAAAAAAAAAAAAAACTTGGGAGGATCAGCTCATTTACAGAAACTCTGCTCCTGCACATCTTTCATTTCCCTCTTACTTGTCACCGGCTCCTCTCATCTCTGCCCCTCTCTCTCATGCTTATTAGCTGATGTGGGTTTTGATAGCTGGCAGGAATGCGGCGGGATCGGATCGCGCTGATTAGGTTTGACGCTAAAAAACATTTTTATTGAAGTATCGCACTCGACGCGGGAATGATCACAACATTGTACGGCGCCTCAGCGACGGCACAGGGAGGAACTATTTATCTGCTCCTTGGAGGGAAACTTTTTTTTTTTTTATCTTCTTTTACTCTGTGTATTACATTATATCATGATGGATGCGGCGAGCGCTTCACTTCCACCTGACTGCAACTGAAAGCTGCTCTACATTTTCAGTCATTCTCTTGACGTTGGGCTTCGGCTGGATTTTTCCGTCCCGTCTGGTCCACTTTTGCATTTCTTTTTTGTTTTTGTTTAATCTATCTGCTCTCCTGTCATTGGGGCTCAATGGACCTGTTTGTGCAAGCATAAAAGTATGACAAACCAGAGCAATCAGTGGATTTTAATAATCGGATCTGATTTGGTTTCAAGGGCTTCAGAAATACAGTAATAGACTTTAAAAAAAGTGCTTGTTTACACACTTCTCTCATTATCAGTATCTCTGTACTGATGCAAGACTCAAAAGTTCCTGTTGTTTTCAAGTCGTCTTCTCGAACATAGCGATGGTTACGGTTTGTGTTAGCAGGTCACGATTTGACCATGTCATTTTAGTTTATTCCAATTTCTTAACACGCATGCCCAGAGGCAAAGAATGAAATTAACCAGATTCAGTTGCAATACTTTGGCTCCATTTCAATGAACTCTAAGGCCCCGTTCACATGACAATGTTTTCAAGTGAAAATGGAAAACTTTTCTTGGGTTTTGGGGGTCTCTTTACACAACACTGTAAACACAACTTCTTTGGAAATGGCTCCCAACTTCAACTACGTCTCTGTGGCCACAATGGCGGCCTCCAGAGTGGCATGACTCCAGGTCCATATTCTCCTGGGACTTGATAGTCTTATAGCCCAGTGTCATTCATAATAGCAATCCAACTTCAACTTCCACCCATACGAATGTCCGTGTACACACCGTTGCTAATTTCATTGTTAATGCTAATGTCATTATTGCTTATTGTTCTGTAAGTGCATGTGTTTGTTATTTCCTTAAAGGGGTCATATTTGAGCAAAATTCATTTTCTAATGGTTTTTCAACAGTAATCATCATCCATATACCTGGAATGATTAATAAAGTTAATAAAATCTGTCATCTCTGTCCCTGGCTTATTTCAGTTTTTAAAAAGTGTGTTGCTCCAACCAGCCAATCAGAAATCAAACCCTATATAGTGTCATCAGAGGTTCAGCGAGTCGCAATCAAGGTAGGCCCTCCGTTTGACTCCTCCCACAATTAGACAGCTCTGCTCCGGCACCACGAGAGGAAGTACTTCCTCCTCTTCCCAAGATGAGCATGTGTGGGTGGAGCCAGTCCAGCTCACACAGACACAGCAGATTCTGAATGCAGCTCCTCTGAGCCAATATTCTAATGGAGGAAAATCAAGGTAAAGCTGGATTTGGGGCAACAAACTTTTAATATAATATTTTTGAACTGAGACCAATGTGAAAATGTTTAATGTTTAAAAGCTGTATAATATGACCTCTTTAAAAAAACCATCAACAACCCACTATGCCAAATCGTCACCCAACATGAAACCTACATCGTTTTAAAAATGTTGCTGTGGAAACACAAAGCTTTTCTGAAAGGAAAACGCAAAAGCATTTCCATCATTGTGTTGTCACTTGAAATGTTTTCATGTAAATGGGGCATAAGAGAGCTGCTCATGCATCATAATAAAATGGATTTCACCTATTTAGCATTTTTCCGCTGCTTGAGCAGTCCCGCAATGCACTTTACATTGTTAATCATATTCACCCATTCACACACACACACACACACACACACACACATATTCACACACCAGAGGCGGTTGCTAAGCAAGGCGCCTCGTCCATCCATCGAGAGCACTTTGACTTGTGGACAGATAGGGAATTGAACTTTCAACGATCCGATTCACATTAAATATGCACAAACCTTTGGTAAATCAGACCCTGTATCTTTGATTTTTACGAATAAAAGGTCAAATGACCAAACAATCATTTAATGAGTGATCATTTGATCAAATGTGGACGCTTTAGGCTTCATACCAATAATATTAAATCAAAGCATTAAAGCATACATTTTGCAGACCTGGTGTTGCTGTAGTGCTCCTGTTCTCTTACTTGTTTTTGTTGTTGTTTCTTTTAGTTGGGAGGTGAAATCTTTCATCACACTTGAGAAAACTGCAAGAATAAACAAAGTAATTTGCTTTGTGCCTGAAGGCAATCTGGCTATTACAATATTTAATGAATCATCATCATTATTTCGGTGTCTTTGGACGTATAAAAAGAAAGAAAAAATCTTCTTGAATTAAATTGTTTGATATGAGTTATTATCACACAATCAAACTGTGAGGTACTGACAGGGTAAATTACCAATCCACAATATCCATCAAGAACTTAACTGTGAGTTTGATGTCATTCCTCCTTGACGATCTGGCAGCTTTACACACCGTTGACTGAAAGTCGGGGCGAACTGCCTGAATCCAACGACTTTTATGAAACAAATACATCAGGAACATCATCTCTATTAACAATTCATCTGATTTTCTTGTTCCTCTCCTGTACTTTGCTTCACGCCTGAGGCTTTTGCCGCTGAAGACTAAGTTTTACACCACACATGTTGACATTAAATGGAGACGGAGGTGGAGAGAAAAAAACCCCCCCAAAAACCTTCAAGTTTGTCCCATTGTCACAGAAAGAAAAAAAGGAATCTCCTTCGGGGATGATACCAATGTTGATGGTAATTACACACATTAATCTTGTTTTATTCGTCTGCTCGCTAATCAGTTTGTCAAAGTCAGCCAGGATTTTCCTCCCAGATAGCGCAGTGCCTCTGGTATACTTTTTTTTTTTTTTTTTTCCTGCTTGTGTGTGTGTGTTTATTCTTCTTCTTGGCTCGCAGGATCTTACCAGAGGCGAGACAGAAGAGCAGCCTGCCAAGTCGAGAGGGGATTGGCAGCATGTGACACTATCCACGGGAGCGGGAGTCATAGTTGTTGAGACACTGGTTAATTTTAGCGGCTCTGGCATCTTCCCCTTCCTTTATAACGGTGCCAAAAGGTGGCGTGATGAGAGGCGAACTAACAGCACTTCATCAATATAATTGATTAGTCTACAGTCGGGTCGAGAATCAGTTCAAACTCTGGGCACGCCGCCCGTCTATTATAGCTCCAGTTAATTTTCTAAAAAGTTCTTTTGTCACAAAAAAACCCCCACAAAAAAACCCACCACACTCATGCCATTGAATATGAGCTCCTTCCAACATGGCACGGTGTGATCACACCTATCGCTCGCTTTGTTCGAGCCAAGGGAGAGTTGAGGTCTGGTACATTGTCGGAAATCAACAGATCCTCACCTGTGGGCTCTTGGCGGTAGAAGATATCACCTGAAGCACTGCCGGCTCTGAGACTGTCGAACAGTTACACATGGAAAAGGAAAGTCACAATCAGGCCCTGTTTTCTACATGGAAACAAGAAAGCTTTTCCTGCGTTTTGAGGATGTGTTTACACAACTACTGTGCTCAGAGCCCCTGGAAACGTAAGTAAAGTTTGAGAGTTGAGAGCCATTCCAAATAGCAATCCAACATTGTGATCTGTCCATCTCAAATATCCAAAAGTTGTTCATGTTTATAGCGTATTGTTCTCTGCAAACGTGTGTGTGGTTCATTACCAACTCGTGGCCTGGCATACGAACTCCATTATGTATCGCTTTTCTGCTGTTTCACCATGGACATTGTTTTCAGAACGCAGTGCGAATGCAATTCTGAAAAATGATGCACTTTCACTTGAAACGTCGTGTAAACGGTGCCTCATATATACTCAGCTCAGCTGCCCATCCCACAAATGGACACCTGTGATCAAATGAAAGTGAAATTGACCTCAATCAAGAATTCATAACAAAACAAAATCAGAATCAGAATCAGAAGCTTTATTGTCATTGTACATGGTACAACGAAATTGCGGTGTAGCTACAGTAGACACACAGTCGACATACAATGGAACACAGGCAGCCATTCTCACATTCAGCATCGCATTCATCTCAGCAGATATACCATATATACAGAATAACCTAAACATTCACGCGCACATTCAGCTCTCATACAGACCCGCTCACACACACCCAGATGAGTGAGTAAGTGAAGGACATTAGTGCAGTAAGGTAAAAAAAAGAAACAGTGCAGTGCAGGCTATAATACCGATTATAAGTTACAGAAAATACAAAACTAGCTACTTGAGTATGTGCGGTTTGAGCACAAGGTACATGTTAATGTACAGAAAATAGTGTATTGCACACAGTCTGAGGTAGGTAGTTGTTTAAGTGTTCAGTGCAGTGATGGCTTGAGGAAAGAAGCCGTCCCTTAGTCTATTGGTCCTGGTCCTGATGGACCGGTACCGCCGGCCTGAGGGCAGCAGTTCAAACAGGTGGTGTGCAGGGTGGGTGTGGTCAGCTGTGATCGCCTCAGCTCCTCTGAGGCGCCGTGACATGTCAATGTAAACTTCTCGCTCACATAAGAATTAATGTTGGTAATGATTTAACTGAGAAAATGGGTGTTTGGTGAGCCATTTCTTTATTGTTACAGTGGTTCTTAGACCAGTTGAGAGCCTGTTCCCCTTCCCCGTGCGTAGTTGCCGTGCATGTGTGCTAAATATGACATAAATAAAGATTATATTTGGTCGTATGCTCTGCTGCTCATTCCACAAATGCACACTCCTTACAAATATAAGATAAACAGGCACATAAACGAGCTTTCCCATTTTTATTTTTTTTTTTAAGATACCAAGCATAACTTCTATTCTCATGTGCATTTATTCTTATTCTTACATCAAAACAAGTAAGACGTATTTTTGCTTGATTCATTATCTTATCTAATAGTCTCAGGCAGTGTTAGTGCCACTGATGTTCTCGCTATCGTCTAATTTAGGGGGGAATATTTAGTATTATCGCTGCAAGAATAACAGAGGAGAAAACTCGTCCGACCTCCTACTGTTTGATATCATGCAAATGTATTATTTGAATAATGAAAAAAAAAAAAAAAAAGTATTTCTTAAAGGTAACACAGAAACAAGGGTGACCTAGTAGTTAGATTTTCCATCAGGGAAAGGTCAAAAGCATAGTGTCCATCAACAGAGTGTGTCCTTGAGAGAAAGACATTATAAAAAAAAACCCTGAAGGTTTGATTAGATTGCATTGATGTGACTGTAATCTAAAAGCTGGACATAAAACGGAGAGAGAATATTAACATTTCATTCTGTTTTGTTGTTTTTTGTTGAGCTGCATTCACATAAATACTCTCTGCAGGAGCATATCTATATGTCTCATCCTACATTTACCACAATTAACCTCATGTTTCCGCCGCGGAATGTAAACTGACCCTATAAGCAAGTGTGATCACACCAGAGTTAATAAAGTCAATATTGTATGTCAGCTCTTTCTTTCTATGCTAATGAAGCCAAAGGATGTGAGTAGTTATCATAACACATTCTTAACATTTCTAATGGTGACAGTTTGCATGTTTGCACTGTTTTTCCTTCCAGGTGGAACACCTGACCAAGTTCCCTCGCCTGTCGTTCTCTTTGCCAATTACCTTGTGACACCACAGATAAATGAATGTGCATTCCGCTGCTACATGATGTATTATAATTACTAATTCCTCTCGCAGTCCAAAAACATTCATGCGAGGTTAATTGGTGAGTGTAAAAGTTCCTAAAGTTATAAAAACATCATATTTGATGTGTGAGATGTTGGAATTGTCTTCATTGAATTGATTGTACTTCAAATTAATTCAGATCCGATCAACACATTTGATTTGGACCAGTGTGGTTCTGAAATCGACGTGTCCAGCCAAAACAGGTGATTACAACAGCAGCCACAGAATTATAAAAGCATTTGCCACATCAGAGCTGTATATAAGACTAATACTATGTATCTTAAAATGCTCCTGTAATATGAGCCAATAGCGTTTGGTCTTATTGAACTATTTGTGGTTGCAGGTGAAGTGGTGAGAGTCAGAGCGTGTACCGAGTTAAGCAGCGAGCAGCGTTTCTGTGACGGGTCCGTTTCCATATGTTGAAGTTCTGATATTAAAGTACCTCGTCCAAGATACCAAACCCAAGATACAAAGACAACAGCTCCACGCTCGCATTCAAAGAGTTAATGTGAGTTATTCAAAGGACCTGGGGTGAAAGTGAAAATGACTTCAGACACAAGAAGCAGTCCCACAAAAACACCTTCTCGCTCCCATGAAGAAATGAGAGCGAATCCTCACCGTGCTGAATCGTTTATTCTGTGACTGAATCCTGTTTGGTGTTTGCTCAGCTTTGATGCTCATTGCGAATGCGCGCTCCTTGCATATGTGGCAGCACCCAAAAGAGACAAAAACCAACAATATGAATGTTGTTGCCAAGAAGTGCCATTACAATGAAGAAGTAATCAACCAAACGGCTATTGTCCGACTTCCTCTGCTGTTCAGAAGCACCAGAGACACTGTTTACTCCCTCCGAATGGAAATTGTTAAGTGAGCTAAATGCTGTTTGTGGTATTGATTCTCGAGTCCAAGTTGTGCTTTTAAAGGGTTTTTATTTCACCCCAGGCCCCTTTGAGTTGCTCACCTTTAGCCTCATGAATCCACTGAGGTTTTATCCGGATCACTTCAGATCAGAGGTTTTCCAGTAAGACCACGTCGTAGTACTGTGCACGGATGTTCCGATCCGTCCAAACCTTCAGTCATGCACGCAAGATCCATGCAAGAACCGCATGTTTTTAGGCCAGTTTCACATATTCCTGTTTCTATTTCTTGCTTTATGCTGGGAGGGGGAAAAAAAAAATCAAATCACATACATAAATGCCATAACTTATGTAATACAAAGCTGTGAATGTTTACTTCCTCTTATCATTGCCCTCATTACCTTTGCACTTCCCTTCAAGGAGGCAGTTTTTTTTGCATATACTTGTGGAGAAAGATGAGTACATACTGCCTCTTTTTATTTCATTTTCCTTTATTTTTTTTTCAAATGGAAACGAAGGGAATCTATAAAGGGCAGCTTGGCAATGATATCAATAGATACTGCTTGGAAATGTGAGTGCTTGCCAATGGGTAAAGATTTAGATAAATATAAATATGCAAATTTGAAATCACAATCAATGAAGGGACTGAATGTTCATGCAGATCACAACATCCCTTCATCTTCATTTACCTCACCAGGGGTTTAATAAATCTGTCAGAAATAAGTTAGACCGTTGCGTGTGCATTGAGGTTTTTTTTTTCTTTTTCGTATCATTCTTTAAAGAAGTGACGATTATTGCATTGTCGAGTTCATATATATTAATATATGCAGTGTCAATCCAAGAGAAAAAAAAAAGACTGCTTTCTTCAACATGTAACCTTTACTCATCACTCCCACTAACGCCCCCGCTTTTTATGTCTCGGTCTTATTTTATGTACCCGTACATGCTCGTATCAACATGAGCACTGTATCATTCTAATAAATCTGTGCAATTCCTTTGACTTGCAAGTCATCGGAGATCTGCTTCCTCTACACGAATCAAGGTTTGCACGTCCATTTGTCAATCTTTTATTCACATCGTCCCGACGAGGGTAGCGGGATGGTGGAGGTGGAAGACGTGGAGGAAGGGAGAGTGGCTGATGTGAAGGGATAACAGAGAGAGGAGAGCCTGGTTCAGTCTTCATTCAATAGGTTTGACTCCCAGGCAACAGAACGGTGTCATGGGAACAAATAATAATAATACAAATAAATAATAATAGTTTTAGACTTTTCAGCGCGACAATTTACTGGAGTGTTGAATGTGTTTGTGTTCTGATTGACCAGTGACTCGTCCAGTGTGCATGGCTCAACATTTCCTTTTAAAAATCCATAGTTTGCATTGAGAACCTATCAAACATGTGTGTCAAACAGAAGGCACATGGGACAAAACTGGCTCGTACCATTCTCCATATCGGCCCACCAAACATTGAAGCACATTTATAAAAATTCAAAGAAAGCTTTTTCTTTTTTTTTTTTTTAACAATTTTCTTCAGAGTAGCGGACACAACACAACGCTGAGACCTGAGCTGAGATATCAGAGATGCTACCATGAAAGATAGAGTAGCATTAGCCTTCAAGTCATGCTATCAGAGTTTGTCAAAACACCCATAATGCAATAGCTCGATAAGTTGTTTTTTTTTGACATTTCACTGTATTTTGCACTGAATAGTTTCATTAAAATAGTATTGATATTGAGATTGTAGGCATTTCTTGGAATAAGTTCTGTTTTTTGGGGGGCCAAAATATACATTTTAATCACATATACTTTGTGCCACAATGAAGAAAAATCTTTAAAGCTTAACTTTAAAGATTATTACGGGAGCATTTTATTGATCCGGCTCACTCAAGATGAAATTGGTCTGCACTGAAGCATGTTTCCGTGCTGTAGAATACTTTGTATATTGATGGATAATTACTTATGATGACAGTACTTACGAAGTACTTGCAGGGGACTAAGACTGCAAAGAGCTCCTGTTTTGTTGACTGCTGGTTTAATTCAGAAGCTGCACACGAATGCAGATGTAACGCCAAGCTATACACTTGGATTACTGAAGCTAAATGTGAGGCAACGATTAATACTGCCGAGAGTGAGAGCTTACGCAGTCTGGCAAAATTTAAAACTCACGCAGCTTTCAGGCATTACAACATGCTTTTAATTGAGAACGGATGCCAGGGGTCAAATTGCTGAAGTAGAAAATAAATCAGAAGGAATAAAACTGTTCCCCAAAGGTTGTACTGGTTGGGGAGAAGCCAGCAGTACAGATGTTTTAGCACCACCTGGGGTCTAAGTGTGCTGCCGGCTCGGTGCCATCATGGTGCATTATGGTGCAAGTCTTCCTGGTTTTGATTAGAATCCAAACTATTATTTTAATTGTTGTGAAATATGCGAGATGTTATGTTCTGCACTGGATGGCATGGGTATTTCCAGGGGATCCATTGTCGTTGTATTTATTTGTTTTTATTGCGCCATAATCAGGTCAATGTTTCATCCGTGTAACACTTTGGCTTGGTGTTAATTAACACAGGAAAAAAAAGCCAAGAGGAAGACGGTGAGTGGAAGACCAGCTGAGTGACTGCATGCTTGCACCTAGAACATCCACACCATCGACCATAAGCATTTTGCTTCCTTTTTTCCAGGCAAGTAGGTTTTGACCTACCTGCATACCTTTGACATGTTTCGACCGCGTCTTTATCCGAAACGTAGAGAAACACTGTTGAAACATGTCAAAGGTACGTTGAAAAAGAAAAAGTACTTTCCTGAAAAGAAGAAAGCTAAATTCTTATGAACGAACTGAAGGTATAGTGAGCTTTAGTGAACATCTTTGGAACTAATCCCAGCAGACAATGGATATAGCATGATAGCATAGCACAAGAACGTAATCCAAAGGGAAGTCAGACAAAGTGAATCTGATACAAAATCCTGCTAAAAGGTAGTAATTTTAAACATGATAACATGTTGTCATATGCTTTCAGACATCTAAGAGGGAGCATTTACAAAGAATGTTAACAGAATGGCATGTCAGCATTATATGGATTTACGTTGATAAATGTATTCAGTCTAAGCGTGTTAAAAGGTGAAGTGTAGGTCGTCCAACTGCTGAAAAGATGGCATGTCTGCATTCATGCTGTTGGATGTCTACGCACTTATATTAGCAGGTTTTTCAAAGAGTGATTGCAAAGAGAAGCACGATTGCATGCATAAATGATAGCGTTTAACGCAGTCGTGGCATGTTCAAGAACAGTGACTCTCAACGCCAACGATTCCCAGGGGTTTTAAGGGTTATAATATATATATATATATATATATATATATATATATATATATTTGGTTTTGAAATTCGATCAATCACTATGTAATTCAAACATGTCACAAAACCTCGTGTGGCCGAGGTTTGAAATGGTAAAAAAGTGGGTCCTTCAAGAAAAACGTTGTCATTTTATTTTTTATAGCATCAAAAGTAAGCAAATTTTTCTTTAGTGTACTCTTTGGTTTATAACCTTCCTCCCCCCAAATATCAATGTGTGCCACTAATTAAGCCAATAACAGAGATGGTGAATACGGTAAGCAAAATACCTGCTTAGCGTCAGCACCTTAGCATGTTTATTATGAACAGCACCTCTAATTAAACCCTAAAAAGATGCCAAAATGACTCTATACTCCCAGTTTAATTTTAAAATATGGTTCATCGCGCTGCGTTTTAGCACTTTCTAAAAATCGTATTTTATTAGCTGTCTCCACTGATTAGCGTCTGGTGAAATATGATTCAAAATAACTACAAAGTTCAGTTTTAAAGCAGCAATAAGATATTAAAGGCGCAATATAAATCATAGCATGGACATTTGCAAAAAAAGAAAAAAAGGTAAAGCATTTGGTAAGAAACCAGACGTGTGTTGTGTGGCTCATGGTGATAGTCATAACTCCTGCTGCTTGACTTCCTCCTGCTGTGCCATTCAGCCCAAAACAGGAGCAGCTTGGGGTGGACAATCTGGGACCAGAATGCTGTCAAGCTTCCCCCACCCACAGGACAGAGGTGTTATTAATGCAATATAACACATAAACCGATGGGGGGGTTTGCCTTTGAACATTTCCTGATAAATGGCCTGCTGTGAATGCCAGCTTCCATCACAGGACTCCGACATACCGCGAAATGATCAGCAGAAGTGCGGCGTTTATTCTCCTGGAGCCGTTTGTTTGTGTTTGGCGACACTGGAGGAGGCCGCTGGAAAATGAGTGATTGATAGCCGGGTTGACTTTCACCACTTTGCCCAGAACAATACCTCCTCTCTGGGTTCAACTCCGGTGACCCCCACCCCCCTCAGCGACTCCCATCTTTGAACAGCACATCTATATTAGTTGGCTCGTGTATTTATTCTCGCCTCCCCTCACATGCAGAGTGGCTATTTCTTTCTCCTGGCTTCTTTTGTCAGGATGATATCTGCTTCCCTTCTTTTATCACCCGAGAAGTGACAACTTTTTCTGTCAGCGACTTGCAGACGGTCCGTCTCTTTTTAGCTCGCCAGTCTGTTGTCGGACATAAATAAATCTTTGATGCCACAACTACCATTTATTTCCTCGGAAGGAGGTTATTTGTTGGAGTCTCTTCAACCCTCTTAAGTTATAATTTTGTTCACTTGAATCTTGTTGACACCCTTTAACAATTATCTAATGGGCATATTTTGATGTGATTATATCTTATAAAACTTAAAAAGGCTTTTAGAGGGAGACTCGTTTGGCCTTTGTTGAATATGAGTCGTGATTACTTGGTTTCGTTTTACTTGACAGTGATTTTTAAGTGAAAACTGAAAACCTTGTTGTGTCTTGGCCGTCCGTTTACACAGCAACGGCGCTCGGAACCGGCGAGAATGCCTCACGACAGCTCCCATTGTGGAACTTTTTGAAAACGCTCTGACGCTGTCTTCATAGAAATGGAGAACGATGCAACTTTTATGAAATGCTTCTACTGTGCATTTGCACCAAAGCCGAAACAAATTAGTTCTATTAAAAATACGCAAGTAAATGGACAGTGGCAACAATGGCAGCCTCCAAAGAGGCACGATGGGTCTTTGAATTGTGGGGAACCGGAGACAGCCGGTCTGGCCTTGAATCTGGAATCCAAGCAGTCATTTTGCTCTGTGCAAACAAAATCACCATGTGCAACCAGGAAACGTGGTCTTCCATACATTCAGCCTGGGTAATCACAAAGAAAAAAGCCATACGCATGGAAGGAATACGAGATGACTGAATGGAAAAGCTCCAAGACTGGAATTGAACCACACTTGCCACCCAAATAAAATACAGATTCAATCCAGAATACTTCTGGGAAAACCTGTGATAGCACAGTGAGAACCTTCAAATTTCACACCACTGTGTAATGGAATGAAACTATATGCCTCGGTCCTGTTAACTCAGCAATGGGGAAAAGTCAAACTGCATCATTTTCCTTCCAGAGAATTGTCATGTTTGGATGGCAAGGTTTTGAAAACGAAGCCCATTGACACGTAATTGGCAGGAAAGCTGAAAACCATATAGTTTTTCAGTGGGCCCACGAGTGGCTGCTGTTTTTCTATGATGACACTGCCTATATATACACGCAGAGAACAGTGCACTGGAAACATTGCAGCTTTGTTGTTTTGGTCCACCAAGTATCAGTTGTTTTTCGGAAAAATGTGCCTCTAATGTGAACTTGATGATGGCCATGTAAATGTACATTTTATTAGCAAAGCTCTGTCAAATTGAAGAGTGAACAGTGCACACATATTCATATATATAAAATGAACTGTTGGATCAAGTTCGATATCTTTGACAGGAAATTGGACATACAACTGTTCGGAATCATGGAGTTACTGTTTGTGGACGACACCATCAAAAGTCTTCTGAAGGAGTGGCCCAGCTTTGAATTGCGGTTCTGAAAGTCGTTAATAGAGGAAGTTATAGCGGGGCGGGGGTGAGACTACTAATTTCCTTTCAGGTTCAAGGCACCAGCACAACTCTCATAGTGTTGGTGTAACCAGAGCCTGGGCGCCAGCCAGTCACGACAATAGCAACATCACCGGACTTGAAGAATTTGCGCTGCTTGCCAGCCTCCAGGGCAAAGTTGATGCGCAGGTCAACATCCTCGGCCCAGACATCGTTGGCTTTCTTGGTGTAGAGCACGGGGTAGACGCTGCGGTACAGGTGAGCGGTCATATATATGTATGGATGAATCCTGATTTTTATTTTGGAAACTCCTTTTATCGCCTTAAGGTTTCTTGTTGTGTTTTGTCTTCACCAATCTTGATCTTGTTTATTGAATCTTTTTATATTGGTGAGTAGCGGAACCCTGAGCACTTGTTTTTTAGTTTTGTTTTTTTTGTCACTCGATCCAAAACCTATAACATCCCAAATGCAATAGGTAAAAATCTACCCACGGATACAAATAAAGTAACCTTGACTCCTCCTCTGAGCATTTTTGAAATGTTCCACATTGGAAGCCATTTTCAAAACGCTCCATTTTCAGTTGCTCTGTGGACCGTTGCCATGGAAATTGACCCCCAGAATGCAACAAAGGTTTTCCGTATTCACTTGAAAAAAATCACCGTGTAAACAGGCCCTATTTTGTATTGGACAGCCCCAATCCAACCAACGAATTATTGCTTTTACACCTTTGTTTTCTTCAGACCTCAGAAATTGCCGTGAGCTGAGTCTTTCAATCTTTATAGAAGAAACCAGACTGACTGTATAGCGAGTGCACGGGCTGTGCAGGTGGAATCACTCTTATCATGTAAAACTTGGCAAGAAAGCACACAGAAAAAAAAAAAAAAATCTCCCGCCAGAAACGCTGTGTTGCTGCACAATGGCGGCGAAGCTGCGATAGGACCGCTCTATTTGTTTGGTGTGAAGGTGTGGAGGGTATGTGTTGAGAACACAATAAATCTTTGGCCGCCCGCTTTCCGCACAGCTGTTGTTGGCTGCAGATGGCTGAGTGCTCGCAGACAAAGACGCGATATATAGTACTGAAATATGAATAGGTGAAGGCACAGGAGTGTTAACTTTGTTTACTCTCACGTTCGGCGTTGTGCTCGGGGCTTTGAGCTTGCTAATTTTATTTTTGCAAAAGAGAATAACTCAGTCAGCTGCCTGCGAAATGGGAAGAATCAGATGCACCGTGTGAAGAGCACTTTACCAAACGAGAAAGCGGCTGTAATGTTACATGCATGCATGATGGCAGAAAGCTGCGTGAGGGCTGGGAAAGGTTGCGATTTTGTTATTCATTGTGAAAATAGCTTCAATGAACTCAGAAAACAAACTACTCCTGATCACTTAATATGCAAACCGTGACTGCGGACAGAAGTTGCTACACATTTCTCCCAGAGACAAAAAACCTTTACGTCACTGGTAAACTTCACTCTGGAGGTACAGTAGATCATAGTTCATATGTCATCCAATGTTTGTGAACTATTGAACTGATTCACAACATCTTCTATTTTGTTTATATTCTCATCATTTTTGATAAAACACTGAGTAATTGATACATCTCTCAGGATTTCTCATTAAACTTTAAACTATTCTATACCTCTTCATTTTAATCCTGTTTTGGAATATTTAATGATAACCTTTTCTCATAATCTTACCTGATTTTAATATTTCTTATATTTACTTTCTTATACTTTAGTTCAGTTTAAAAAAAATTTTTTAAACCTTTTGTGAGCCATTGATCATCATTATTTGTCTTGCTTTCCTCCTACCAGACATTTTTAGTCATATAATGGGTATATATATATATATATATATATATATATATATATATATATATATATATATATATGAGTTACAGTCATTTAATTCATAAATTATTCTGGCAAAATGTAAAAATACTATGAAAGGAATTATGTGCCAATAGGAAACATGAATCAATACATCTCAACACAGCCGATGGAGACGAGAAAAAGAACTGGAGTGTCGTCGTCCACAGACTGGTTAAAGTCACCGCCTGTCCTTGCACATCGCCTCGCCGGTGTGCAGAGTGGAGCGAGGCCGAGCGTTAACTGGCCGGCACCGGATCGATCCCGGGGGTCAGAGCGGAGGCAGCCAGCGGGTAGAGAGGTCAACCGACAGCTATGTGCTCCTCCTTATCTAACTGATTTCTGCTTTAACCCTTTGACTTAAAGACTTTCACCAGTTCCACCCTACTGTGTGCACTTCAGAAATCTATAGACTGCAGTTGGCTGCTCAGTCACTGTGGCGACTGAGACCAGCCTGAAGGGGAGTAAGTGAAGGTGGAACCTTTTAATTCATCACTCTTTACTTAAACAGCGGCTTCGAGAGGGTAAAATGGAACTGAAAGGCCACCACAAGCAAATGAAAGCAAAAGTACATGGAAATACTTTCAGATAGAAACTACAATGGCGATAAAAATCCATTCAGACGTGAAACAGTTCAACAGTTGAGTGTGTTGGTAAAGAACATATAAGACTGGCCTTGTGAAAAGAAATAATATTAATACAATTGTGTATTCATAAGGCATATTCACACATACAAACATGTTGCGAGTCTCCATTTGTAAATGCTAAAATGTAAAAATAAATTCCAAGATGTTTTTTTAAATGCTGTTTATTATCAGTGGCGTGAGGTGAAGTTCATGTTTGCTGAGGCGCTGACTCAATCAGAATTCGATTCACGAACGTCACGTATAAACCCAACAGAGGATTATTATATCAGGAGCTGTTTATGTTTCAGATCTCATATCAGTGTTCTTTCCACAAATTGTAGCCCACATGATGCACATTTCATTACAAAAAAAAACAAAAAACATTATTATGGTCTTATCTTTCCTCATGAATGAAGTCTATGATTCTTCTGGACAAAAATTCCTTTGATTATTTCCTCCTGCTTTCATTGATAATTGTTTAGTGCTAAAACTACAAAGTTATACAAAATTGGGTTTTTGAAGGGTAGCTATAGTTAATATTATCTCATACCTTTTTGTAGTGGTTTGAAGATTTTGCTTTCAGAAAGTGTTACTTAATTCCTAATTACAGTTACTGGTTGCTTCCATAAAAGTCATGTTGATAATTCAATGAACTTCAACTTCATTATTATAGCACCAAATTCAACACTTGTTTCTCTGGGGTTTTTACAGATAAAACGACAGAGAAATAAGTAATTACTTGGGGAAAGCAACTCCTCCATCATCCGTTTTCATACACGAATTCTGGGGTGACTAACAACACCACCTTGTGGTGCAATGTGGTGTTACACCACTGCTTTGGCTGAACCTCGACGGTTAGCTTGCTTTGAGTTGCCGTGCCGTATAAATGGGTCATTAAAATCTCATCTATTATGTTGCAGCTCTGGCACGGCTGGTAGATCTGGTCATCGTCCAATCTGAATAGGTCCCCCACCTCAACCCTCTCCATGTGCCTTTGGGCAAGGCACTCAACCAAGTTATACCCAATGGCGTGCAATAAATAGCCTTACGTGTTGGACCATTATGGAATCTTACTATAACATGATGGGAAAATATAGGTCTATGATATTGTGGTATATAGTATATGTTACTGCGAATACTAATGGATTCTGGGAAATACAAGCCATATTTACTCTTCATTATTGATATGTCACATCATGTATTCGCCTTGATTTGCTTTGCAAGGAGGATTGTAGGATTGCATCCTAACGGCCGTGGAAACAGCGGACTGTTCATTTTGCACCACATAAAGGTGGGGGGGGGTTGGGGGTTGGGGGTTGCGGGTGGGGGTGTTGGCTCTCCTGACTGCAGCTGTACTACAACTGTAAGCCCCAGAAACCAGATTATGCAAACGAGGAGCATCACTCATTCTCCCGTGAGCCGAAGTTACATCCAAGTGCAAAATTAGCCAAAGCACTGAGAGACAAACAAGATCAGAGGGGGAGAGGAAACGCACAGGAGGAAGAGGGGCAGCGGTGGGAATGGGGGGGGGGGGGTTGACATGGTCGTGGGGGGGGGGTTAATATGGAGATGCAAGCTGAATATACCCACAGCTTATTGACCGCAATGATCCGGTAAGCGCTGACTTATCCTCCACTCGGAAATCAGCGATTCAGATTTGATTAGTGAAGTGACTCGGTGGCAAAAACACGTTTTCCTCCCCCTGACTGCTTCAGCCCAATGGGTCCGTCGAAGGCATTACCTCAGTCTGATGTGTTCTCATTGGATTTGACTCGTAGCGTCGCAGTGGAGCTGCCAGGCATTGCCAGACGTGCAAGTTCGTAGACCTGCAAAAGTAGCATTTTCTACCTCGGGTTATAGTCTTAGACGCCTCTTTTGGGGTGTCTTGAACCATTTTTCATATAGGGGTCATATGAATAACAGTATGTGCCCCTTTATTTGTCTGCAGATAGAGTTACCAGAACATTGAAAGTGAACTTATGTAAATGAAATGAACATTTCCGTTAGTGACGCAGCAGTTCCCAAGCTTTTTTATATTAAGGTTTCCAAACAAGGTTCTCGGACCTCCGTTTAACTATCATTGACTCTCTCCCAAGGACACTTTGACCTTTGATCAAATTGACCTCATATCCTTGAGATTGGAACACACATCCACTCCAAGTGAAACCTCGTGTGGGAATAGTGTCATCTCTGTTCTACATCAATTTGCCCGATTTAAGTTTTGCATGTTTCAGACCTTGTTGACGAGTGCAATCAGGTGGAAATGGTACGGCTTCTGCGTTGGTTTGCTGGCGTTCACCATGGAGTGATTTGGTGGAGCGCTGAGCCCCAACAAGCACAGAAATTGGGTGTTTGATCCAAATCTCACCAATAATCACGTCACTTCTTGCTTTGCATATTAATGTTGTTATTAAGAATGTTAGAATCTGCAAAACATAAACACAATTAATCACATTATTGAGATATTCTGTTGACAGACAAACTAACATCAGTAAAAACATTAACCTCTTAATGGTGGAGGTAAATATAGACGTGTGCTTCTGGTGGTTTTGTTTGAAATTTGTTTTTTGGTTTTTTTGCTGGTTTTCTCTCTTCGACATCCTCAATGGAGGTTTGTAACAACTAATAATAGAATCCATAATGAGATCATTTTGGTCTTTATGATGCGATGAAGCCAATAATGTAATAAATTGCCCATACTATAATAAGATATTTGATCTATTATTGTAACAATACTTGTATTATGTAATACAAATGGATTACTTCAACTCTTATTGTGAAGCACTTTGTTATTTTCATCAGTAAATAGTACTATATAAAGGATATGTGCTTGCTTACCTAATATACATTAGAAAAACAATAATTTCAAAATCTACAAACTGCAGCTGATGATGTATATAAAGAAGACTTTTTTTGTGGTGTTTGCTTATTAACAGGTGAAGCGGATGACACGGTCATCATGTCAATTCATTGGGGAAATGTACTATTCAGCACTGTCCCTTAATTGTGGTTGTGAGATTGACTATTTTACTATATAATGGGTGACGGTCAGGTCAAGGGATCTTGACGGAAGTTGAATGAATGATGACATCATTGACAGTTGTTGGCATTTATTTTCTATTATTACGTTATTGGTCGCTACAAAGTTAAATCAAGGAATGAACCAGTTTAGAGATTTAAGAAGAAGAAAGATTTGTATTTATTTTTTTATATATACAAATGTAGTGATGCAGGTTGGATAACCTTTTTATAACCTATAAAGTTGTTTACCACTTCTCGACGTCACTTCGAGTGACGACGTCTCCACACGACTCCGTCTCCAAGGCAAGCAGACGTACCAAAAACAGAAGTTTACATTTTTTTTAAAGAATGTTTTCATCCAGTTGCTGCGAGTTTACATGCTCTTCGCTCCATCGTCGGTCAATATCTGATTTGAGGCCGTGTAGGCCGCATGTTGCACTGCATGAGCCGGTGGAAGCATCCATTAGGGTGAGTTTCAAGGATATGCTGCGCACACTAAAAATAGAGAGCCTCCACTAGAATATCAAGGACTCAGCATTAGCTCCTTTCCCCCTGTAGACAAGTTATATAAACATAAAAAAAAAGAAAAAGAAAAAAAGTGTGCATTGTTCTCAAGTTTGTGGCAAGCAGCTGTGGATGTGAGGGATACTGTATGAACACAGACAGTGTAATTAAGCTTTTCATAAATCAATGCGAGTCAGATCAAGCGCTTATCAAACTCAACAGTTGTGCTAACTTTTTTCTCTCTCTCTCTTTTTTTTACTCTCTCTTGGCAGATGTTGAATGGCACAAAATAAAAGAAACAAACAGTGTAATGGCAGCTTGTGATCAGAGTAAATGAGTCATTAATAAGATGTAAAACTTCATTCTCCTCTCCCATGACGGGATATGAAAGGAACTTTGAATATTTATCAGACTGAGTGTTAATTGATGTCACGATGAGAAATAACTCTGAGAATATGGTGAACCATTCCAAACTGGGAGCTCTCTCCGACTGATGCTCTTTTTCCTCCTCTTTAAAGTTTTACTACAGTTTCGTGTGTGGAAGGAATCCCAAAAGAAAAGCTCAGAGTCTTTAAATTCAAATAAATGACTAACTGGGGTAAAGATTTTCTGCTCTGACACAAAAAGAAATGAGTCGTAGTGTAAATTTAATCAAATTGTAGCTATAAAAACTATTTCCCTTTGTTCTGATGTAATGTGGCTGTACAAAATGTGACTATTGAGAGTGACAAAATCATATTTTTTTTCCACTTTACTGCTATAGAAGCTTCAAAAACATTTTGATGATTACTTTGATCGTTCAACTTCTTTCAGCTTTTCTCACGAAATGTTGAAATCTTTTTTTTTGATTAAAAAAAAGAACTTTTTGCATTTTTGTTTCAGAAAAGCTTCGCATTTACGAGGCAATGTTTTGAAAACAATGTCTGTTTGCAGGAAAAATGCATAAACGCCGGAAGCGATCGAGTTAGCTTGCCAGGCCACGGGTTGGTGCTGTGGTACGCACGCTACCAGTCTTTCAGAGAAGTTGCCATTTTCCCGTTTCCACAGAGACGGCGAAAGAGTGTTTTCCAAAAGTTCCACCTCGGTAGCTATTATTCAAAAAGGTACATTTTCAGTGACTCCAGGCACTGTCGTCATGACAACGGACGCCAAAAACACTATGAGAGTTTTCAGTTTTCACTTGAAAGCATTGTCCCCAATTTTTTACCTGTTTACTATTTCATATTCTAGGTTATTATTGCTCGAAATAAGTTTCATCTGCAATCATTTGATTTTGAGTGTATTCAATATTTATGCTTTACGCTCAATTTTGAAACCCATTTGACATTTTCTTCATTAACTTTCTTCATTAATAAAGTGCTTTGGTATCATATAATATTGGTGTTCAAATAATTTTATTAGCAGTTTTTATGTCCTAATCTTCTCAATGACAATATAATTGTGTTCTAATTTTTACTTATTTATTTTAAATGTCTTAATTGAATAAGACACCCAGCTTTACCTTGATTTTGTAAATATTTGTTTTTCTTCCATTTTATTTCAATGTATTTGTCTTGGTTGTTTGTTTTTTGAAGGGGGGGGGGGGGGGGTGATTGTACTTTCCCTTCACTGAAATCATCAGTTGGAACATTAAATATTTAACCACATTAAATGGTTTTTTTAAGGTAATTGTTTTTTCTTTGGTTTGTCACAAATATTTGAACAAATACTGCTCCGATCCCAGGAACTGTCTTCCCCCCGTGGCTCTCGTCCACCATGTGGCACTCCATCACACCATCTCGCCTCCTCCTGCTCGATGCTCATATTTCCCACTGTGGCCAGAAAGCTTTGACAGTCGAACATAAACTTGCGTAGTTATTAGACATCTGATGCTGTCTCCCGTCCGACACTCATGGAGATGTATTAGTCTTCAGTATCAGAGGCCAACACGGGTTTACTGGCTACAAGAAGGCTACCGTATATTCCGGACTATAAACCGCATGATGAGGGGGAAAAAAACCCCCCAACATATTTCACACTAGTTTTTAAACTACATTTATATTTCCAGGGGAATAAGCCCATGTTTTTGTTTTTTTTAATCTAAATATACAAAACTGACAAAGAGGCATCCCTGTAATTTTGGAAATCCACAGATATTGAGCCCACTGACCATAAAATATAAAACTCTCTACCACCTGAAACTGAAATGTACGGTCAAAACGACCAGACTCGTGATGTGAATGAAAACCTGAGATGACATTGATGTTGAAGCCCCGAGCCGGGCCCGTGTGCAGCGCAGTGGTGTTTACACAGGGTGGAGGTTTCTTCTATCACAACAGATCTTTGGCTGAGAACAGACAGCAGCTTGCAGAGAGCACACAGACCCGACACCGGCCAAATGTGCTGGCCCGCCGTCAAATTAGTCATTAATTAGCGACAACTGATACGACCTGCCACTGGGAACCTTCGTCGTGTCAAGCGGCGAACATGACGATGAAGACTCGTGTAGAAAATAAAGCTTAGAGGTAACAACACAGTTCACCTTTGTACTAACATGATTCAGCGGTTTTTGTTGTTGTTGTTTTTTAAATGTTGCACGGTGCTCAGGTGATATGGGGGTATTTCAGATTTTCTTTGCAGGTTTTGAAGTGTCATTACATTATTTTTAAAACTATAAGTCACAATTTTTGTTTGGCTCGTTTTGCAAATGATACGCAAAAGGAACTTGTGTAGCAAATTATACCATCTGAGACCACTAGATGTCCCTGTATGACAACAGCATGGTAGTAGTACTACAGAGTACTACAGAAAAAAACCTCCATTACTATTGTATTTGACTGACATGATATTCAAGATGACCCAAACCAAGACCAAGAGCATCTCAAGACCAAGACGAGACGAAATCAAAACATTACGGTACTTCCTTTTATGCAAAGACAGAAATCCCTTTAAATGATCGCGAAGGAGGACAATAAACAGAATAAATATATATCTATCTGTGCACAAGGTTTTTTTTTAAACATATAATACAAATTATTTACATTTTAACTTCAATGTCATATATTCATTTTTCAATTATACTGTTTCCTCCCAAAAAAAAAAAAAGGATTTTCCCCCAGATGCCAACATGAATTGGTCCAAGCTTGGAATTGTCAGTTTTTCAAAAAAAAACCAAAGAGAATAATGTCTTAATGTGAGTCTCCCAGCTACTCGTGCAAACTGCTGCACAGTATGTTTGCAGAATAGCCAAAAGGTTTCACCATATGTTTTCAGGAAGGGCGAAAAACAACAACAACAAAAAAACAATCCCAGACGAGAACAATAGATCGAACCGCAATGAGTATCCAATAATTATCATCTCCAACTGCGTATCTGCACAGCCACACATTGTACGGCTTCCAGTATGCTCACTACTTCACAAGTGGATTATGATTTACTTTCATATGCTCCACATTATTCTGAGACTGCTGTTTCCCCCCGTTAGGGAGATGAATCCATTCGCGGGTGATTTGCATAAACACCTGTCAGTGCTTTGTCTCCCACTGATACCTAATGAATTTCAAGCATTGACTGTTCTTTGCTGTTTACTTCCCCCGCCAGTCACAAGATGTCCTCTGCTGACACCGGAGTGTAGATTTAGTCTCACTTTCTTCTCCGGAATTGCGTTTGGCAGGTTCATCCGTCTGTTCGTTTGATTGTATTCCTCCGTTAATGCGAGCCGTTCGTCTCTTACGACGCTTACGACAAATTGGTTTGAAGGATCTGTTGATGTAACTCCCTCAGTCAGTGTTTTCAAAGCTCAAAATGTGTCTTTTCATCTGAGGAGTGGCCAGAAATAAGTCTAATTTTGGATAATTCAATACTTTTTAAGATATTTCATCTCAACACACATGCCATTTGATAGTGTTATTATTTTGTTTACCTGACTTTACCCCTCATATGACTGTTTATATTCAACAACCATCCTAGATTTATTTTGATTTGATGACTGTAGTAACCCCCCCCCAAAAAAAAATTTAAATAAGTGTTTCCGCCTCTTTTTTTAAGTTAACTTTTCTTTGTGATATCTGTGAAAAAGTGTCAATAAATATACCCAGAGAAAGATCGTTTCGCTTTTAAATGATGCCACATCTGTAATGAACATGCATTTGCAGGATGAGCAACAGACCAGAATATGCATTGATTGCATGTATAAAAATAAACTAGAACCGGGCTGACTGATGCTCATCCCACAAATGCATGTTTATTTGAATTGTGGTGCTCTTTCAAAAGGGAATAAAAGAAATAAAAAGGTATCGGTTCATAAATTTCATTCCAAGAACTAATGTCACACAGTATCGTGATGTAAATACTTGAATTTGTTCTTATTTAGTGGCTGTAAAATTGTCAAAAAAAACATGTGTAATGTAATGAGTGGGGGAGATGGTCGCTTTTTTCAAGTAAACGTAACTTTCAAATATCTGCATGTTTTTGAAGGTACATCATGTTGCAGGTGGAGAATGTTGTTGTTTGTTGCCCCTTAATTTGAAATGAACATCTGTTATTGGGATGAGCAGAAGAACTGCACCTATAAAGTATATAAATATTAGCTGAAATGACTATTTTGCCAGGACAGAGAAGAAATGACCATTTTCAGTGGTACAACTCACCAATCAACCTCTGATGCTCATCCCACAAATGCAAAAATGTGTCTCTGTATAATAGGGAAATATAAACTCATCAATAATATCAGATCTTTGTGTTTTCCCATTTTTTTTGTACAATATTTATGCCCTTTAACCTCTTTTCTGCCAATAACACTTCCACTTCCTCGAATAATCTTTAAATATTATTGCACGTTTCTGACGGCACCAAGAAGCTCATGTTGGAAATATTGGACCAGATGGTAAATCTGGTCTGTGATTGGATGGCTATACTGCCCTGAGGTATACCGCATTGACTGGACTAGAGGTGCAAAACTCTTCTTCATGACCTTTTCTTTTTTAATTCTTTTAGATATAATGAGTCTAGGAGTTGTGGTCATGAAAAGTATGGATGACAAAACCCAGTCAGAGAACATGTACCAAATCTAATTTGTAATTGTGGAGACTAAACGCTTTATCCATACAGACAGAAACAATCCCTTTTCCAGTTGATGGTTTTTTTTTTTTGCCTAAGCAGGTCCATATGCATCTTATTATAAAACTGTGCATGATGTCACCCGCTATGTTTTTCTTGACTGACCACTGACTGAACACATGCAAACTAAACTCGCTAATTTGCCTGACCAAAGCACATTTTCGATAGTATTTTACTAAATCAGGCCCATAGTTACTTGCAGCATAAAACATTTAATCAGACAGAATTATCATTTAAAGGCCAAACCCTCCCAATCACGTATTTGAATATATAACATAACAATACTATTTGAATATCAAAAGTGAAAACAATATAATATACTTGCGGCATGGGAGAAGCTCAGACCAAGGATCCGGAGGTCTCGGCGGTGAGGTGTCGGTTGCTGCCTCACACGGTTTGTTATAAATACTGCCTCAGACTGACTGCTATAGGAGCCATGCATCACCTGGGCAGATAGGCCAGTAAAGCGATGATGCGTGTGTCCTTGGCATGGAGCGAGAGGGGAGGAGGTGCGTGGGGTGGGGGTTGTTTAGGAGGGCTCATAGCTTTTATCTCTGGCAAGCATCAGCAGAGAATCGCCATGGCAAGGTCAGCCTTGAAGGTGAAACATCAGTGGAAAGCTTCACTATCATAACTCATTTAGCTCATGCGGCGGCGGGGCATTTGTACAATTTGTTAAACCGAATTTTACTGTTAATAAAATTTGGCGAGAGAAAGCTGGAAAGCTCGGTTTGGAGTGTTTTTTGCTGAATGACTGTTCCAGTGACTGAGGGGAGATGAAGGTAACACACGCACACACACACACACACGGCGAGGCGGCGCACAGGCTTTGTTCACATTCGTTCCTCTACTGTTGCTGGATTATTCGGCATTGACCTCATGTACAGTATTTGTATTCCAAATATGACTGAATGAGGACAAAAGAACAATGAATCCTGTGACCATTCAAGCTGAATTACTTCCTAATCTGCGTCACATCACAAGGTCTTTCTTCAAGACAATTACTTTTTTTTTTCTGTTGCATTCAAGTTTGAATGTAAGTTTAGCATTCATATTAAATGTTCATCATAGACCAATGGAGGTTTACCTGGAGTGTGGTGGAGCCAGGATGGAATCCCAGTAGCAGAAGGAACGACTTTCTGTCAAAGAGATGTCACTTCCATAAAATAGATTATATTCAATACAGATCAGCAACTTTTTTCGCCACCTGTCTTCACCTCTTCTAAAAACAGCTTTGATCCATGAATGTATGGAGTCCACGCCACTTCCAATAGTTTATGTTGCTCCAGCTTTAAAAGTGCAGAAACCAAGGGAACGTTGACTCATTTATGTCTTTGTTTACCTAATTTACTTGCTTTGAGATGCAATCGTAATGTCTAAGGAATAGACGTTTCATCTTTTCTTCCTCAAATGAATTGTCTGTGTTTTCTGCACCAACACGTGGCGTCTTCTGTTCCGAAACAACTGTACTTCTGCTAAGTGCATTTATACACCTCTGAGCACAGATATTTTATTCATCGGTACAACAAAATGCTAGTTAATATACACCCCCGGCACTGCTAATGAGTTCAGTGACATTTGCTGCGAATAGCAGAAACTCAGAAGTGAAGCACATCGACTTTGTGCCCCTTTGAAGCGACAACATGTTGTCGTTGACACCAAAGGGTTAACGGCATGTCTGGTTGTTTAGCAGCCCCACACAACATGGATTTCAGAATTCCGGACAACAAAGAAACATTATATGTCTTTGTGTTTTCAAAAGACTCAATCACGGGACTGTTTTTATTTATAAGTGCATTTTAAGTCTGCTCCCATCCTACCTTCAGACCGACATCAGTCACAGAAACACAGACTCTTATGATATTTGCTCGCAGGATCTTCTTTTATTGTCTGTCAGTAAAGTCAGGACTGAACTCGGACTTAAGGCGTTCAGGTTTGCAGCTCCAGCTGCTTGGAACGAACTGCAGAAAACCCTAAAACTCAAAATCCTGGTTTCACTGAACTCTTTCAAAAAGTTGCTTAGCGACGAGGGGACGGACACATCTGTCTGCGGATGTTTCGAATGAGGGACTAGTTAGCTAAAATTTGTGGGAAATTTATACAAATTTGATTTTTAATCTCAACAAGGTTTTTTCTGGTAAAATAAAAGTGAGAACGAGGGAAAATGCAACTTTTTGAAAACACTCAAACTCGAAAACGGAAACACTGCTACTGCACATGTGCACCACGGCTGTATCAAATAGTTGTTCTGCACATGTGCAGGTAAATGGACCAAGTTCACATTCTCCTGAGGCTGAAGAGCAATCCGTCTTCACTGTGTGTCCATACGAATGTCTGCGTCCTCACCGTTGTTACTGTTTATAGCATATCTTTCTCTACACTCATGTGTATGTGGTTTCACTACAGAAATAACCAACAGCGCCAACTCATGGCCTGTCATGCTAATGACATCTTCCGTTTCTGCCGTTTCCGTGTAAAGGGACACAAGTTTCCAAAGTTTGCTGTGTAAATGCACAACTTTTCTGAAACGAAAATACAAAATGTGCACGTGTGTCGCTATGTTCTCAGAAACATTCTTATAGTTTATTCATAGCTTATTGGAGACAACAGATTCTATATCTCTGCTTTTCTGGTCTACGAAATGTTTGCTCAACTTTTCTTGATGGGAATGAGTAACTTTTCCTCTTATTTGTGGTGCAGCAGCATCTCCTGACGCTATTGGAAGGTGGTAAACCCCTCACCATACAACCCAGAAAACTTCTGACACGTGGAACACAGTTAACTCCAATTATGATACCAGCACAACACAATGAATCAACAACAACAAAAGACACATCCTATTTTTTTTATTTGTTATTTTTTTTCTGTGTAGTTGTGTAGAATCCCAGCCTGGCTGATCTGTACACTAATCAGCAGGCGATCTACCGACGCCCCCTTTGAGATCGATAGCATCCCTGATGTATTTCTCCTCCCAGTGCCTTCAGGAAATGAATAAATGAAGCTAACCAAGAATGAAGCCGCAGATCTCGCAGCATTTTTGTGCAGAGGAAAAGCTTGGTATGGAGGTAAAAGGAGAATTTGGATGTCGTCCAGCATTTTACCTCCTTGTCGACGGTTGTTTTTGCACATCATATTAATTGTCCAAACGCCATGTTGTCCTGTTGTGGGGCAATAGTGAATGTGAGACGATTGTTTTGTTGCACAACCAGCAGTAATCGGGAAAACTCACCAAAAGTTCATGCGTCCCACATAATTCAATGGGCTTGTGGGGCTTTGATGAGGGTTTCGAAGGTCTCGTCCATTGTGTTGATGAAACTCAATGTGTAAGTTCCAACAAGTTGTGTATCATGTCCCGAGATTCCTCTGGAGTACAAATGGTGGACGAGGGTGTCGTCCTGACTGAACCGCAACTTCATACGCAACCAGCAGTGACCAACTGTGCATTCTGGTGACTTCCTATCAGAACTGGCACAAACGTCAGCAGCAGTTTGAGCTTCAGCAGCTTGTCTGTGTGATCAGGTTGTTATTTTTTCTATAGAGATTTGTCTTCAGCAACACTTGCATTCCATTGTATCAAGACATCACTTCTATGTCCTGTCGCTCTTCTGCTTTAAGATGCCGTTGCAAACAATTTGGAATTGCAACTCAGGAAGTCAGCTTTACAGTTTGACTACGCTCATTTACCTGTCAAATAAATTATCAGAATTTGTTTGTGCTTATAGTAATTTATTGCCAATAACTTAATGTCAATTTTTGTTATTGTATGTGCCTGCCTCTTTAAGAGGCAAGGTGCAAAGATTACTATCATAGGCGCCTCTTTGTTTTTTTTAGTGATCTTTTTCCTTTCTAGGAACTCGTACCACACTGTTGGAAGCATGTGCACAAAAAAGCACATAATAAAGTGCAAACCTTTTTTTCTTTCTTTTTTTTAAATCATAAATAAAACGATGAAAACTGAACATTCCAGTGGTGTAAGACATCTGTCTTTAACGATCTAACTTCTCCCCTTGCTGTTTTGTAGAGAAACTCTCCAAGTCTGTCTCTTTTGTTGTGTTAACTTGTGAAACTTTGCTCCCAGTGACTGAAAGGTGAAGCTCAATGAGAGAAGGCGAAGGGTCTGCAGCGCTGTCGACAAAGCAAATGGTACAGGAAAGGAGCATTGAGGAATCTGAAATATAAAGCCTGTTTTACTGCATAATTCCATATGTGTACATTCATAGTTCTGATATCTTCAGGGCGAATCTACAATGTAGGTTGTCATATGGAAATAATAATAAACTGAATGAGAAGGTGAGTCCAAACTGTGGACTGGACCTTTTATGCCGAAGCGCATGTTGGTAGCACTAAAAAGAATTTCAGATGGATTCACACTGGCAAGGAACACCAATACAAATGCTGTATTCATGTCACTGATAACATTTTATTTTATATTCCGAAGCTTCAGCCTCGACACTGTTACCTTCACTGGACTCTGGATAAGTTCGACTGGAACATATATTTAATCCATTCATGTAAACAGCATCCTTGTGAAATGGAGAGCAAAGTTAATCAGTTTGACTTTAATTGAACCGATAAAAGTTTGTTGTACAGCCAATGTTTGCTTATTCCGAGATCTGCATTCAAAAGATACCATGTTAATCATATATTTTGCTTTTTTGAAGTGACCGCAAATAGGCTTGGTTATGATGATGGTGCTGTAAAAACGATCATACAATAAGAAAAAGGTTCTCGTGAACGTCGGGTTCAATGCAGCGATATTCAAGTTAATTGGTTAACCTTCACAGAAAGATGATTTGCGTGTACAAATGCTGAACAAGGGCAAAAGAACTATAAGTTCAAGGCAACAACCTTTTTCATATTTCCACTATACTTAAAAAAAAAAAAAAATATGAATTCACAAAAATTGACTGGATAAAACTGTGGGTTGTTCACTCTTTATGTGATACTTATAACAAATCAGTCCACGTTATTAACTTTTTAATGTTATAAAATAATACTTTGTGGAACTAAAACCAGGACATGGAGATATTGGTCTAGTTATTTATATATTTCAATGCTTTTTTTTTTACGAGTCAGGCCCACTGAGTTTGACACCCCTGGTTTAACCTTGTATATTTCTCGAACTCTGTTCACAGGATTTGGCATGCTTCTAATCATAACTTCTGGAATTTTCACGATACCTGGAAACATCAAAACCTGCTGTAAAGCTGAGAAATGGAGCTTTATGCCGGTATATATATACAGCTTCTCAGTACCTCCAAGTTATCTTGGAGGGAAAAAAAATGGAAAAAGCACTTAAAGCGTCAATATATGCACAAAATAGTACAACAACCTGGAGATCTTCAGTCTTTGTATTGGGAGGAGAAAAGAGAGGTTTTTCAATGGTGTACTTTGCTGCTCAACCCATAAATTCATTGTTTTTTTACATAGGTCACGTAATCTGACATCGAATTAAACAGTTTCGATTTCATAACATTAATGGTCAAGAACAATGCAATTTTTCTTATATCTGTTGTCAGATGATTTGTTGCACTGACAAATATCAAATTATTTGTCATAAACGTTGGGAAAAAGAAAAAGAAAAACCCGATAGAACAATGGAAGAATATGGAGAATGTCTCCTCCAACCTCTGCCACGAGAGCTTCTGGAATGAATTAGCACTTGATCTGAGTGAAGAGACACAGTGGGGTTGAATTAGAGGGGCAAAAGGAAGGTGACGCTACTTGGCACGGGCTCCGTGTTTGCTTAGCGGTGCCGTCGAAGAGGCTGGAAATACAGCAGATGGCCAAACAATAACCAGAAGCAAAATGTGGCGTCCTTAGAGGGATGGGATGAAAGTTGTTGGAGGAGTTGGCATTCAGTTTGCTTCCCCTCACCATCGCCTGGGATTTTGTATTTTTTTTTTTTCAATGTAATTTATTTATTTATATATCTTTTCTGATGTGTTCCTCCCTGTGGCTGTGGTCACTCTCAACCAATAAATCATGGTGACAATAAATGCTGTGACATCTGCCACACAGCATCTGATGGCTGACAAAAGTCATCTCTACCCTTGATCTGTGAGGGGACGAAAATAATGTGCAGCGGCGAGCCAATGACAGCGGCCCTCCCTGTCGGGCGCCGCGGCGAGTATTAGAATATTAGGCTGTAAATCAACGCGGATCCAATCGCAATTTCTAATCTCGACCACGTCACTGCCGCTCAGTTTTGACCTTGACACGGAGGCTGATGATCGCATTCACACACGTCCTCGGAAACATGTGACTTTAAGAGGTATTTATTATCTTAACCTCCACATGTGATTTCATCTTCAATAATGTTGTTGGGGGGTATCTGTATGTTTTTTTTTTTTTTTTTTTTATTTTAGGGGAACTTTTAGGCAAAGAAAAATAATCATAAAAATGAGCTTTACTTGGTTGAATGTTTCATATTTGCACGGCGCTGTTTTGAAAACAATGTTTGTTTAAACGGAAACAGAAGACATATGAAATAAATTATGTATTTAGGATGTTGGGCCACTCGTGGTTGCTGTTTTTCATTTAATTTGCCTTTATTAATTCAGGAGAAACACATTGAGGTTAAAAATCTCTTTTGCAAGTGTGTCCTGGTAGCAATACATAAAGGAAATTTACAGTGTCAATAATACTGAAATGTTTTTTAAAAACAAATACAAAAAGACAAGTACATGAAATACAATAAAAGTACAGACACAGAGAGAGAAAATGAAGTTGGATTGTTATTCTAGGTGATTGTCAACTCAAAAACTATCAAGTCCCGAGAGAATATGGACTGGGGGTCGGGGCATTTTCAAAAAGTTGCAATTTCCAGAATTAGAGTTATTTTCAAAAACGTTCACTTCAATGAGCTGTTTTTGAGAAGTTGCATTTTCAGTGGCTCAGAGCATCATTCTCAAAACGCCCAAAATGCGACAAAAAAATTTAAATTTTCATTTGAACATATTGTGTATATAGAGCGTTGATCCTTTAGTGCAATTTCTTTTCAGTACAATTAATGACAGCCTTTCTCCAAACATTTGCATTTATATGAAACTATTTAGTCAAAAGTGACACGAACGTTGTCCAGTTAATTTCATGGCGTAGTTTTGTGCCATTGTGCAACTTTGTTAATTGTGCCAAAGACAAAGACATTAAATGGTCTCCTTGGTGGCAGCATCATGTAGAAATACATCCTATATGTCATATTCTGCTATCACTTTGGAGTTACTGGCTCTCCTGTAGTAAAACTGATGCTCCGATATGAAGAGGGAACGCGTTAGCAGCGACTCCACGCCGGGACTCTGGGGTGCAAACAGAGCAGATGGGGGGGGGGGGGGGGGGGGGTTGAGGGAACACCTGGACGCAGGGTTTCACTCTGCAAAGGCAGACTGTGGCACAGAAATAACAAAGACTACAAGGATTAAAGAGAAGAAAAAAAATGGAGGCATCACTACGCTTACATGCACACATAATTATTTCCTTGGCCTGCGTAATTTGATAACCGGGTTTGAGGTTGAAGCAGCACAACGCAATAATTTAGGTGAGCTTGTACTGCAAACAAGAAGAAATGCCTGGAGGAGTTTACATTATATAAAAGAAAGGAAACATGTAGAAGCTAATAATTGAGACTGCGGAGTCGCTTTGAGTAGTTTTTGTTCTGTGGTGTGAATTATTATAGAAAGTCCTTAAATGTGTCAAATGACATCAGAGTGCCTTTATTGCCAGTAAATAAAATAAAACAAAAAATAAAAAAAAGGAAGAAGATTTAAAGATGTGTTTTTCAGAGCAGCATCCAGATTACTGGGCGTCATCCTTTCGCTGATGTATCTCCAGCGACTCTTCTTTGACATATTTCATGTAGTTGATTTCTAATATCAAGGTTGGGTTGTCTGACAATGCTTTTTTATATGTTCCCATGACGACTCAGCAAAGTCTGTCAGAGGAGTGTTATCCGCTTTGTAAAATTTTGACTTTTGTCGAGTGCTTCCGAAGAGATTCTAAGGTTCCTGTACACCGCTCTCTTCTTTTCAACCTGGCTGAAATTGGATGAATCAATCAAATACAGTATATATTTTAGAAAAACAAAAACCTTCCAAATGAATAAAACAAACTCTAATCAAAAGAAATCCCTGGCATGACTCCTAGACGACGTAATGGTGTAACTGCTGCCAGGACTGAGCAAAGGGTTAAACGCTCGCTTAATTTTTGAATTCAGCCTTTACTTAAAAGCCCCACAGAAAACTTTTTTTTGTATTGCTATTGTGAATTATTGTGAGCATAAAAAGCTGTAAAATCAAAAAAAAAAAAAAAGTGGAAACTGTCCCTAAAAACTTTATGAATCCAGTGTAATTCTTTTTCATCTTTTTTAATCATAACATCTAGAAATTGCTTTGCTGATAAAGAAGTACCAACGAAAAAATAAAAAAATCACACTCCTCACTGTATTAATACTTACTGATAACAAAAACATCTCACAAGATGAATTTCTGATATGATGTGTTGAAGTTGCAGCTTGTTCCATGACATTCACCACAGTGCCATTCATCAATAAAGTCAAGCCTCAGGAGACCAATTTATTGAAGAACTACGTATTCAAAATGCTCCACAAACTGAGATAAAATTAAAGAAAAGGTGCTTTTATATGATAAAAGCTATCTAAATCTGGTGTTCATTATAGCGTTGGTGTCCCGAGTGCTTTGTGTGAAACCACCGCTGGAACAGTGCCTCACCTTCACTGTGGAGCCGCTCAAAAGCAGCCCCTCCTTTTAAACTCCTGCCTCTTTCTCTCAGAACAGTGCCGACTATTAACACAAGTGTTTTCTACAAGTGCAATAATTCGTATAATTGGGTCTTTACATCAGCCATAACATCAGAACCACATGTGTAAATTAGTGTCAATCCTTTTTCGGCAGACCAAACATTCACAAGACCTCTGCTGTGGTGTCTGGTGGTCTCCTGTGAGGTGGCGCCTCCGTGGATCTGACTTGTTTGTACAGAACGTCCAACAGTTGCTTGATTGGATTGAGGTCTGGGGAAATTAGAGGCTAAGTACACGTCAAACACATACATCTGGGGCAGTTTGGCTCAGTCGGTTTCCAAATTGGACTACGGCCCCTCATCTGATAAATGTATTTCTCTTAAATAGCACTTTTCCACCACTTGAACAGCTCCCTAAGTGTTTCAAACTGTCAATTGCATTCACCCAATCACACACCAATGGAGACGACTGACATCCACTGGGAGCAGTTTGGGGTTCAGTGTCTTGCACAAGGACACTTTGACATGCAGACAGGGGGGACTTGGGGAATCAAGCCAGTAACCTTCTGATTGAGAGACAACCACATTACCCACAGATCCACAGCCATACAAGATACTGAAGTCAAAGTTGCTCCCAGTTGAGTGAGTGGACCTTGTACGACAGCCTTCACCATTATTGTGTGACCATGAAGGATCACGTAAAAGCACATTGAAACTGCAGATGAGGAAGAATGCACAATACATAAGTAGAATGCATGTACTGTGGCACAGTAGCGTCCTCCTCAAAGCAGACACTGCCATCAGGAAACACTGCTTCCATGAGAGGTTCAGCAGCATTGCCTCACTTGTTTTAAAGATCCTCCTGCTGCAGCACACTGTAATTTATTAAATACATCATTATCTGGAAGTTCTGTAGAAAGCCTCATAACATGTCAGTCTTTACAATGAGATCCGTTGAACCATGTTGGACTCGAGCCTCATCCGGTGAAAATGGTCAGTAACCATATTTAGGTAGGTGGTACTTGCCCAAGTAACAACCACATGGATGGCAAGAACTAACATTATCCAGCAGAGTGTTGTAGAAAGTATCAGACCACCGGATCTTTTTCCAATAAGGCTTCCTGTTACCATCCAAAGGTAAACCACAGAGGTCAAGATGTGCATACAAAACAAACTGCTCTATTTTGACTACTTTATCAGAACTAGGAAGAACACTTTGTGTAAACTCCAAATTGGATGAAATAAGACAGGATTAGTTCCCCACCTGCAACAATGAGCCTTGGACGACCATGACCTCTGTTGCTGAGTCACTGCTTTTCATTAATTGAGCAATCTTTGTTAGATACTGACCACCACAGACTAGGATCACCCGAGCAAAGCTGCAGGTTTGGAGGTCCTTTGACTCAGTTCTTGTCAATTACATTGGGCTTATGTTCCTGGACAAACATCTCCTGTGAGGTGAAGGAGGCGCAGCAGACACTGGATTTCCTCCAGAAGCTGAAGCAGGTTCGCCTCTGTCGTGATTAATTTCTTTTAGTTGGCTCGAGACACCCTCCTGACCTCTTTCTGCACCGTTTGGTTGTCCATACATAAGGTGGAGAATAAGAGCGACCTGGAACAGGTTGTAAAGGTGACAAAACACACAAACTCATAAAGAGACAGCCCCCGTCCCTCAGAGTCATTTCCATGGGCCAAAAGAATAAGGCTCATTGTGTCTAAAAAAACTGTGGAGTCCTGGTTCGACTGACATCCTCTGGACTCGACAAGTTTCTACTTTCAACCCCATCCATCTATCGTTTCCCAATCGGTGGTGTCAATATGACACCATAATAAAACGCCCAAACACTCCTCCCACCAAGCCGTCCCCAGATCAACTGTGACACTTATTTTCTCCGGGAGGTCCTGGGCTGAGCGTGACGCCCACTCCTCGGGGAACGTACCAGGTAAACCTCTAATGAGGTGGGGGCAGGGCAAGGTCTTAATGAGATGCTCATACCACCTAAAAAGTGACTCAGCCTTGAGTCTCTCCCACATGGTTGAGCTCCTCACTCGATAACGAAGAATGAGGCCTTCACCTTGAGGTCGGAACTCCCTTTTAATCACAGACACTCTAATTGCCTACCACCAGCTCCATCCCACCAACAACACCAACCATTACTTCACCTGCCAGTGGTTGTAATTTCATGGCTGATTGTTTTGTATAGTTGACCCCCCCCCCCCCGAAGGCTGTGTGACTAAACTGGGGCAGGTCTGCACAGTCAGGGGATCTGGAGCATCTGATATTTTGGTTTGCATCTCGAGAGTTGCGACTGAACTGCGTCCCGCCGACTTCGGAGAGTTCTCAACTCAAATAAACAAAGCATTCATTTCCATGTATTAATAATAAGTGAAAGCGCCGGTTTCTTAACAAGGCTACCAATGTGTGTGTGTGTGTGTGTGTGTGTTTGTGTGTGTATGTGTGTGTGCTAGGTGTTCATCATCACAGAGATGATGATACAGAAGTTCATTGTTAAGAGGTTACTTCTTGATCTTGCCACATGTCTTTTAAATGTATATTTATGAGGACCCCTGGCACTTGAAAGCAAGACAACCCGAGCCCCAAGCACGTAATTCCCCCCTAATTAATGTATTTATTCAACGGCATGTTCAAGCTTTGGTGTGCCCTCTCTTCCCCGACTGCCCTTTTTGAAGATGTTGTTATGCACTTAATAGCAACGATGTGCATTGTTTTTATTTCCACTGCCGAGATAACAACGGCGCCCATTTCCATTTTGCAAGGACGGAGAAAGAACATGTGATATAAGATATACATAAATAGAGCCTTAAATTAAAAAGAGCCAGAAATAAATATGTGCAAAAGGGAAAAACAGGGGGGGGGGAAGAAAAAAGGCTTTCTGGTGGGAATCAGAAATGGAGCGTGAAGCTTATGAAACAGCAATGCCACCGGCTCATACAATTATCTTTCAATTCCCACGGCAAAGCAATGTTATTGTTCCAACAATATTTTTCTGCTGAAAAAAAGAATTTTCTGTGAAATTGTTACCAATTTACTGGAGGATCTATTGCATCAGGGTGGAGCGTGTATTGTTAACAGCAGAGATTCAGGTGCAGTGGAAGCAGCCTCAAGTTGATATGAGAGAAAAGGAGGAAGAGGAAGAAGAAGAAGGAGGAAAAAAAAAAAGGTTGGCCTGCTGAGTTTTTGTGAGGATCTCCTGGTCCCGCTGTGCATCTAATTTTCAGACATTATAAAACAGTGTAATTTACTCCGGGATAAAGCTGAAGGCAGTTATCGTACAATTTTCTTTTCTTGTTTCCTACCAAAGTGATTTCAGAGTCAGACTGTTGTGTTTTCTTAGATCCCACAGACACACACACACACACACACAGACCAAAATTTGTCTATTTTAGAATCGATTTTATCATTAAAATGTCCAAATCCAATTTGGAAAATAATTATAATAATTATGGAAAAAAAGAGCAAACTAGAACAAATATAAAAAGCACAGCAAACTAAAGTAAATAAAATGTAAAATCAAATAAAAATAAGACCAATGAAAACAAAATGAAGATAACTAAAACAACAATGGTTATGAATGGTTATATCTACCTCCCTTTGCCTATATGAGGCCCATTTAAATGAAAACATTTCAAGTGGAAGCACATTTGTTTTTGTGTTTTCATTTCAGAAAAAAAACACTTTCTTCAGCCATTTTTTTGTGCGATTGTTTTATTTTATTTTTATATTTTTTTTGTTTTTTTTAAGCCCTTTGTGACCAGTATTAGCCTCTTTTTTTTAAATGTATCTGTATGAGATTTCCATCAGTTAAAAAGTTTTCAAAAAAGTTAAATTAGCCCATCTACTCGCTATAGATTTTCATCATGTTACACTTTCACCATCATGTTTTAATTCAAGCAGTTTGAAGTGAAAATATACTGCTTATTTACACTGTAAAACACCAAGTCATCTTTTTTTCTTTTTTCCCACCACCTGGCACGTCCAGAAGTATTCCCCGGCTACAATCACGGAGTCTCTTTGAGTCTGGCACCAGTTTTGAAGATGTTTGTGTCTTGTATGCTTTTTTTCTTCTTCTGTGTGTCTATGTTTCCTGTGAGTTAGCCAAATTGTTGCATCACAGACTGAATAATCTACAAGGCCAACTTTGAAGGAAATGGCATTTTCTCAAAAACCCAGAATGGGATGTCCTTTGCTCTGCAGTGGCTTTGAATAAGTCTTTACATTTCTTAACAGATGGTGAGATTGTAAGAAGAGAACGACGATACAGATATGTGCTTCTGACCATTTTACCGTATTTTCTGGGCTATAAGTTCCACCTGTCAAATAATGTGCCATGACTTCAAATTCTGCTGTGTCGCCTCTCCATCAGTCAAATCCAGTATAAATGGAGGTTTTTCTGTGGTACTGTAGCAGCATGCTGTTGTCACACAGTGACATCTTGTGGTCCCCCATGTTAACTGCCAGTATATCTTGATATTTAAGTCACTTCTTAATATAAGCCCCATGACAAGTCGAACAACAAAAAAACTGGGACTTATAGTCCAGCATTTACGGTAATAATTTCATGTTGAATGACATGTGGACATTTGCATTCATGTTACCTTTTGTAACTGTCACACGGAACAGTTTGCACATTGCATAGGTCAGTATGCATAACATACACTTTAAATAGGTGTTAACAGGCTATTGATCTGATAATAAATAAAATGACTTATTTGAATCACAAAGGAATTTGTTTGGGGATTTATGGGAGGCATTATTTAAAAACAAGCCTAGATTAAGACAGTTAGGCCTCGTTTACACGACAACATCTTCCTGTGAAAACCTTCGTTGTATTTTGGGTGCAACAAAAGTTTGCTTCATCGCTAGCTTTATCATTGACAGTCACCCGGAATAACAATCCAACTTGGTCGTCTCTCGATACGAACGTCTTCTCAAGATTAGCAACATTTATAGTGTATTGTGCGTGTGTGGTTTCATTACGAAAACAACCAACAGAGCCACCTTTTGGCCGAACATGCTCACTGCAAGCCTTCTCAGTAAGTTCAGTGTAAGCGTACATTTTTTTCAAAAGCTTTCTGAAAGGAAAATGCAAAAATGATCCGTTTTCACTTCAAATGTACAAACGGGACCTCAGATATAGCCACGTAACATTTAGATTTAAATATATATTTATATTTTATACATTTTACGTCATGTTGAGCTACCATAGTATCATAATGCTGTTATTGAGCTCACAGGAATGACCGTGTTGAAAGGTTTTTATAGGGGGATTTTCTTTTTCTCGAGTGGATGCATTCTTGGTTTAAAAGAAAGGATTTATCTGACATAACTGTTGTGTTTTTATCAGCACTTCAGCTCTGTTGTACCCGTGCTCTTCTCACAATTACTTTAAAGGGGCTCTCAGCAGATTAACACCTATACTGCAGCCAATTTTCACATCTGACTTGGCTGACTCTGATTTCCAGGTTGTAATATTGTGTTCCTCTCTCTTCACCGCGCTCCAGGGAATACATCTTAGGATCAATGGGGGCGTTGTCTGTTGTAGATGGAGATTGCCCCGCTGGTCACCGAGTAGAAAGTGCACCCATTACAGTATGACCCCGAGAGGTCATTTGGAAGGGGCAGCCAATCTCCAGATGAATATGTTCGCTGCTTCTCAGGCAGGGAGAATGCAGGCTATTGTTCAAGTAGTGAGAAAAACTCAGAAATCCTGTGGAAGGAAGAAAAGCAAACCCTCATGTTATCAAATCACATTGTCTCTCCAATAAGATAATCAACTATCCTACTAAAGCGTCCAGAAGATATAGAGCTACTACTGCTTGGTACGTTTCAATATAGTATAAAGGAATTTAAATTATGGTAACTCTTTACAATCTGAAGGGGCATCAGATCACTAATGCTAATTATGTGTTGAATTGATTTTATTTAGAATTTCATGTAAACATGATGTATATCAAGGACCTGGTTACACAACATTTCAAGTGGAAATGCATCGTCTTAGCAGTTACAGTGCAATATTTTTTAAATGATGGCCTTTTGCATTAAAACAGCAGAAATATTGGAATGATGTAGTTAGCATGTCAGGCCATGAGTTGGCGCTGTTGTTTGTTTTTGAAAAGTTGTTGATTCGGGGGCTCTGAGCAATGTTGTCGTATAAACGGACACCCAATTTGCAAAGAAAGTTTGTCGATTTCAGTTGATAACATTTCAATGGTTACTCGGCGTATTTATTGTTACTATTTACTTATTTAGGACTGTTCTGCCATGTTCGGTAATTAAAAAAAAAATCCTCATGTTAAAAACATGTATTGATCAGCATGCAGCATTACATATAAAACAGTAGAATTGAAAAACCAAATATATTTTAAAATCGTAAGTAACTGGTTGGGTAAGCTCAGTTCTTCAAAAATACCATAAATGACATGAATGACCAATGCTAAGTATACCTTGGAACGTAAGTGTGGGATTGATAACTCCAATCTAATATGGAGCAACATGAAGTCTTTATTGCTAATTAATTTGACACGTTAAAGCAAAATTCGATTTTTATCCGTGTTAAGTGTCTCAAGTAAGGACATCCAACCAAACGTCTCCTTTTGCATCTCCTTGGCTTGGCGTGCTTATGGACGTTTTGGAAACGAGGGTGCATTTGGGATAATCCTCAGTCGGCCACATGATTGGCCGCATCAAACTCCGTGGTAATCCATCTCGGAGCTGTTTGAGAAATTCCACTCTGGACCGAAAGCACTGACAAGAGACAAATCGACCGCCCGATCCTGCCATCCCCAGAGTGACACCATTACTGTGGTCTAAAAAACTTTCCCAGGATCCAGGAGACTGAAAAAGTGCCTGCTGATAACCGATGCGATTGCCTTTGTGTGTGTGTGTGTACGGGTGTGTGTTTGTGTGTATGTGGGCCAAACTGTAAGCAGGGTTGTCCCTTGGCGAGAGGTAGATTGATTAGCGATGAGGTCATAATTGCTGACTGAATCACCTCTATAGTTAATCAATCTTTGGCTGAAGGATAAATACGTTGGGTGAAAAAGGACAATACTTCATGAGGTGATGCACGGTTGATAAAGGACATATTCATTCATCACGGGTGGCTTTACTTGATGGATATGCAGGCATCGATGGTGGGCCGATCCATCAATCAAGGGGTTGGGGGGGGGGAGGTCAGCTTTGAAGATCAAAGTCAAGCACCCGACTCCACCGTGCGCGAGGTCCATCGGCACCAGCGCGGGATGGATGTAATGGCTTTTCAAAAGGGATGTAAGGAAATAATTGCCTGCTTTATTCCACCTTGAAGAATCCGTTTGTCTCATAATCTGCAGGTTAACTGGACGTGGGAATAGATCAGGTGAACGGAAGGAAAATCCACTCATCGGGGCACTTTAAAAAAAAATAAATAAAAGAAACACGGCTAATGCTGAATAAGCGTATTTTTACATTTAAATTAACCAGTTTGTTGGTGATTGGCAAATTTTTAGCTGAGCCCAACCCACATTCCAGGTTTATTGTCGGCGTACTTTACAATTTGGGGAAAATGACACTGAAGTTATATTTTGCTTATGCTGTATATTTTAAGGATTTTTTTTTTTTTAATGTAGAAAAGAAACACATTTTGAAATGGTAACCTCTGCACAGTGTATCGGATATACAACTTTCTTTACAAAAGTGATGCAGAGTGACATCAAACAGCTAATGCTAACTATATTGCAGATATATTTTGTATATGCAAACAAAATGATAAATTGGTAATTGTTAGCTAAAGTCTGCATGGTACATGACATTCATACTACCCTTGTCTAAATTGATTTTACAATGTATGTTTTAGATGTTGCATTGTTCAGCAAAGCTCTGCATACTACATGAGCTGTAAACTATCCTCGCCAGTGCGACATCACAAAACACAGTGAAGGCTTATTAAACCATTAAATGCAATGTTTATTTATCACACAAGTTAAAATGATGCATTGGTAACTGGCAAGTCGAACTCTGCATATTGCACAAGATATAGACTTTATCAGAGAGGAAACTTTACTAATTCTAAGTATATTCAAGGCAAGTTTTTAGTATGTGGGAAACAGAGACAAATAGTGACTTCAGCATAGTTCATGTGAAGAAAATTAAATTTTATAAAGATACAATGCCGCATAACATGAAACTAATGACGCTTAAGATGCTCAAGCATTGGTAATTGTTTCACTAAACTTTGCTGAAAGTGCAGGAGATGAATACATTAATGTAAAATTGACCAACGCGACATGGATTTTAAGCATATTTGTGTAAATAATGGAAAAATAATGCATTGGTTAGGTAAAACATGCTAATCTAATTAACAAGAAGGCCGTTGTTCGGCTAATCCCCCGCCGGAGGGCTTTATATTTTCTCACAAAGCCAGCTCTAAGGCAGCACACTTGGTACACTAGAGGGTGTTCCATGGGTCCTAGTAGATAATTATGTAGAATCTGAAAGGTCTTCTTCATAAGCTATGTCAAAATACGTCTCCAGAGCCCAAAAGGTGTTTGTATGCACTTAGTGACCCTGTGACCTGATATGCAAATTAGGTCATGTCACCATGGTGCCCCTTCTCCCCAGGTGGAGTGTCCATGTGTGAAGTTTGGTGACTGTGGGCCCAGGAATTGCTGAGAAATGAGGAGAAATGTTTATATGAAAATACATGTATTTTGCAACCATGACGAGCAAACTTCAGACCCTACCAATCTTCAAGGTCAAGGTCAAGGTCAAGGTCACTTGGTATGCTGGAGGGTGTCCCCAGAGTACTTGTAGGTGTGTATAAAATTTCAGAGCCCTAGCTCAAAAACCTAGGCCTCAAGAGCCCAAAATGTGTTTTTAAGCACTTCGTGACCCTGTGACCTACTTAATATGCAAATTAGGTCAAGGTCACCATAGTATCCCTTCCCCCTCTGAGATGTATTCACATGTGAAGTTTGGTCACTGTGGGCCCAGGGGTTGCCGAGATATAGGTAGAAACGTTCGAACGTACAGACGTACGTACGGAGACTGTTTCAAGATCCCCCTTCGGGGCCTATCGGCTACGGCGGGGGATAATAATGATTGCATAGTGACAACACGTTTGAATACAATGGGAAAAGCCACATTGCTAAATGGTAACTTCTGCAGAGTACGTGTGATTAAAAATGACATTTTATCGAAATACAATGCTACATAACATGAAACCACGAACACTAAGTGTATTTCCTGCACATGATAAGTAATTTAAACATAATTGCCACCGAACGTACTAATGCTGACATGATTCACACTGAAAAGAACGCCATGCGTTGGGACCTGGTTGGTGAATTTCCCTCAGAAGTCTGATAAACTAAACGCTTTTAAAAGATGCTCCACGTTGATCCACAGCGGGAAAAATCTACCCTTCAGACTTGAATTCCATTCTCAATTCCTTTCATTTCCGTGTTGTTTCTGACATTCCCTTTTCTGAGTTCACAATGAAACACCCTGAACTTCTTGAATTATGAATCTTCTGAGCAAACGCTTTGATGTCAGCTCCTTTTGAACCAAATTCAATAACCATAATAGAGATGAAGGGAACAGAGGCAATTTCTCCAGCGTGCTGCTCGCCATCCCAAGCTGCGCATGGCCTCACCCTGTCTTCTGCCCCCCCCCCCCCTGCCCCCTTGAGACTCTAACATGCCCAAAAGCAAATATTGCTCCTAACATATGGTGCTATAAGGATTCAAGGAGGTGCCTGACGTCACGGACGCACGTTTGTTCTCTACATGGAATCCAGGACTCCAAACTTCCCGATCTGCTCTGACAGAACTGCTACTTTGATGTGACAGCAGTCCCTCCCACCACTCCATCTTTTATTTCTTTTTCAATTATATCGGAAGTCACATGAGGCTATTTAACCGCGCGATTATTAAGCAAACGATCGTTAATGCGGCCGTGCATTCGGTGTAATGAACGAATTCAGTGGAAGCTCCGAGCTTCACCCGAAGACGGAGAACAGATACGGATCCCCGATCTCCCTCCTGCCCGTATAATCAAATTACCACATAACCTGAGAATCAAATTAATTAAAGCCCCACGCGGGTGAATATCTCGCTTTAATAAAAGTTAATGGAAACTTTCTGTTCATCACCAGCAGAGATTCAAGCAACACTCGACCCCCCCCCCCCCCCCCCCCCCCCCCCAAGGAGAGGGTGAAGTAGGTGCAGCGAAGGGGGGAAAATGTCCGCCGGTTGAATTCTGTCAGAAGGAGGTGAAATATGACAGAATAACAACTGTCTTCAACTAATCCCAACACGGCTGTACTGCAGAGATGTAATTGGACACATTTACTTTTGCTGTGAGGAATCATGGTTTTAGGTGTTCAGTATGTGGAGAATAATTAGCGAAAAGTAAAGACAAAAGGGTTAAATGAGAACAACAACCAAAACAGACAAGAGAAAGAGATGAGGTCACACACACACACACACACACACACACACACACACACCAAAAAACAGCAAAATTACCCAAAAGGCATACAAAAACAGCTAATATAGTGCCCATGACAAAAACAAAAAATTATTTTCCATTTTATGTATTTTTAATTATTTTATTCATTATTTCATAAACACAGTATGTACCCTCAATAATAAATCCTGGAATAATATTTATTTTTTATTTCCTCACCTTCATTGTTTTGTATGTGTCTTTAGTTTGTAAGAGTGTGATGTTGGGGCAGTTGTTAAGTTTAATGTGTGTTCGAATTTCTATACGTATGTTAAAAAAACGAAAAGAGAGATCCGTGACTGTACGTACTCGTTATTTTGTCTGTCTACCTTTCAAAATAAAATAAAAAACCGCCCCTCCAATCCAAGAATCCAAAAAGCTAAAAGTTCAACCCCCCAAAAATAAAAACAACTTAAAAAGACAACATTGCAAACACCCTAAAACTCTCTAATAACCCCAAAATTAAAACTAATTACAAGAGCCACTTTTAGCATCATTTTAGGATTTATTCTGAATGCTACACTTGACAATCGCAGCTTCACCGCAGGCCTCGGTGAGGACCGACCCAGCAAAGCCACCGCAAACATATTCAACAAGTTAATTCACAGAATTGAACACTAAAACTAAACTGTGGACTAGTTCAATTCACTTCATTACTTCAGTCAGTATGTTTGTTTCCTTCTTTTCAGGCAAGTCGGTTTTTAAATCAAATCTTTGACGTCTTGTTCTTCTATCTTGAAGTGACGTTTATGATAAAGACAGAAAAGCACTGTTGAAATATGTGAAACTATTTTTGTGTTCAACTTGTAGAAACTTTATTAGTAGCATTAACTGTGAGTTTTCACAAGCGCTGCAGTACTATTACAATCACTTGTGTCGCTTCGTGACGGATCGTGAGGTTTGGACTGAATTTTGCTGACAACATCCAGAACCCATGAAAAAGAGTTAAAAGCTTGACCTTTTGAAGGAAGATAGTAAAAACCCAATTCTCCCGTCTCATCTTCCGCGGACGTGCTATTGTTTTTATCGACTCGACGCCGCAGACACCGACGCCGCCATCAGCAGCTGAAATATGAGCGTGGATGGAAATCAGCCCGACTGTGACCAACGTCGTCTGCCCCACTTTCCTCTGGGTTTTTCTTTTTAGGTCGAAGTGTGGAAAGATATCAAATCACCTCCGTCTCTGAAGTCGGCCTCATTGTCAAGCTGGTGTTTTGTATTCTGCACATAGTGATGAACGTATTGATTTATATTAAGGCTCCAGACACGAGTCATATGCGGGGATGACGATATTTCTTCAGCAGTAGGGTGGGGAGATTTAAAAAAAAAAAAAAAAACGGAAGCCAGGAAGACAGTGTGTTTAGATTATTTCCTGATGGCAGCGAGGCAGTTTTATACCAATATCCCTGTACAGTTAGCTACTAGCAACTATTGCATTACTTTAATGTCAAAACCTGGCTCATATATTCTGCTATAATCTGGGTGTTACTATTTTTTTCTTTGAAAAAGTGGACAAAACAGCTGAGATCAAGTAGAGATATGGTGACAGCTTTTTAAGTTAATTTAACTTTTATCAAAGGCCGTTAAAAACTAATAGCTACTGTGTATATAAAATAATGCTAATGTTGGGGCTATAATCTGAATGTTAGCACTTATTCCATAAAGAGCAGAACAAAAGAATTTAGGTAAACTTACAAAATACAGTAGCAGATAACTTTTAGAATGGGAAGTTAACCGTTAACAAAGGCCGCTAATGCCTTGTAGCTACTGTGGATACAAGCTAATGCTAATGTTACCAATAGCATGAAGTCTTTTTTGCTTTCTTTTTAAAGACTGAACGTGTTCAAGATTATTGGTTATATAGTAACAGTTTGGTAATGCTAATATTTCCGGCTATAAGGGAGATATAGAATATTTCATATTCACGATGGACATTTCATATTGGCATTCCTTTTTCTACAAACATTTGATGATCCCTTTCGATTCTCCTCGCCAAAAAAAGATCCCACACAGGGGAAATTTATCCACGTCACCGATAAATCTTTCAAAGTCACTGTCGTAACGTTTATGCTAATTCCGTTTTAAGGCGAATTTCCTCTGTTAATATTGTGCTTTTAATGCGGCTTGGACTCCGTCTGCTCGCCGAGCCGAGAGCTTTATTTAAATAATCCAGATATATTGAAAGCCATTTTTAATGTATGATATGAATACATTTGACAGCGGGCTCATATGAGCTTATCTCACACTGACTGAACATTTCAATATTTGGGCTTTTGCTCTCTTTTCCACCAGCACCACCCCCCCCCCCCCCTCTCCCCAAACCCCCAAACCCCCGACTGCAGATGCTGAAATGCACACTTGTTTGCCCCATTACTTCATATTGCACACAGATCCAGAGAATAGCACTTATATTGTTGCTGCCTGATTAAATCCATCTTTTTGGTAAAGAAAAAAAAGAAAAGGAGAGAAACAAGAATTTTTTCAAAAAGTTCTGGACACGCGTGGTTTCTGGTTTTCCGTGTGATTAGGGTTTTTAGAGCAGCTCTGAGTACATGTTAGAAAGTCTATATTTAATGTGCGAGGGAAAACGTCGTAAATCTCCAGAGCGCTCATCAGTTTTCTGCGACGGCAGGCGAAATCAGTCAGAGGATGAAAGAGCTGACACTCCTCTCTTCTCGACTGCAGAACGGGGAGCGATCTGGCTTTAGATTCTTCTGACTTCTGCCTCATTTATCAAGCTCCGAGACTGTGGGCAGGGCAGATACTCAACTCCCCCCCGAAACATGTCTGCCTCCATCCTTGAAGCAACGTGTTCGCTCTGATGTGTCCATGCATGAAACACCTCACCATTAATTAGCTTCTTTAAAAGTAGCTAACTTGTAAGCTTGATTTAGACACGGAAATGCTAATGAGATGCTTATGCTAATGATAGTTGCTTCATGTTGCTGTCGGGAGGATTGGGGATGTATAAGATATATAAGGCACTCCTTCGGCTCACAGGAGTTTAGTGCAATGACAACTTTGAAGAAAAATATTTCGGCTAATGCTAACAGTAAGCCTACATTTTAAATGTCAGCGCCTGTTTGAAAGATATCGATTCATAAACTAATACCGGAGATAAGAATTGAGGGGCCATCCACATCAGAATGCTGGTTCACGTAAACACACGTTTCTTCTATGTTTTAGTGTTCTCTGTGTCTTGTCTTGCATAGATACAGCACCACCTGAAGGCCGGGAATGTGTACTACATCATTTTGAGTCGTGTCCTAGTGACGTGTAGAAGTAATTTAAAATAAAAAATGACAAAAAATTATTGTTTTGGCTTGTGTGCATAGGGCCTAAGTTGAATTTAAGAAAGCTAAAGCTAGGTAGGCTACTGATAATGCTACTTATGATCATACATATTTTATGCTACTGTCAGCAGGACTGTATTAGTTCAGGATTAATGACACACTCTTCTTGAATTTAACTAAAATAGCAACTAAGATTTGGCTCCATTTTCTGAACATTAGTGCTTGTCAAAAGAAGAAGATGTATGAAGTAATGTGAAAGCAAAGAATCAACAAAACAACTGAGATAAACTACTAACATGATAGAAGTGAACATTTATTTAAGCACGTTGATGCTAATCACTGCTACTGAAGATACATGATCATTTGTAACACTACTTATAATGAATCATATCGGTATTGGTAAAACAACAGCTACGACTAATACAAATAGTAACAATAATAGTACTTTTTTCAAGCGAAACAGATAATAGCCATGAGCGGCAGACATTTAACTCACAACACACAGATTGGCAGACCGATCTCATGATGTTTGATTAGGTCTGCTATTGCTAAAGCTACAACTGGTCGGATATCTTTTGTTGTAAGAAACACTGAGTTTGTTCAGTATTCGGTGTTCAGCATTATGCCGTACTTCAAAAAACAGTTTTGAGATCGGTAAAATATTTGTTGAAACAGGCTAATGCTGAAGCTAACAGTTGCCTTATGAGTTTAAACATAACAGTTCTACAACTCTACAACAATTTGTGTATGAATAAGCCCTAGACATAGGTTGTTGCAATTGTGTTCCTGACCTCATATTAATAATTCATTAATAGCACAGCAGTGATAGCTGAGCATTAACTTTATGGCTTTATGTGTTTTTACTAATGCTAAGGGCAAATATCTTCACTGTTGCTCAGTAATGACTCATTGTTTTGCTGTTTCAACACATTTAAAATTCCCAAAAGGAATTAGCAAGTTGTGAGGAGAGCTAAAGTAAAATAAGGTCATCAAAGAATGAGGTTAGTGCATGCTAATTACTAGCATTGCTGTCTCTTTTTTGTTTTGTATTTTGTAGTTGGGGGGGCTCTGGAAGCGTGATTACCTGATTGGCCGATACAGAGGCCATCCTGTGAAGCATGCGAAATCACACGGAGGAGGGGTTCGTTGACTGAGTATGAATGAAAGAGGTAGATTTGTCGACGCTCCTCAGACATCCATCCCGAATCCACATTCAGAGCGGCTCTCTATTGATCCGGCCTGTTCCAGATAAGAATGCATGCTGAATTGCATCGAGATAATACATTCTATGGATCACAGGAATGCAAATCAAATCAGATACACATGCAAATGTGTGTCAAAGTCTTCTTAAAGCACAAATATTTTATTTTGTTAGTTTATCCACGTTTTAACACCGACTGATTACCGTTTCGATAATAGTCTGATCAGAATTAACAGCTCTATTTGATAGTTATATAAGAGTGACACCGAGTTCTGGATATTTATATGACTGTACTTGTTCAGCAATCTGATTACCCAGTCTGTACTGCTTTTAAAACCCTTGGTATCTTCTAAAAATCACATGATGTACTTATATTAGTTCCGGAGCCACATCCTACAAATAACATGTTTAAGTATCTAATTATAACATTTGAAAAAAAATGCTAATTTGTCAATAACATTTTGAAAAAAATTCAAGACAATTTTACAGAAAACTGGTTGCTTTTCAAAATTATTTCCAGTAAAATACAGTGTTCAACAACAAATATTTAAAGTTTTGATATTAATGCTACTTTTCTAGCATTAATATAGCCACAATTAATCATTTCACTTCACTCTACGCTCAGCTTTTGATGCTAATGCTCTTTAAATTATGTATGTATACAGAAAGCTTTAGTATGAAAAGTCATTGATTATGTATCAAGTGTTATGAGGCCTTTCAGACTTTTAAACCGGGATTATACAATTTAAGAGGGCGGAGCAAATATTTACATCTCAGATTATTAAAGTATTTCTATAATCCAAGCAGCCCCAACGAATCTTCGCAAGCACTGTTGGTAAATATTAGAATTCTGCTGCTTTAATTAATTAAATCCACTGCATTGAACGTATGTGATAAAAAGATCCTGAGCGGTAAGTAATTTCCCCTCAAATTAAACTCATTGACCCCAACGAAGTGTTTCCTCACATCCATGTCTGTTAGCTGCTGTTTTTACATTACTGTACTAACTATAGTAAAAACATTAGCAATGATAATAATAATAATAGCACATACAAAGTCCTCCCAGTATTTTTCACAATCTGGAACATTGCTGTCACAAAGGATTTGATCCTCAATAGCATCTGGTGCAATATGAAGTTTGTGCCATGTAGTGCCACTCGTGGATGCTCTTGTTTGCTTTTGTAATAAAACTACACACAAACATGCGCGCAGAGAAAAATTCTAAACATTAACATTAATTCATATGGACACATAATGAAGTTGGATCGCTATTCCAGGTGATCTCAACTATAAAACTACCAAACTCCAGGAGAAAATGAACTGGAGGTCGTGACACTCTGGACGCCGCCATTGTTGTTATTGTCCATCTACTCGTGCATACGCAGGAAAGCAGTTTACTACAACCGTTGTGCACATGCACAGTAGCAGCGTTTCGGTCATGTATATGGAGAGTGAGTCGGGGCATTTTTTTTTTTTTTATTATTTGCTCTAAGTTTCGATAGCTTTATCTCAAATAGTGTGTTCTAAGAAGTTAGAGGGAAGATTCCCCATTAGAGTTTGTTTCCTTTCAAGTTTTTGTCCTGTCGGTGACTTTCCTCCCTGGGTTTGCAATATCATAGTTGTGATTGTTACAATTGCTGGTCTTTTTGCATCTTTATCTGTTTAAATGTTGTCCATCGCTGTGCTAACAATACCCCCCCCCCAAAAAAAAAGAATTGTCTGCTTCCTTTCACCACTGCTTCATTTCTTTCATCCCACTCCTCAGTCCTGGCGTGATTCCTGCGGGCCTCCCCGGTATAAATACATTGGTATTAAAGATGTCCGTCCAATTAATTCATAATGTGTATCGTCTTACCTGTGCGGTATAAATGAGAGGACAAATGAGGAAACCCGCTAAGGCAGCGCACTCATCACTCAAATCACCCACTGAGCTTCCGAGCTGTCAATTACTTCACTCCCAGCAAACAACGCTTTGCATATTCAAGCCAGCGCCGGACCGAGCCAGTTCATTAATTGATCTTTAGTATTCCCCCACCAGAGCGCGAGGCTCGATAGAACGTCTTTTGTGTGCCCTCCGCTGAGAGTTTTCTTACATATCCCCCCCATAATCTGTTTGTGGAATGAAACCTGTGTTCATGTCTGTTTAGCGACTACCGGGGAAAAAAAAAAAGAAAAAAGAAAGAAAGAAACCTACTCAATGGGTGGTCCTAATGAGAGGGAAATTGGTCTGTGTATGTGAAAACAAATTGCTACCTTCTGCTGTTTGAATTGATCGAGACGTTGCATTAACATACCTCAGGCCAGATACTTTGTTTTCTGTTCAGTGCCAAATTGAAGCCTCCATAATTATAGTTTACCCTTGAGTAAGTACATCACCTAAAAGGAGATTCTTGTTTTCAGGATGGACTGATTTGCAGCTGGCATTATTTGTTAAGAATTTTAATGCCGGTGCTCGTCCTGGGGGTCCTTCAAGCGTCCTGTTAGCTCTGTGCCCGACTCCCCTCTCTTCACATTAAGAACTCTGGAGCCCTGCAGGACTTCAAGTCAACACAGATCCTTTTCCCTTTCTAAATTGTTCTCTGCTATGCTTGGAGAACGAGCTCTCTGTCATTAGCCTGCCCCTCAAACCTCCGGCTCTGGCTAAGAAGAAGGAGATCCGTCTTTGTTGAGCACAGTCCGGCGCTCCGCTCGGCTCAGCTGCAGTTTGAGGCCTCCCTAGAGAGATAGTGCAGGATGGATGTGCAATACTCTGATGAGCACTTGTCCAACATGTCAGAAAGTTACAAGTCCAACAATTCCCCTCACACGAGGCTGAGATCTGTTACCAAAGCAACTGTCTGAAAATTAACCGCAAAACGGTGCAAAATTACTGCATTTATTGGAAATAAATAAATAAATTCTTCTTTGGGATCATTTTAAGTGTTTGGAAAATGTTGTGATTCGAAACACAAACCGACAAATGACCTGCTTTGTGAAGACTTTGTGTGAGTCGAGCCGAGCTCATTGTGCTTTTCAGTTTGCGTGCATTTTGTGGGTCGGCAACAAATACAGAGGCCATGAGAGGCATCACACGCAAGCAGGAGTATTCAAATGAGCATTTTCCTGTGCGTTAGAACCTGCTCACGTGAGAACGAGCTGCTGGTAGCGATATGTTTTCTGTCTTTGTTTACTTGCGTTGTTTGTGGAGTGATCGGAAGGAGCGCGGAAACCAAAATCAAATGCAATACAAAACACATTGGAGCGTCAATGAATTTGAATTTGGCAAAGAGACTATGAAGAAAAACTAAATACAAGAAATGATCAAAGCAAAAGATAAGATTCTGGACAGATTACAAATGCAAAACACAAGAAAATATCTGATGATTAAATCCATGAATAAACCTTGTGATGATTCAGCTGAATAAATAGTCAGTCATTGCAATAACAGCAGCATTTAACAGAGATGATCTGAAATATATGTATTCTTTTAGTAAATCTGCATCAGCGTATGCGCGCATAATATGTTTGTCAAGAAATAATAGAAAAAAACTCAACAACTCGGTTCCATTTAAATATACAGTAAACTACCCTCAAATCACACACATTTTAATTTCTTTCCATTGAAAATAATGACGAACTACTTATGATTTATTTATATACATTATGGTCAGGGACTGATTTTCTGGGAGAGGGATGCTGGAGAAAGCTTTTTACGTCTCAATATTCACATTTTTCACAAAATCACCCAAACAGTATGGCTCCAGTGCTCACACTACTTTGTAGCTTGTATATGGATATATCACAGCTCTGTCAGCACGGGTTGTAAACAGTGCAATTTTCTATGGTGGCAATCAACATTCTCGAAAGCAAAGCCTTTACAAATGTGGCTCCGACAGTAAATCAAAGACTTATTCTCACCGTTAAACTGAACAACGTTTTGTTTCCCATAGAACCATTCAAGTTGAGCTCAGTCACTGACAAGTGGAAGCAGGCCAAATGGACTTGGTTGTGTGTCTCGGAAGAGGTCAAAACGTCTTGACCTGATCCCATTGCTTAGAGATGCCTGTAAAACCATGAATGAATGACAATATGGATAAACAACTCCAGAAGAATAGTGAAGTAATAGCCTTTTTGAATCAATGTGGGGGAGACAAAAAAAAAGCTAATCAACTCCATGCTATTTTTGTCAATATTTAATACTGGATGGCAATGACAGCACTGTGAATACCACACAAGAAATTGATTAAGATGAAGAGAGTCTGGTTGAGAGGATTAAGCGATGAGAAACGTCAATTCAACCCGCTTTTCTCCGGTAACGAGACATCTGAAATGAATTATCGGAGTTTCCCGACAATGAAGGAATGGCTTTTTATGAGATGTAGATGCTCAAGCGCACTGCGCGGTATATTTTGTTGCTCTATTACCTCATGCCACACACACACACACACACACACACACACACACACACACACACACACACACACACACACACACACACACACACACACACACACACACACACTAATCAGCCTTAACATTACGGCCACAGAGAGGTGAAGTGACACTGATCATCTATTTTTATGATCCCTGTTATCTGGTAGAAAATGAACATCTAGTCAGTAAAGTTGATGTATGACAGCCACAAATCGGACGTTGGCGGGGATTTGAGTCAGTTGGAGGGGCGCTTATAGTCTGCTGTGGTCAGTATCGTTCCAACGTGGAAGAAAAAAGCATAAACCAGCATGTCATGGATGACCTAAGCTCACTGATGAAGGTAATTATTGTGGTGGGATTCCACAATGGAGGCTCAGTAACTCAAATTGCTGTAGAATTTAAACTTTAATCTGATGGAAAGGTGATGGAGCGAGCGCCTCAATGGATCAGGATGGTTTCATGGGAGAAGTGGTGGTCCTAATGTTTTGGCTGGTTGCATGACTACATATAAACTAGTTGAAATTCTTTTACACTTTCATTTATTTGTTTGTGTAGTCACAGTCAGACCAGTACAAGATGTTTTTTTTCCCTTTCTTTTTCTAACAAGGTCTCCATTTTTGACGACAAAAGATTAATAGTCGTCTGGATTCATTGAAACAGTCATAAAAGAAAACTGAAGATCACTATCTTTTAAAAATGTAGCTCGCCCACATTACTGCTTTTTTTTTTTTTTTTTTCGTTTCCTCAGTTGGACACCGATACAATTCCACCTCATAACTCTGATCAAAAAGGAACACGAGTCCAAAAGCGGCGGCTGACGGAATGAGATTGTGTTCAACAGAATTACGTTTGAGAAAACTCGTTAAAAAATGAACCAAAAATGGGAAAAGAAAAAAAAAAAAAAAAAAAAGTAAGTGAAGCTTTCAAACCGGAGTGAGGTGTCCGTGTGGCAAAAACAAATCGATAGATGGAGCAGATGAATCCAATCCCGGCTCATTAGATGAATCCTCGGAGATAGCCGAGCGCTCCCCAACACTGGCCACCCATTACTACTCAATCCCCTCACCAAATCTCAGCACCCAACACAAAACTGTCACATCCAAACAAGCAATCCCCCCTGCCAACGACCCGCCGTCTGATGAAAAGAACATATTGGAATTGTTTGATATTTTCTAATATCATGATTTCATGTGAAAGATAAGTCGCAGCGATGATGAAAGAGAGTGCGATTCACGCTTTTCACTTTGAACTATTTTATCGGCTTAAATACCGTCTGTCCTTCGACTATCGTTCCATCGCCCCACAAATCCAGGGGAAAATTAGATGGACGAAGTTGAAATGTTGTGTTATTTTACAAATTTCTTTACACCGTAAAGCTCTTAGAAAACAATAAATAGCAATCATAATGCATGAAAATCTATGTTCATTCATTCAGTATTTAACACCCAAAACTAGTACTAATACTGCTAATATTACTGTCTTTCACCATGACTGCTAATAGTACTACTACCAATAATAATAAGGAGAACGAAGAACCATGATAATATTGTCTAACTTCTTTAAAATTGTTATTTCTTTAGTTATTTAGTTTGATAATTTTTTAATTTAGTTTAATTGTTTGTCTATTCAATTATTCAATGATATATTCACACGATTGAACATCATCATTATTAGTATTATTATTATTAAAACAAATAATGATAATAGTAAATATTGTTATTGTTGTAAATGAAGATAAGACAAGTTTGATGAATCTTTCTTTCTGAAAGAACTGATTTGGAAACATTTAATAAAAGTAATATTTCTAACAATAATAGTATGTTTTGGCAGATGTGACTTATAGTCCAGATAATACAGTAAAATTACATCCAAATATACAAATCCATGTTATTTCATGACGTTATATAGCAGCAACTTCCAGCTGAAACTTTCAAGAGTTTGGAGTTGGGAACACTGACCTCGTTCCACCACAGGTCTATATAACCTTGAATTGAATAATCCTGTGATAATCCACATCTACATGTTTTTATTGATGAAATACACTCACAAGGAAACAACTGAGTGATGGAGCATCCATTTTTTTTAAAGCTTGTCGCACTCATGATCAGAAAAGGGGGAAATAATAATAATAATAACAAGAATTAAATTAATTTATTGTTGAAAGATGTTGCACTTCAGCAAAGCTTCTTGGTGCGTTCTTAAATGTACTTTTCATGCTTTAAATTTTTTAAAGTTTTTTCTAAAACAGGCACTTAGAGTGACAAAATCACATTTAGCATGTTTTTCTCAGCTTTAAATGTCTTTGTCGCTGGTTATTTAGGAAAATAAGCACGCGGGAGTGTAAATACAGTGCGTTACCTCTCAGAGGAACGCTAAAACTTTAAAAAGGAGCGCCGTTTTATTCCATCCGCCCCACTTTTGCAGAAGTTGGCGATTTATTATTAAATGTCCGTGTGCGCGTACGGTAAGTTTTATCGCTAAAATCCAGCCCCGTGTTACGTGCACTTCCACAGCAGTGATAAATGTATTTCATTAGACGCACTGTTGTAGCATATTAGGCTGTAAAACGCTGGCAGACTGCAGCGTAGACAGACACTGACATGAAGGCATGCCCCCATAACAGAATGATCAGGGGAGGAAGTTTTAGCTGCCACGGCACTAAAAGCAGCCATTATGCAGGGGTATTAAGATGCAGGGGCATTGATGCGGATTGTTGTGCTCGTTGCCGGTGGATGAGCTGTCACGCGTAATGATGCAAGGTAAAACATGGGTCTCATCCTCGACGTGGCCTGGGACCCTCCCGCCGAGTCCGCGCAAACAAAAGGTCGAGTCCTTCCACTGTTGAACCGACAGGGATATCACCGGAGGCTCGGGAGTTTGGAACCGAGAGGACGCGGCGACATTGCAGCTCGGCTGGCTCCAGGACGATCTCAGGAAGTACGAGGCCAAACGCACCCGCTGCTCGGTATCCAGCTGCACTGGTGACCGGCGCTTTCTTCTTAATTCAATCTGCGCTGTGGATTTCCGAAAAACAAACCCGCGGGAGCACGTCCAGATAACACGAGGGAAGTAAAGAAGGCATTTAGTCTGGCTTTAAAAGTTAGAAACAACGAAATCACTTGAGTGTGAATCAGGAACTTTTTTTTTTTTTTCCATCTTGGATACATAAATACAACCTGTCAATAGTAGAGCTAATATCGTAACCACATTTGGCAAATCATTTGTTAATTTCTTTCATTTTCAAAATCCTTTGAAGATGTAAATCCATATTATCTGGAACTTTTTAAATTGCGACACAATATTTTTCAGACTGTAAGTTACACCCAAGCATAAATAAAACAAGGAAAGTGCAGTAGATAAGACATGTAATCTTTCTTTAAAAGTAAAAGAAAAACAAAACAAGGATGAATTGCTACTCGTTGCAGTCCTTCATTCCTTGCCAGTTTTATTTTCTTTCTTTCATCTTCTATACTTCCTCTAGTAACTGATAATGTCATAAGTTTATCCGTTTTAAATATAATAATGGCAATAATTCCCAATAGTGTCGTGAAACATTGGTGGTTAGGTACCATAATGAAATTTAGCCAATTATTTAATCATTTGTTACTTTTTCAAAAGTGCAAAACAGTATTTTATGGACAATGAATCACACTTTAAAAAGAAATCTTCTTGCGAAAAATTATGCAATTTTTTAATAAGAAGCGACTTACCGTATTTCCTGGACTATTAGTGGCACCTTGGAACGAGTAAAATAACACAAGGAAAGTAAAAAGTACAGTAATACAACAGAAGCATCTCGTCTGGTAGAAAAGAAATCACTGGCATTATCCACTTCTGCTAAATCCTCAATGTTACTGTAAAAAAAAAAGCAGTTGCATTAATCAGAAGAAGTTGTTACGTTCATCCCGTTTTGCTATGGCCGACTAAGTTTGTCATTCGCACTGTGGCTACTGTGGCAAATTTTTTGACAGTTTAAAAATCTGGCACAGCACTTATTACGGCAATCACGACATGTTATGTTTGCCCATCCCGTCCCCCTACGTTGTCTCACGTCCATCCCGTTTTGTCCACGGTGGCCTGAAACGTGGTTGCCGTGGCTGCCGGGAACATAGTGTAGACCGAGCTTTACCAATAATACAAAGAAACAACTTACCAGATTTTCTGGACTATAAATTGCAACTCAGCATCATTTTTATTTGTCAAAAAAAAAAAAAAAATATTAAGGGCAATGTGACCATAGAGTTATGAAATTATCAAATATATCACAGTGTTACAGCAAAGAAATTGGGATTTGGCCAAAAATCAAACACAGTATATGAGATGATTGGCCACAAAGTCGTCCATGTTGAGATAAAAATGGAAAGTGGAACAGAAGGAAATTCAGGGGGGAAAAAAATGGAGGAACTTGGATAAGATTCAAAGAAAATATCTTATCATAAAGTCCACAAAAAAACATCATCAAGGGGCCAGGTGAAGAAAAGCGTTCCACCAAAGTGGGCATGATTTACTACAATCTTGTCTAAAATGTTTGCACAATCTGGAAGTCAAATCCTCTCAATGTTTAGTTTTACATTTTAAGCAAACAGTTAGTGGATTTGCTTCCACATACATGAAGCTTTTTTTAAAAGGTTACAAATCGTTTCCTAAACGGAACCCTCTGTGCCGTGACGAGAACTTTACCACAATGAGCAGTGGGTTGGTGCGTGGCGGGACTTGAGGCGATAACAATGATGAATGCAGTGACTGTGCAGGAAAAGTCACACAACATGACTTAATGTATGGCTTTCTCACGGGGCTCTGCTTACCTGCACACTTTTTTTTTCCGATACGATCAGCACTCCTCCGTCCTCGCAGCGGTCCCCAGACCCGGAGTGTGAGAGGTGACCAGGAAAAAAACAACTCGGCCTCACTCACGCTTCACTTTTAAAGACGCTCGTCTGCAGCTGTTTTCCATGCAGTTATTCTGATTAATCGATTAGAAATCAGTGTGTGTGTGTATGTGTGTGTGCGTGTGTGTGTGTGTGCGTGTGCGTGTGCGTGTGCGTGTGCGTGTGTGTGTGTGTGTGTGTGTGTGTGTGTGTGTGTGTGTGTGTGTGTGTGTGTGTGTGTGTGCGGTATCGATCTTTAAAGATTTCCTTTTCATTTCCTTTCAGCCTGGAAGGGCTGATGATTTTTCTGCGAGATGTACGTCATGTTGATAAGCGCGTGGCAGGTTTTGGAGGGCATGAATAATCCATGAAGCGAAGATGTATATATTCAGCCGCTTGAAGTCGAGAAGCCATTATTCAACTTCCGCTCTTTTGTCGCAGCCGCGCTGATTTTCTTTTGGGGAAACACAGTCGATGTCGTCTGAAAATACATCTTTCCTTCAGTCATAATTCAGTCCGCCTCACATTTATCTGCGCGCCACCGTCACACAGCCGCTATAAATCAAACGCGCCGCTCTTTAGCTTCAGCTTTTTCAACTTATCGGCTGTGTTTTCATGTGATTACTGTATCGAACAGCCAAATAACACTGCTACTTGTGTATGCCAGACAGTCGTTTTTAAAGTTGGTAACACAGTTACTGAAGTTTTAGTGTGCCGTTCAGTTTAATTTTAGCCCGCCCTCACTCCAGCTAGCACTGATAACTGCTAGCATTAGTTGTTAGAAGTTGTTTTTGAGATTACTGATTCATTAACATTAGCCTGTTTGAATGGTCGCGGTTCTACTTTAGCATTAGTTTGGCTTGTCTCTTGTTTTTCTCAGTTTTTGTTGCTGCTACAATATTTATTTGGCCAACACCATATTATATCCTGATTATGACTGGTGGCTAGCTTTCGCATTAACATATACTGTGGAAATGAGAAGGTTGTTTGTATGGGAGATGTCCCACTGTGGTAATAGCCACAGTAAATATTAAGGACTTTCTAGGAAGTCTGTTTCGGGTTGTGTGAACGCTCCAATGAACTCTGGTCCCCTTGAAAACGTGGGTCTCTGTTTCGGTGAAAGTGCATCGGACTTTCCTGCAGATGGAGCGAGAGGATGTAACGGAGAGCACAGTGCATTTTGGGTAGTAAACAAGCAAAGCTAACGCCACAAAACCGAAGAAGCAGACGCAGAGAGACAAAGGTTAGGAAGGTGAGGAAGGCGCTGATTGATATATGGCCTCAAGACTATATATCGCAATTATTTGTGGTTACCTATTAGCCACAAGCTAATAAAGCCTCGCCAGCATGGGCTAAAGGGGCGGGACTTCCTCTCTGGTCAGTGTTTGTTTCGGGCGATATCGCCCCCAAACAAGAAGCTACTGTAATTGCATGATGTTTTCCGGGCAACATAAAACCAAACCACATGAAGGTGTTAATTTATTGCTGCTTCTTGTCATGAATTGGTTTCTATTTTGAAGTGTTAGCACACAGATTATAGAGCATTTTCTTCAAGCTAACAGATGTAACTAAATCAGTAACTGCAATTCATTTTAAGTAACCTTTATTTTATGCTGAAATTCATTATTGCAAAACCCATGGCTATTTTAATCACCGGTTTATTTTGATTTATGCAAGAATTACAATGTAGCTATTAGCATTAGCATAGTGGACGATGATTCCCGGATAAAAGAGAGATTGAGAAGTTTAGCCCATCTTTTTGAAAGCAAAAAATACAAGCAAAAAAACCAACAAACCGATGGAATGCTGAAAGCAGCAGTTTGAGGAACTGAGACTCCTTTAAATGTTTTTCTCCCTGATTTAAGTGAAACTGAGTAAACTTAGACACACTCTGTGGTTGTCTTCCTGACAACTCCCCCGCCAACAAATGATGACTGTGTATTTGGCTCACTGCGATAAAGTTTACACCCCTTCTGTCCACCAGGTTAAAACCGTGTAAACATTAACGTGTGTGATCTAAAGCAGTGATAAAAGCGGCTGCAGCTGTGTGACTGAGGACCCGGCAGTGATTCACCAGCACTAATGACTCGTACGAGGTGACGGCGGATAACTAGTCGGCCGGTGGGAACAAACACACCTGATTTCACTGTTGTTTCACATGTCGGAGAGACCTTTGCCTGACCTGTGCAATCACGGATGTTTTTCCTCCGTATTCTCCCAGAATACATCAATGGATTCACGTTGCATCCCTCGCATTTGAAATACACTGCAATGATTGTGTTTGCAACCCAATGCCCAATGCTAACAGGTTTTAGCATTGCACCTTCTTTGAAAAACACATTTATTTATATATATATACCGGTATATATATATCATGTGTAGTATTTGTCAGTGATACGTTAATTAGTAACTCTCATATGACCAGTAATGAGTAATCTAACGCGTTAATATTTCCGAACCAGTAATTAGATTAAAGTTACTTGTCCAAGTCACTGCACGTTACTATTGACGCGTCCCACATGACAGGTTTCTGCAAAGCCGCTTTATAATTAAACAGAACTGCCCACTTCTCCATCCTCCTCCAATCTGTGACAGACACATGGAGGGCATGCAGGCACTGCACGCTTATCTGACCCGCCCCCTTCTCCACAATCAGCCAATCACAGGCCAACTCACTCTCAGGTGCATTGAGGTAACACAAAAGGATCAGAACCAACAATTGTCAACATAATAAATCAATCAATGAAAGACGATATTTCTCTGGGGGGGAGGGGGGGGGGGGGGGGGGCAATAAAGTCGCATAGAGCAGGCAGTGCAAATAAATGAATGCATTGTGCAACAACAGACTACAACTACATCTCTGGGTAAATAAATACCAGTAATAGTAAAAATGTGATAATAAAAGCGTAAGTCTATATATAGATATAGAATGAAGGTCAAAGGTTCAATATGTATCAGCAGGTGCAGGAGGCAGGGATCAGCAGAGTTTTGGGCAAAACCGTTTGGGGAGGGGGGGTGTTGTCGGCAGCTACTGAAAGTAACTAAAAAGTAATGTGTACTCTAACTTAGTTACTTTTAAAAACAAGTAATCGGTGGAGTAACTGTAGCAACTCTGTATTTGTGCGTGGCTATCTCTCTGTTTAGTTCATTTTACTACAAATATAGTGGTTTTTGCCGATTCCTTCTCATTGCACCTTTTTCACCTCTATTGTGACATGAGGTTGTCAGTTTACCTCTTTTACAGCATTACTGAGTAGCTAGTATGTGACTCGCTTTGCCTTAATTCTCACTGTTTCTCTATGTGTATAACATATTTTGAGTATCTCACAATTGAGCAAGTCAAAAAGTCTAAAACACTAAATCGAAGCCAGCTTCTTGTATATATGGTGTTCAATGTCATTCTGCTGGAAACAAACACTCCTCGTGTACCTTTCGTCAGCCTTTTCCATTCGTTTATCTTTTTGATTCCCTCATCTGAAGTTTCCTCCTCCCTCATTCAGTTTGTCACTGCTGAGTCCTCCCTGCGTCGCTGTTTGGAGGAGAGGGAAGGAGAAAAAAGCCATCATTTAACAGTAATTTCCATACAGGAAGCCCGCTGAAGGAGTGATGTAGTATTCTTTACTCGGCGGCTGTCAGAAATATCCGTCATCCGACTATTTAGGGAGGAATATTTGTCAAAGACACGCAGATAAAAAAACAAGTGGGTCCTGAAAAGTGATCACACAGTGAAGTGATGATTCAGGATGAATAAAATGAAAACTTTAACAGTATGTTATGACATGTGGCATACATTTCCTCATAGAAAACCAAGCACTGTGATAATTTAATTTTAACATTTAGTTTTCTTCTTAGGAAAAGTTTGGAATATGGATTTATAGAGGATAGAACTAAAATGTTTATCCACATTTTACAATATTCATATGTGCACAATTACTACTCAATTAACACATAAAAAAACTACTAAATTATGAGACATTTAACTCTCATTTGTTCACTCCCTCTCTCATATACGCATAAATGCATTGCGCTGTGATGCATATATATAATATTTGTCCTCATTAGAGCTATTTCAGTAGAATGTACATTATGTTAACGTACACATAGAATGCAATGAATTGGTGTTATACTTTTTGATTATATGCATTAGAAATTAACCAATATACATGTCAGCATCAGAAATACATCTAAATATATTTAAAAAGTAATATATTAAAAAGGCCCAAATTTAAATAAAAAGATTAGAAGTTACTTTTGGCATTAAAGTCCTTCTGCCTTTTGAAAGTGTCAAATAGTCCACTCTATGCAGATCAGTCTCACTTATTTGTGAGCAAAATGTCAAACTTTTGTATGAGGATGGACACTACAGAGAAGAAAGCATCTTTTTTTTTTGTTTAGTTTATTCAACCAAAAATTTTGAAAAATTGGCATTTGGAAAGTTTAAATATCAAAAACAAATTGCTTGGGATCCAGTACATTTGACTTTATGCAGATATAATTCAAATTTTAACTGATTTTTAATAGCGGATGTGTTGCTCAAAGCCGTCTAAAATATATGTATAATGTCCATCACTACATGCCACCATCTAATTTATCTAAATCCATCTTTTTTCTCGTAACAAGCAACAGGATTGGTCAATTGATACCATGTGGTCTCTACCGTTTGAGAGGCGGCCTATGATTGGTTCGTAATTCTCTGACTCATACTGGTGCGTTCAAATGCTGAAGTCGTAGGAATTGTCCTCTCTAATTCTATTTTACCTATGATCGATGTAAATGTTCAATTTCCAAAATGACATGTTTGGATATCTGTACATCATTCATGATTTCCATTGAAAAATATAATATTTGTTGTAATGAAATTGTTGCTTTTGATATAAGTATTGACAATCACGCTTGTTCCCTCACCAATTTAATTACATGTGACTGTGACATGTGTGAGGAGGCCTGCAGAAAACAAATAAGCATCTAACATGCAATTAAAAACTAACACGAGTTTAATAGAAACTATTTCGCAGTTCAGAGTCTACATGTGATCACTTGAGGGGTGCAGATAGAAGCAATGTGAAACTCCAGGGGGCATAAACAAGTACATGTTTGGATTGAGGTGAGTCAGGTACAGGTACAGGTGGAAACCATCACCAGTGAACACCCTCCACCTCCACCCCCACCCCCACCCCCACCCCCACCCCCACCCCCACCCCCACCCTCCACTAGTTTTTGACACACATTTTGGACACCTGGATTTTTTAGGATGGACACCCAGAATCCTAATTTCTGCCTAAAACCATGGAGGGCGAACTGTTTCAAATTAAATAATAAAAATTGACGTTAGTCCACTTTACCCAAATTAATCCACATTATGGTAATATTTAATTTGTAGGAGCTACAAAGACACAAAAGATTTAATTCGTAAATACATAATTTCCTTTGAGTGATTATTTTTTTTTTAGAGGCGACTTTCTTCTTGTGTTGTAAAATACTTTAATGTGGTTCTTGAAGCAGCGGGAGAGGCTGCGGCTGGCCGGATTTTGCACTTTAAGTTCTTTCATGGCTCCCCGGCGTGGTGCACTGGCACACCTCACACATCCAACATGGAGGTAAACACACACACACACACACACACACACACACACACACACACACACACACACACACACACACACACACACACACACACACACACACACACACACACACACACACGCTCGGGGAGAAATGAAGAAGTCAACACACAATTCCCTCCTGAGTTGGAATGTGTTTGATCTCCGATATCAGCGACGCCGAGCTCTCCGGTCCTATATTGGTTTTCCTCTGATGACTGTTTGGTGCAAAAAAAAATCGTACACTGGAGTAATGCTATTGCACGCACTGAGATACCTCCTTTTATAAATATATATATATATATATAAAGACTTTGGGGGGCAGGTTATGTAGGAAGAAGGAAATGTGCCATCTCAGAAGTGCCTTTGTGAATTTAAGGAAAGTGCTGGTTCTATTTGTTTTGTCTGCTTATGTGGTTTTATTCTTCCAGAGGACAATTTGACCAGAGACATTAGAATTTGATCATTGTGAAGAATGGAATCATTTAACCTGACCAGCAGACGGGCAAATCGAAACACATCTTCTATAAAGGTTCATGAAGGCTGTAACAGCTACTTTAATAAAAACAACTAAATAAATGGAATTTTAATCATTATGCAATCGTTTGATTATTCTAACCTTCAAATTAAGTCAGTACTTCAGTTATTTCAATTAATATAATGATTAAAATGTGTTTACATTTACTATCATCCATCATACCATCTGTGATGGAACAAATATCTGAAAAACTGGTATTTAATATGTTTAACCATTCAACTCAGTAATACTGTAATTTCAGTTGATATTTGGTTAAAATGTGCTTCAGAATACCACAGTCTGTTATCTTTGAAACTGATAATTTATTAGCATGTTTGATTTACATGTTTTTTCCCATTACACAGTTCATTGTGATTTCTTGTCTGACATAAAAACAGCCGAGGAGATACGAGGAAAATACCTGGTGCCATTTGTGAACAGGTGATGGAAAAGCCTAAAAGTCAGGCCGAGTATGTGCTCGTGGAAAAGAATCTTTCGTCAGAGCCTTAAAATAAATCGTGTCATGAAAAACAAGAAAAAAACAAAACGTGAATTGAGCCGCGCCAACATCCTTTGAGCCCCGGATTAGCCTTCTATGTTTTTCTTCCTCAGTGTAACATTTTGTTTTAAGTTTCTCAGACATTGACGACTTTTTATTCTTCTGCCTAATTCATCATTTTTACAAACAAATAATTACTTTTCAGAATTTAGATAGGTGACTCATTGGCCCTAAAGTAGGGTGCTGCTCGATTCGGTTACAATCTCAACTACAACATATTTCCTTAATTCGCTATGCCTTTAAATGAGAGTAAATTCTCTGTAAGATTAAGCTTAACTTTGTTTGGATGATTGGATGCTGAGTAGTTTGCAGTTTGTTAACTAAATGTCCATATTTGGTAAGCTAGCTATTTCTTCAGCTGTCCCCATGACTTTTGTTCATGGACTTAATAGCATTATGTGTTATACTTCAAAATGTATATCTTGTGAGCGATCACACTTGTACTGTGGTTCTCTGGTTCTCTGGACAATCCACAACATGACAAACAAACAGAAATGACCATTTCTAGCAGATCGTTCTTGTTTAACCCGGTCTAATGCTGACGATGTCCCTCAAGGTGTTATTCTTAGTTAATAACCTGCAAAGTGAAAGCACAATCTATATGTGTGAGCTTGCAGTGTAGCATGCTTTATATAGGATCTTCGTAAATCAAAGGATCAATCACCTTGTATTTACCACCTTTGACACATGGATATAAAAATAGTTGTCAAATCTATAATTGTGCACGACTTATGAGGGAATGTTATTTTAATCTCCGCACTGGATTGTGCTTGAAACTGCACAGCCCTGCACACAGTTTGCGTTACTCCCCCGTAGAACCGTGTTCTCTGCAGTCGCCACGTGGGTTGTGTCACAGTTTTGTACAGTCAGGAATGCAGCTTTATTGTGGGTTTTTTGTCACCACGTTGTTCGATCTGGCCGTTTGGTGACCTTTCTGTGTAACTCCCATTTCAAGCCATTTATGCAATCCTGTTTAAAAATAAATAAATAAAGAGAAGCCGTTTCGCAAGTTTACTTTGCCCTTTCGCCACTCCTCTTTGGACATCATTCGACATTGTAATGCACAGCTTTACAACAGCACACACCCACACACACACACACACGTATACACACCCCCCACACTCGATTCCCCAGCGACCTTCAGCATCGGAGTCCAGAGCATCTCATTCCCTTTGACCCTGTTTGCCATTCAGGGCTGTAATTGTCACTCGCTCAAGGCTTTTAAAACCATCAAAAGCTTCTCAGCGCTGGGTGCATGACAGTATATCTCGGCTCTCATCAGAACACTGGGCTGCCAGAGAAAACTGCCCTCCAAGAGCTAATCCAGCCCCCCGAGGTGCTGTTCCAACCAAACTAATTATTCTGTGTAACCACACCAGCTGGAATACAGCCACTGCAGCTGGAAAATAAATGTCTGGAGTGAAGCCTTATGATATGATCCCTATCTCTGTCCTCCTTCGTCCTACTCCAACTGATGTAGATGTCGTCCCCCCCCCCAAAAAAAAAAAAAAAAACCTCTTTCTCTGCCGCCCGAGCTATCATCTTTATATCTGATGGGAGTTTTTTTCCGTTGGCGAACTTTGCCATGGTACACGGAGACCCACCAGCGACGGGTCGATGTCACGGAGCATCTCTCAGCCCCGGAGTCTTGACCATCCCTGGGCCAGCAAATATATCAAGGAGCTTTCTAGTTTGTGTTCTGCTCTCAGAGGAAATAGGCTCCCTGGGGGCTTGGAGGCCTTCTCTTGATCCTGTGGTGATACCAAGGATTTACGGGGGACTCTAGTGATTAGCCAGAGGGGAAATGGGAAAACAGGGCAATCGCTGCCAGCAGTCTCACATCAGAGAAATATGGACAAACACAAAATCCCGTGTCCGTGTGCAACACACACACACACACACACACACACACAAACTAAACATACTCATATACACGCCGATTGTGATGCAAGTGACGCTCCAACCGCCGTTCATGTGGAATTCCAAAGGTTATATAAACTGCTGTTGTGCCACTTTGTTTTCGTGAACTCAGCAGATGAATATGCATCTGTGTTCTTTTTTTTTTTTTTCCTCTCTCTCTCTCTCTCTCAACCTTGGAACTCAGCATATCCAGACGAATCAAAACTCCTTGATATTGAACATGGCTGCAGGAATCCCACAAGTCTCTTCAGCCTTGAGGATGAAACACGATTCCAAAACACGAGCGCTCCTCACTCCTCACTTTCCACAATGTAATTAGATTCTGGATTTACAGCTTTTAACTGCGGTAGTGCGGAAAGCTGACATTTGCTTGATCTTATCCCCACTTACTCTAAAGCAGGGATGATCAACTTTAATCATGGCGGGGACCTCAAAAATGTCATCGTTTCTACCAGAGAGCCAAAGTGTGACAGACTATTTAGGCCCTGATTAAAACAACAACTTTGTGAAAACTGAGTTTGGCTTGCTTCAAGAGTGCTGCGTTGGGGAAAATGCAACTTTTCTGAAATGCTGAGTACTACACGTGAGCCCTACAGTCTCAGTAAATCGTTTTTTTTTTTCTCCCTGCATTTGGGGGAGTGGATCGACAACTACACTAATGGCAGATTGTAGCGTCTTCGCGCTGCTCACTGTTCTGAATGTAAAAGCTCTCCTCCAACACAGTGTGCATTCTACTCCACCATCATCTGCATAAGTGGAGGCACAATTCTTACAAACGGAAGATAGTCGAAGCAAAAACACAGCTGAAACGAGACTTCGGTTTGTATGCATGTGCAGCTGCACTTCAGAAATGCGTCACCATTTAGTGGTCTGGCAGGTAAACGACTAAGCTGAGGGAACCGCATCAAAATGTATGCAATTGATCATTTGAACCCGATTATGCATTTAGTTCTACACCACCCAACACATGTGCATTCATGACCATCATCAACATGATCAACACCTGCTGGAAAGTAATTAAGCTTATCTAACAGGCTAACGGTGCTAATAAAAGTAACAAAGGAGATAACAGTGATTACATCATATGTAAAAGATCGTCAGCCATTCTGCTGTCATAGGTTTATCACTGTGTGATCAAGAAGTACATCTCAAATTATATTTTGCTATAATATATGATGTAGGTGAGTCCCCCAAAACACATTTCACCTCTTTTATCTGGCAACCCACTGTAATTGGTAACTTAATATTCAACTGTGCTGCGTTGCTGAAGGTATTCCCTATTCTTATATCATGGAGTAAAAAGTAATGAAGAACATGAGTTTTATAGATTTTGCATTCGATTTGGATGAGATTAGATTGGTTGTAACCATTTAACCCTTTATCAGGATCATCTCAAACATATTTGGCAACCCCATACTTTAACCTGATTTATCACATTGCAGTTGGGGATTGAGGACACACACAGAAGAAATATTAAGAGTCGGATTTACTGTGATTTTACTAAATTGCATGCTCATTCAAATATATTCATATTTTGCTTCACTATGGCCTGGCTGAAAAAGCTAAATAAAATGTGATACCATGAAGGAGGACATGTTGGTGGAGGCAGTTATCAAACACATACTGAATAAATGAGAATGTACAAGACTGCATTTGAAGTCTCAAAACTAATTTTGTAAATCTTCATAAACAAGTGTTTTCTACCTTGTTTGACCACCTCTTCAATCTCCATCTTGTGCTAATTCTGAAGGCCTAAGAGCAGGAAAAGCCTGGACTCCCAGTGTGATCTCTGACGGGGAGGGGGGGGGGGGGGGGGGGGGGGGGGGGGGTTTCCCAGACCACAGGTTGAAAACCAGGGGGAACAAAATCTGCTCTCATGGTGTGAAAAAGTGTCATTGTTTAAAGTGAATTGACACAGCATTGGGATTACAGGCTGTTCCGAGTGTCTGCCGCCTGCATCGGTTCTCATGATAATTTCTGGCAATTACTCACACAACACAACAGACTTGGCAGCAGACGTATGCATTAGCCATTTTTCTTTGTTAATTTTTAAGAGGGGCGGCTGCATAAATTTGATGTATTTTACAAAATCCCTGACTATGGTATCACATTTGACTAAAACCAATTACAAAGACATTGCCGAATGTCTCGTCTCCCAGAGGACCTCCCACAGCTCTGCTCCCTCTCCAGCGATGCTTCTGGGGTTGCAAAAAGCAATTAAAGGCGCCACCTGTTTCTCCATTCCTCCTGCCTCCACTGTTGGGTAATTGGAAACCTCTGTCTATTGGTGCCGGTTCTCGACCTCATCTGCAGCTGATATTTCACACAGCTGCCCCTTAAAGCTGTAAAATAAGACAGAATACTGAACTGTGAAAGTGTTTTTTAAAGCGCCCGATGTGGAGGGTTCAGCTTCACAAAAAGAACCCCCCCCCCCCCAGAAACTCCTTTTGTTCATGCGACATAATTGTTTTAAATTCAATCTGCTTATTTCCACCTACCTGATAGGAAAACACAAAGTGTTGAAGTTGTTATGAAATTAATTAACTGGACCCGTTCTGCTCCAGTCACAATGAAGGTGGGGCTGTGCAGTTTGAGCCTAATTAATGAGCAGTCACTGTCCAAAAACGAGATGTCCTATTGAGGACGTGCAGCTTCGGCCACCAGAGGGTTCTAAAATGACTAGATTTAGCAGAAATTCCCATGAACATTGTGACGAATGCGAAATACTTAAAAAAAAATAACCCTTTGTTCTTTTATTGCCTTTTTCTCCAAGACAATTTAACAGGGGGAAGAAAAAAAAAACTTGTTACATGATCAAAGCAGAAAAAAGGGACATTTTCCAAAATTGCACGAGCTCCATGTGTCACTCACTGTACAGATGAGTGTTCTAACTTGGTTTGTTTCATGAGAACAAGCCTTAGTGTGATTGCTGTTATTATTACCAGTAGTGTACATCCTGCCATTTTAATATGAAGGAGTGCGAGACAAAAGGATGGAGCCACTTTTGGTTGATTTACAAAGCTCCTGTTCAGACCTCGCAATGGCATGCATTTCGGGCTATTTGATCATGTGATGAGGACTGTTACGCATTTTAGGCAGAACACTTGGGATTGTGTGACTATACCTCTATGCTTCGTCCCACTAAATGGCCCGGCATGCAGTTATGAGTCATCTCGCTTGCGCTGGACAGTAGCCTCTGGCGGAGTAAACATGCCCTAAGGTCCTACATAAAGTATGTTGAATTGCAAGATTATGCACATAATAAGGCGGTATGGGTTTGCATGTGTTTTACCAAAGATCAGCATTCCAATGAGTGATCTGTGTGTGTTGGACCCCGTCGACAACAACCTGGTGGAAATTTCATAATTTCCATATTTGTTTGCTTCGCCGTTGCTTGACTGGATGAAGCATTGAACATAAAATAAACCTTAACCCTAACCTAACAGTGAGTAAATATACATTTAGAAAACTAAATGCAACATGGGACGGATCACAAGAACAAAGCTGTCAGCAACAATCGAGAGATCCAAACAAGATCACATGACCTAAGAAAAGGTATAGCGGAGAAAATGAGCTGATATGAGTTGTCGAGAGCCAGCGGAGGTCTTCTGGGAAGTCTTTGGTCCAAAGTTTGATTAGTTTACATAAAATGATGATGAATATATTTAAAATAAGTAGCGATCATTTAAGAATACATGATATTGCACATTATTCAGTAATGCCCTTCGAAAGTGAGCATTAACCCCCCCCCAAAAAACAAATCATACGATATATATTTTTTAAGCATTGCTAAAAATAAATCAGAGAAATATATTTTTCTTGAAGCAATGTTCATATTTTAGTGTCTATTGAAAAGTAGCGTGCACAAATTAACCCTTTCTTGGCAAATGACTATAATGAGTTAACACTCCCGCTTCCTAAAAGCCATCAATTGTAAACTGATAACAGTGGTGGAATACATGAATAAATCTTTGCGCTAAACACAGAAAAAGGTGTTGATTGTGTAAGATTCCTTCAGCATTGTGTGCAATTGCATTACATTTCTGCTTTACACTGCACTCATTAAAAAAACATTGTTGCTTTGCTCTTTGGCCCTGAGAAGTTACTGCACACTCCCAGTCAATGCGCCTTATTAATGCTTTTCACAAAATGAAAAAAGAAACAAAAAAAAACCAAAACAGAAAAACAAGACGCAACGCCAGGACCTGTGCTGTCAACATAAGGCCGGGGGCCATATGTAGCCCTTTAGCTCTTTTAGATTGGCCCTCAGGGTGTCGCTGGGAAATCCTGAATCATAGGAAATGTATTATTGCTATAAAACATCAAAAATGGGGGGGGGGGGGGGTATATTATATTATTGCTTGTGACTGGCAGAGCAAGCAACCTTCACATCACAAAATTGTTTTTTGCAAACAAAGACTGCACATATTTTTCATTATATAATAATAATTTTTTTTTAAATCCTGAAGATTTGGGCACCCCAAGAAATTCTTTAGATTTAGATGTAAGCTTCTTTCATATCTGCAGTTATTCACTCCACACACACAAGTTGTAGATCAAAATATAAGCAATTTTATCCTCTTTTAACCAGAGTAATACTCAGAGTGACAGCATTTTTTAAACTCTCTTGTTTGTAATTTCCAAACCTCATTGATTCAGACGACTGAACTTTGAGTTGAATCAAGTGATATTCAGTGAGAAAATCAGCCCATTTGGAATTTCTTTCCAAAGTCAGACTGGCTAAAAACAATTAAGTCTTCGTCAGTTTGAAACATTGCATTTATGTTTTTTTTGTGTATATAAGGATTTACATTGACCTCTAATGACAAAGGTCACAATGTGACTAAAAGTTTCCAAACCCTAAAGTATCCTTCAATAACACACGAACTTGTATTACTATTTGGCCAATAAATAGATTCAGCAATATTAAATTAAATTGTTGATTTCTTCTTCCTTCAATGGACATAAATGATGCCAAAGATGAGAAAGCACTGAACTCTGCTAACATGTCTCGGGTTGTAATAATGTTGGGGTCAGCACTTTTATTCATCTTTAAAATGGTACAGGGACCCATATTACCAAAATGCCACCTCTGAAGAGTTCACATTGACATTAACCTTTTCAACGGACACACTTTAGGCCTCATTAACATTTCCAGGCTCCACAAAAAGGACCCCCCCCCCACCCCCCCCCCATGCTTTCACACTTGCCATCAGTGGATTTAAACAAGTACAATACCCGACCAACCATGAAATTGAGCATTTACCAGGTCTCACTGGTGACAGAGCAGACTCAAGGCAGAATTTACGTGGCTGTTAGTGCATCCCGAGAATCGCATTGTCTGGAGTTTGGATTGAAATGAAATATTCATCGGCAAACATATTGGTTTCTCTGCGTTGGAAGCTGCGTGGACAGACATTGCCTGAGTGGGATTCTTTCTGTTGTGCATCTTTAAACAGGATCGGCGGCGTGTTTTCCCACAAAGAGAACAGCCCTCGGTCGTTTTGTACCAATCCAATGAAGAAAGACTAATCAATCAGCCCTGACACAATTATTTCGGTACAGTTTCATAAATATCTTGTGCTGCTTTTCCGTCACACCGCAATGAGTCAAATGGCCCCTCGTGGGGGCAATTATTAGCCCCTGCACTGTCTGCAATCCATGCTTCCTATTTTAATCAATTTTGAACCCGCTAAAATTGACCCTTTCTTGCACTTTCAACTGGAAATTACTCTCTCTGTGGGGAGCTAACTCAGACTTTGGCACCATTTCATCTCTCTTTCAAGCTATTCTCAGCAGGCCTCCCGCATGAATCTAATAAAGAGCTATAGTCTGGGTTTGTTCACATGGTGGCTCTTGCCTCTAATACGCAGTGCTGCTTGTTTCAGTGCTGCCTGTCGCCGTCGTCTGAAATCCTTTCGTTTCATTAACCACACAGTAAATCAGACTTTCTGCCATGTTTTAGTCATGCTCACTGTCTCTGTTCACAGACTGAAATAGGAAAAGATGGAGGACGGTATGTACTCATGTGCTTGGGACAGGCGACTTAGATCATGGTGATCAGCACAAACGTTTCATCAGGTCTACTAAAGCAATGGATGTTAACCTCATTGACCTCGACTGCACCTTGATGCCACCTCAGAACATGTGTCATCCGAAATACAGTTTCTTTGATATATTCCCTGACTTTCTTTTCTCCAAGCATAAACTCTTTGGTGCCGCTTCAGCCTGCATGATTTCAAACATTCATTCACCGGTTTTCACAGCAAAAGATGCATTCAGCTCCAATTGTTTTCATCGCGTCAATTAAGCTATATCCTATATAACTGTCCCAATGCATTCATTTTTCTCTTTTGTCTGCCAGCATTTCTTTTCTCCCGCTGCTGACTTGGCAAGTGCAACTTTGTGCATGTGACACTTTGTAAGTATATAGTTATTTAAATATTTTCAAATAAATAATGCACTTTTACCTCAAACAAGAGAGCTTCGTGAACTTAATTCTCAGTGGCATCCTCAACAAGGGACAGGGGGAACTTTTCTCCTTCTTTATTTACTAATGTATTTTAGTGTCTGGGATCATTAACAATCATTTCTCCCTGTATGTTTGCCTCCATGCTGAGCTCTTGGTCTGTCTACTGGGCCTCCCAGAGTGTCCATTCCACTCTGTCTCTCCCTCTCTGTTTGTAATGCTGCCTGCTCCGGCAGCCACTTCTATTTATATCAAAATGATGGGTAGAAAAACGTCTGCTCATGCTAACGGTAATGTGGCGAGCGTCGGAGATGTGACCACAGACGAGGCTCGGGGGTTGAGAGCGAAGCACACCCAAAAACCAATCGCTGCGAGTACAAAAAACGTCCTCTTTCTCGCATTCAGAGTCGACTGAGCGGCGGAACACCATCTCATTTCCATGCCGTTCCTCTGAAACATACAGCTAACATTTTGTTGGCGCGTCGGCAGACCGCGCACAGCTTGCTGATGGCATGGACGATTGTCTGTTCAGTCATTCTGTATCTTTGCCTGTTGAACCAAACTGCAGTCGGCAATGCCAATTTCCCTCTAGTGATTAGTTGACAAATCAGTGTTAATTTTGGCTGCGGATTTTTAGTCAGGTTTAGTCAAATACAAGCAAACCCATCTCCAGGAAAATGTTGGCTTTGTAGGGTTCGGAACAATGTGGATACATGGAAAAGAAACATTTCTAAACCTGAAATCTGTTTAATTTCTTTTATTCCTCGAACTGGCTTACAGGATATTCTTGTTGAGGCACCAAAAGTTGCCGTAATAGTCAACGTTGGGGTTCCGATGCTAGTTATCAGTTGTTTTTCTGGCCTACTACGGGGGCCAAGCTGCACTTTGTGTAACATTGAGGCTGCTCGATAATAGCTAAACGTGCAATGTACTTACGTGTAGTCAGTTTCCAGTAAATGCCTCACAGAGAAGGGCTTTAATTGTTCTGCGTTCCCATTCAAGGTAATAAAATCTCCTGTCAGTGTAGCGGAGCTGTGAACGAGGACATCCAGGAGATGATCACCAATTCAGGATACAAATTAAAAAAAGCTCAAACTACTGCACAGGTCCATATAAATACAGCGTATAATTGATTTGCACCAGAGTCTTTTACTTGTAATGATATAAGGTTGCTTCAAAAAAATGGAATATCCAGTTTATGAAGTCAACCGTTAACCCTAACCAGTGTCACACTTACCGGTTACTATTTTCTATGAAGTTGTCACCGATGCCTCGTTTACACAACATTTTCAAGAGAAAACTAACTTTTGTCCTGTTTTTGTGTTCATGTACACGACAATGATGCTGGGAGCCATTGACGACAGAACTTTTTGAAAACGTCATCATGTAAACGGGGCCTCGAGGAGAAGCGCCAGCGTCATTCCCGTTGACTGCAAGGACTTCAAATAGTTTGTTTTCTCTTAAACTAGGAACAGGTGACTACACATTTTACATTTTACCAGAATCGGTCCATTGTCAAGTTTAATGAAACTGTTTATCCAGAACTTTCTTTTGTCAGCCTATAAATCAAATCAGTTTCATGTATTCGCACATAAAATGTACCAGTTCATTCATTATCACATTCTGCCATGCTGCAGGTACGTGTGGGTGATAATCTACTTGTGTTATTTTTTTTGCAAACAAAAACTTTCCATCACTCCTTACGTGTTCAGATGGAGTTATACAACTGTCTTTCTAATTGGCTGATCAGAGAACTTTATTTAACAAGGCGCATGCAGAAGAGGTCATGTTCAGATGAGCTGAAGTGAGAAAGAGGAGCCAGCGCCACCCAACCAATACATTTATCAAAGAAATGTAAAATTCATAAGCTCTTGAAAGTACCCAAATGAAAGTGGTGTGTCTTTACAGTCTGTAGACCCGAGGTGTCAAAGACATTTTAGTTCAAGAACTACACACAGGACATTTTCATCTCGAGTTGTGCGGACCGGCAAAATATTGCCATAATAACCTTTTAAATTTAAACTTTAAAGTTTTCTTGTTGGTGTGGTGTCGCGTATATACGAAGAAAATATTGATATTTCCACCCCCCAAAAAAATCAACAATTGTTGAAAATCACTACAATCTCAACATTAAGCCAATTTTAATGAAAACGTCTGATGCAAAATACAGTAAAATGTCCACAAAACTACTCCCATAGCTGTTGCATGATGCATATTTCTCAAAAAGTTGCTCGCTTTCATGGCGGCATCACCGAGACCTCAGCTTGAGTCTCAGTGTTCACACCCTCTTCCAGAGGCATTTCTTCTGTGTATGTTTGAGGTGTATGTGGTGTTTTTGCGGCTGATGACGCACCTTTCTGAGACTTGCAGCTCCATAACATGCTCTTATAAGACGTTCGAAACAGGTGAACTCTCCATCCCGACGACTGTTATGTCAGGGCTTCCTTGTATCCCACCTCGCGTCAGGCTTGAACCGCACTCCTCCTCCTCCGTCGCTCGCCACCTGGTGCGTCGAGCAGTCGTGACGCACCACGTCAGCCGAGCTGCACGAGGCTCCTCCGCAGACGTGTGTGGTCATGACTCCCAACGCCGCGCCACCATCGCTATGGCAACCCCTCTGAAAGAGCGCCAGCATCACTTCCACTCATTAACGAATTGTTAAGGCGGTATTTTGTTTCCCAGACATCTGTTTTGACCACTTTTAAATATCCATCAATCAGAAAGTGAAAGAAATGGTGAAATTTGTGTGTGTGTGTGTGTGTGTGTGTGTGTGTGTGTGTGTGTGTGTGTGTGTGTGTGTGTGTGTGTGTGTGTGTGTGTGTGTGTGTGTGTGTGTGTGTGTGTGTGTGTGTGTGTGTGTTTGAAGGCTGCCAATCGGTATGAGCTGGTGTGAACCGTGGGCTTACCTTTGATTCGAACTGAGTCAACGCTGCAGCTGTGAATTATAAACATCAGAAGAGTGTAAAACATCACCGGCTAAAACAAAAGGTCACTCCCCTGTCATTATTTAATCATTGTTAAAGCCAGCTTGGGGGGGTGGGGGGGGGGGTGCAGCATTGTCATAATCTAATGCAGATCAGACGATCGCACATCGCAAGATTTTGCCTGTGCAATCTGCAGGCCTGTGCAACATAGTCACTCAGTTGTTGTTGTTTTTGTTGTAGATTTTACAGTCGATATGAGTTTTTGCTGAAGGGGGCGAGTTTGCATGCATCAGTTTAGAATAAAAAAAAAAAAACAACAAAAAAAAACAAACCAATCCTCTCAGGGCTCATGAAGGTTTGTTTGTTTTGCTTGTGGCAGGACTTTTCACTCTGCGTGAGTAATTTCACACACAAGCTCAAATACACGTGTGCATTGCCGGCTGCTCGGCCTGCTGTACATCTGCCTGTCTCCCAGTGTGTGTGTGTGTGTGTGTGTGTGTGTGGGAGTGTTTGCACAGCCCACACTTCCCCACTCGCGCCGCCGCGTCTATCTAATTATGCACAGAGCAAAGAGACCACGAGACAATTCAATCTTTTTTTTCTCTTTTTTTTGTAGTAGTAATTGATCCCTCCACCTGAGGGCACTACTTTCTAATCTAATATGAGATAAAGCTGTTTCACATCTTCAATTAAACCACAATATTGAATCGGCTTTCAGGGTTGAGCTCACTTGTTTTAGTTGGTCCACCTCGTGCTGTATGAGCATGAAAGGAAAGGAGGTTAAAAAAATAAAAAAAATACAAATAAAATCAATGAAAAGACTTGTAGTTCCGGGTTTGCCCTGCAGGACGAGAGGAGGAAACGTGGGATGGATTTATGGAAATAGAAGCGATTGAATTTATTGCACATAGAAGGTGTTGAACCTCTATATGGGGGAAAAAAGGTCTCTTAAAGGTTAAAACGTGGTTCTGTTTCATACACTTCATCCTTAAAGCTGAGACAACCTAATAAATAAATCCAACACCCCCCCCCCCCCCTCCCTGACTCTGCATTCGACTACTTTGAGGGCAGTTTGCTTCCCACTATTCATTTTTATTTGCTTAAAGCCTGCAGGTAATTTGTTTTTGTTTTGGCACTAAGCTCTGATGCATGCAGCGGTGTTGTTGCACGTCTCCTCCTATTTGCTATTTTTTTTATTATTATTATTATTATTATTATTCTCTCCTCCAACAATTACATTCTCCTTTACACAATTCAATTATTTTCACTGCTCAGGAGACACGCGCCCGGGGCCTCGCTCGTCGTCCTCTTCTTCATCCACAGACAATCTTCCCCGCTGATGACACACACACGCAGCCACCTATCGCCACACACGATGAGACGATAGTTTTCATAAATGGGGAGGGAGGGGGAAAAAAAAAATAGCACAATAATTTCAATGACTTATGTTGGAGTGACAATGTAATTTAGTTCCCTGTGTATAGCCACCAGTGATGTACTGTAAGCTTTTCTTCTTTTGTTTTCTTTTCTTTTTTTTTATCTAAGAGAGGAAATAACAAAAGAATTGAAGCTATTTTTTTTTATTATCTGACACTGCCAGTCACTGTTGACAGATCAGAAATTACTCCTTAAAATAGTGATATTAATTTCAAGCTAGGTAGAGATGTAACAGTGGGGGGAAAAAATACCAAGAGGTGAGCTGTGGTGCATTTAATTGGGGAACTTAAAAATGTCTGAAGGGCCTGTTTATACGATGTTTTCAATGTTCAACGTTTATCCACCTTGGCAATTCCATTACGTTTCTGTAGAAACGGGAAGAACTCGACTTTTCTGAAATGTGTCGCTTTTCATATTTGTACTCACGTTTGCAATCGATGAGCAACAAGAACAATGGAGGATCCCTGCGGTTTCATTGTTGAGGCACCGTGTGTTTGCAGATATGGACGGCCATGTTCTTTTCCATCGTGTGACTCGACGTTCAACGCGACAAAGCTCGTGAAGTGGCTCGAGCGAAAAGCACCTTGGTTTGTGTTCATACTTGTCTCCATCAAAAGAACCTTGAAGGTTAACATCATACTCTCCATTGTCTTCATCCATGAAGGGGTGGTTGTGGTACAAAACAAAACACAACTTCAAGTGGCCAGAAATTCAAAATACAATATTTTCCATGTGTACGACAAGCATTTTCAACACGTTGCCGTCTGAATGTAAAACTTTCTAGTCAATTGACCAAAAATTATCACATAAATAAATTGACTGTTATTCAGTTCAGTGTCATTAGTTCCAATATCAATCTGTTGTTTAATTTCTTTCTGTTTTGTTTTGGGTGCATGTTCTAATGTGTCCTCTGCATTCAACCACTGACTCCTCAATCTACTCGTATTAAAATGTATATTTCTTGCCTTGTCAGCACTGTTTTTGTACTTTTTTTTTTACTACTACTTGTGTGCAACTGAACTGATTCATCAAGACGGGACTCATGTGGCTTCAGAATGACCTTTCCACTCCTTTTGAGAATGAAAGTTTGCTGGTTCACTTTCTCTGCACAATTGACAGGAATGAAACTGCTGATATTTCTTCTGGAACATATTCAATCAACATTGGCTTCTTCTCTCTCAACCTGGCTTGGTGATCTAAGAGAAAAAAAAAAAACTATTAATAAATAACAAATAATATAAATTGTTTGAGAAATGAGGCTGTTTGCGAAGAGAATTTCAATCTCTGCAACACTTAAACCCTATTTGTCTTTAATTAAAAAAATAATTTCAAAGAAGAGTTTATGAAACACAACTTTGCTCATCTTTGGACTTCCAATCAGCCTTTTTTTTAATTTTTGTGCACGTCTCATTAATCTACTTTCCCCCCTCCCTCTCAGAACCTCATTGAAGCAAAGGCAATATGACTTTGTTTGATCATCCTCTAACGGGATTAGTGTTTTAATAGAACAAACCTTTTAATAAGTTTGATGATAACGGCGGCTGATGAGAAGCAGATATTCTTCTGAAGGAAGCCGTAATCAATGGGGAGTTTCACATTGCGTTGCCATTGAGTGGATGAGGCTGTTATCGGGAAGCTTAATATTCTGTGACTGCTTCTTTAAAAAAAAAAAAAAAAAAAAGTAAAAGAAAATGGGCATTTTGGAAAGTGTGTAGGAATTTGAACTTCATATTTGAGTAATTTTAAGTTAACCGAAGGGGATTTTTTTATTGCTTTCATTGTGATCATGAAGGGAGGATCAGTTGTCGTAGTTGACCCAATGTTCCATTATTTACTGCGTTAATGGCAGCACTTCAGCGTTTTTTAATACGAGTGGGAACATTGCCTCCACAATGACGTTCACATCTCAGATGACCTCATCTGGACTCTATCCTTTATCCCAAACCAATATGGAGTTCTCGGAGATTAAGAACAAGCTGGAGATCTTCAGTAGCAAAATGGAGATTTAGTCTTAATCTATGGTGGTAAGACTTGGAGGAGAACCAAAAACATCACAGACAGGGTCCAAGATTTTGTAAACAGGTGCCATCGGTAATCCACACGCTACTGATTATAGTTCTTTGAAACAGATTGTTAATAGAGACACTTATTAAGACTCTTTTATTAACATACTTGTAAAGAAATACAAGCAGAAGCTTCATTCATCCCTTTTAGAAAATGTATGTTTTGGGGCTGGTGTACTGGAAATGACAGTTAATCTGAGTTTCGGGGAAACAAAAGGTATATCAGGTATATTTTCAAACAACACATCAATTCATCTCTCAAAGGATTTTAGAATTCTGTGAAAGAAACCTTTCAAAAGAGGTGTAAAATAAACTGCTTTCTTTAAGCTCTTAGATTTTCAGCCATTAATAATTGTGAGCACGCATGTACATTTATATACATTAACAAACCTGGACACATTTGCAAAATTCTGAACACATTTCTGTTTGTGTGCATTTAAAAATAACTATACTGGAGAACATTGAACCTGATCTACGATCGAGGAGCGCTCGCCCATTCGCAGTAACACACAGACATGTGAAACATGTATTTTAGTGCGAAGTATTTGAAACGTACTATGTGCCACGTCGAACTATGTATTTAAAATCCAGGAATGGACTTGAATGTTTTTCTCAGACTGTATTACAGAGTGAAAACAAAACAAGGATCTTGGATGTTCAGTGCTCCACGTAATCCTCCAGCGCTGGACAAGTGTTTCGGGACGTCGCAGCGCTTTCAGGTGTCAAACTTGACCTTTTACCTCACGTCGTCGACGCTGCCCGGCTCTGTACGCTGCCATTTTGGCGACAAGGCGAAATCGTTCTCCAGCGCGTCCCACTATTTTTTTTTTTTCATGATTATACTATTGTAACCTTTTTATTTGGGTTGTTTTGTATTCATGTTTGTTCTTTTTATTTATCTAGCTCAAGAAGATGTAGATTCAAAATGCCAAATCTGCACACTGTAAATGTGTTCACTGATCTGCACAACAAGGCTGTTTGAAACAGATCATCAGTATTTTCCTCCAAAAATACAATCTTCGCTCCTCTTTCCTCATCGTAACATCGCTATGTTGCATGTGGAGTTTGCATGTTGCCCCTGCATGCACTGGTTTCCCCCGTTCTCCAACGACGTGCACGTTAAAGTGCCCGTTTATGAATCAGGTGACAATATTTGATAATTCTGTGTCAAATGCAAATTCAGTTTCATGCTCAAGTGCACGAGTGGCCTTTGAGAATCAATCTGAAGCGTCATTCAAGTTGTTAATTCATGCTTATTAGTAAATATAGAACTTCCCCTCAACAACTAAATGCCATAGAATTTGGGGATTTGTCAGTGAAAGAACCACACTGCAGGGTGGGATAGTGATTAACACACACGTGATTCCAGACCAGAGTCTATCCAGGCAGAGTGGCTTTGGTTTCCCCCATCGTCCAAACACATGCATGTTTAAATTATCAATTTATGAGAAGAGTGCAAATACTTGATAACCTCCTGTCTAACGCTATTGATGGGTCGACTAAGCACTGAAGGACAGTAGAAATCCAGTAAGAAATCATACTTTTGTGTCTAAAATTAGTGGATCTTTTTGTATTAAGATAGCATATAATTGTCAGAGTTATGCCTTAGGTGGAAGTGAGTAAGTTAGGGGAAGGTGGAAACACTGGTTTATCCTCTATTACCAGTATATCCCACTGCAACAATCCACTCCAGTGTCACGACATCCGTGTTTTTAGCTGAAGTCAAGGGCATTTTCTTTTCACACTTTCAATATTGCGTGTATATATTTTTCAACACCAGAACCCATTTTAACATCATTAATGATCATCGGGTTACATTTAAAATAAAATTATAAATAATAAAAAAAAATTAAATATAATAAAAATATGTATAATTGAGAAAATGTAAAATAATGTAACACGGTGAATGTAAAGTCATTTTTATCTGCAAAATTTAATTATCTTCTTCCATAACAACTTGCTTTCATGTCTCTGTCCTTTTTCATAACTTGAAGTTTGATATAATGAAGTAATGGAGAACGCTGTTACAATTTAATCAACATGAGGCTGACATGTTCTTCACACTCGTATGCAGCTGGTTTATGTCGACCTAAAGCATAAATGTGTTATAATATACGGGGGCCAACAAAGTCGTCTTAGCTGAAACTTCTGCGTTAATGATTCCAACAGCTACGTTCATGGTAATTTTCTGATCTGGAGTTGATAACCGCGGCAAACGTCTGTCCAATTTTCTTTTTCGCAGTCGGAACAAAATAAAGTCGTAGATCCATCTCAGTTTGTGAACCCACTGTGGACGAGCCGACTCATTTCTATTCAGTGTCCTCGCTCTCATAAAGTTCTAATTGAAAATTGTCATTTCTAATTGATACCACAATTAAGACCCGGGCAAGAGAGGAGAAGACAATGAGCTGATAGGAGTAATATTCTTAAAGGCAATCCCATTACTTTCATTGTCAGTATGATAACAATTTGAAGAATGCTGCGTATGATTTAGTGAACGCGCTAAGTACTATTACCGCAGATGGCTGTTAAAGATACTTGGAGGACGTCCATGCCATACACAGTTGTAACATTTAGTTAAAAGCCCAGTCGATAAGCAATTTGGGCGAGGCCTCTGGTTTCTGACATCAACTAATGAAGCCAATGAGTGCAAAGGCAAGACAGAGTGATCTCAATTGGAGCGGATGCGGTGCACTGCTGTTATATGTGATTAAGAAGATGCACCGACTCAATTACAAACATCCTTTAGTGCTTTTCTGAGCCCAAAGCCTCCAGGATGGTTTTTTTTTCCTCTGGTGGAATTCTATCAAAACCTTGTTAAATCCTCAATTTTTAAATATTTTTTTTTTTACATCCAATTCAAACTCTTACTCTTTGCAGTTCATGAAGAACTTTAGTAGCGCCATTCATTGTGTGAACATTTTCAGGGGAGTTTCATTCTTAGACCCTGTTGTTTTGGGGGTCTGTTTACACAACAACCACCAACTAATCTCATTACTAATTACTAGTTACTCCTTTAAAAAGTAACTTAGTTACTTCACCGATTGCTTGTTTTTAAAAGCCTCCTGCACCATGTTTGTACATATTTAACCTTTGACCTTCATTCTTTGTTGTATTTATATCTGACTCACGCTTTTATTATCACATCTTTACTATTACTGGTATTTATTTACCCAGAGATGTAGTTGTAGTCTGTTGTTGCTCGATGTATTTATTTATTTGCACTGCCTGCTCTATGCGACTTCATTTGCTCCCCTCCCAGACAAATAAAGTCTTTCATTGATTGATTAATTGATTCATTTAAAAAGGGTGGGGGCTTATTGCATTTGACGTGTCACCGGCATCTCTGATCACGACCCAATGTGGAACATTTCAGAGCTGCTCCAACTCTGTCTCCATGTATAAATCAGGCTCTGGTTCTTACTGCACATGCCCACCACCGCCGTGTCAAATAGTTCCTCTGCACATGCATCTTTAAAAAGACAATAAGAACAATGTTTCCTCCGGAGCGTCATGACTTGCTGTTCATACCCTCCGAGGAATTAGACGTTTTAGAGCCCAGAGTCACTGGAATGACAGTCCAACGTCATCATCTGTCCAAGAAAATGTCCGTGTACTCAACACTGTTTATGTCATTGCGTTGTAGCTTTTGCATTTGCGTCGCGGTTTTTGCAATTGCGTTGTGACTGATGCCGTTGTTAACTTTTCTGTGCCATGATAGAAGGGACACCCTCACATCATAATTACAATTTTTAATTAACCTTGTTTTGGAAAAAAACACGATTTGAATCCTTTTTTTTTTTACTGCATCACAAATTCGTGAGTCTTCAAAAGGCTGCTGCATCATCTACATATAAAAACACATCCGTCAAAGCCATATAGTGTCGACGTGAGAAAAGAAGGGAAATGATTTATCATCATTGAGGATGTGACACACGAGGCAGTAAAACACACGTCTGGGCCAGATGTTCGCATTTTCAAATCCAGCACAATTTGTCAGACGAATAATTCCCCCACATGGAGGAATCACCATTACCGGGAGAGTCCTACTCGCAGCTCTTGTGGATAATCGATGCGCTGCGAATTATCATCATAACAAATATGCCTTTCCACCCACAGAGACTGGAGTTATTTTGCCCCCCTCTCATCTTCTGTTCACACATAGACAAACACTTCTCTGGAGCTGTGATGTGGGGTTAAGTGTTTATCTGCTCTCGGGTTGGGCCATGTACCAATGTAATTAATTCATTAATTTTTTTCAGAGGCAGCTATGGCAGGAGTTCATACTAAATGATTGAAATTGAAACAGCAAGAGTGGGATATCTTCTGCGTGTGTACAGACTCACAATCAGCTCACAAAGCCTCTATCGATGAGATAGACATTTGTAAAAAAAAAAAAAAAACTTGTAAGAGGGTGCCAAATTAAGAGGCGTTTAATTGTGCGTCTGTGTTAAATGTTCCTCCTAAGAGCTATAAAAGGTTATTATATAGTAAAGACTATTGCAAATCCAGAGCTGCACCCATGTTTAGGTGTTTAAAAATAAATGAGTTGCATGAGTGGATGTGAAATGTTATGTGGCTTTGGAAGTAGTACAATGTACGTGTGGTGTCTTGATTTGTGTATGGATATGGATACTTCTCTGTCTGTGATGGAGTTCGTGTGTTTGGACCAATCTGAGAATGTGTTCAGTGTGCATCCTGGGATTTGTGTCTGCCTATGAAGACTTGTGAATGTCTCTTTCTTTACCTCCACCTCTCACTTTGTTGTGTTTTTATGAGTGAGTTTGGCTTTCCGGGATTGTTTTGTTGTTTTTCTCTCTCTCTGTCTGTCAACTGACAGGATCGATCTTGTCAGTTACCTTTGCTATGCAAACCTGGAAGCCTTTGGTTTTTCCTTGCAATCAAGTACAACTAATACCATGAAATCTACTTTAGAGCACACTGGCAATTTAAACTGATATTTAGCTTTTTGATTTTCATGTTAATCTGGAATAATTCCTGCTTCATATCTACACATTTGTTTCCTACTCTTTCATATTCATACATTTTATTGTTGTTTTATTTTATGTACTTTAAATGTTCAAATACTCTCCAAGTAAATGAAATACCTGATACTCACAGTGGAATTTAGGCTCTTTTTAGATGGCAACATTTCAAGAGAAAACACTTTGTTTTTGTGTCCGAAAAGTTTCCAAATGACATGTTTTCAAAACGTTGTCCATTTACACAGAAATGACAAAACACTGAAAACAATGTCGTGTTCTTGTTTAGTTTAATAGATGCAGTTGTTTCTTTGTGAAATGAAACCACACATGCGCACAGAGAACAATATGTCATAAACACTGACGAGACATTCGCCTGGATGGACACTGAAGTTGGATTGTTATTACAGCGACTGAATTATGCAACTGCCAAGTCTCAGGAGGATTTGGACTTGGAGTAATGACAAAAGAACTGAAGGACTGTTCACTACAGCCGTGATGCGCATGCACAGTCGCGGCGTTTCTTTCATGTTGTCCCAAAAGACAGCCAAAGTTTTTCTGTTTTCACTTCAAAAGCACTTAATGTGCTTACAAAGCCAATTATTTTTCAGACTTTTGTTGCAGTGGTTTTAAGATCACTACTTTTAGGCGAGTATGATTTGAAATAATGCAACAGCAGTTTGGTTTGGGATACAAACCTTCTGTAGGGCCTGATCTACTGAGATGACTGGCGTCACATGGTGTTCATTGATTTCAGTCGTAACATAAAGGAACTGATGATATCGAGTAAGACCAGACAAGACCACTAATAGTAAAATAATACTAAAAGTAAAATGGGAGACTATCAGGCTCCTCTCATGGGGAACCAGCTCCCAGCTTCAGACTTAAGACTTTTCTATTTAATAAAGCTGACAGTTAGACTTCGTGCAAGACACCCTGGACTATTTTCTAATGAAGCTGCTGTATGTTTTGACCTTGGGAAACCTGCACTGACCATCTTTCACGTCTTTGTTGCTCTCTGTTTCTGTTCTATTCTTTTCTCTCTTTCTCACCTCAACCGGAACAACAGTTTCCACTGCCATGTATGGCATTGCTTGTGCAATTGATGAGTTTTTCTCTGTGATTGAATTGAAGCAAATGGATGATACTCTGGGATCTGGACAAATATGTAATGGCGAAAGTTCAAAAAGTTAAGAGTGGGAACACATTTGCAAGTCCCTGTATTCCCATACGAGCCCTGAGTACACACTAAAAGCACACACATGTTGATACTCACACAAAGGTCTGTGTGCAGATAATCTCTTTAGTCAAATGTTACGTGCTTATGTGTGCACATGAATCCAAACACACATAAATGCAACAATCCAGACGCACACGCATCATTTTAGTAGCATTATAGTCCAATTTAAATAACAATTAAAAAGTGAATGTGTTTTTAATACTCCAATAAACTGCATAACAATGTGGTCTATATTTGAGGAAACATGACTCAGGATGTTTAAGCTACAAAAGCAGATGAATATATTCCAGATTAGTTCAGTTAATCCTCTTTCTGGTCAGTGTGCTCTTGTACCTCCGACTCTAATCAAAAGCTATTAATAACGATCGCTTACATTACATAGAGGGCTACTCTGACACATTTGGGGGTGCGGTGTGGTGTGGTGGTGGGGGGGGGGTCCTCTTGGAGGATTACTATCGCTCGCCTCCGTCCCCACTGTGGAAAGTCATTAAACGGCTGGGTGAGCATAAAAAATATGTAAATACCTGGGCCCACCTTGGAGTGACTTGAATGCTATTCTTCTGGGAGCTTCAAGTGCCACTCGTGGCGGCTCATTGTGTCTCTTTACAACCAATGGTGGAATCTATCACTGAGAAGTGGGGTCACCTTGTGTGAGATTTACCCTGGTCTGTGTTGCATACCTTTTATTTTAGGGGCAAATGTTAAGGTTTCCTTAAAGGAACAGTCTGGATTACTTTTTTTTCCTTCTCTTTCTTTTATCCACCGCATTACGTCTTTGTTGGGTCAGCCATGGAGCTTTGAATAGAGATATTTAACACCTCGGTAAAGATTTTTGCTTCACATTTATTAGGAGGTGAATATATCTTTTTATTAATTATCTTTATTGTGTATGTCTCGTGATGAAGTTTTTTTGACTTGTTCGTTGGAACGATAAGGATGTGAGTCACTGAGAAAATTGTCTCTCCGTCTCCTTGTAAACAAGACAAACATAACATTTTTGAAACACTCAGTGTTGCGGTCGTGTGACAAACAATGTCAACTGAATGTGAAACTTTTCAGGAATGCCGACGTTTCCAGTCGATCAATGTCATGTAAACAAGCCTTAAACAGAAGTCTACCAACAGCTGTGCTCGGAATTACTTCAAATTACAAAATGCTGATTTTGCAAACACATGCTCGCTGCTGTTTAACGGAGGATCAAACTGAACTGAGGTTCAATGAGCACCGTCACATTTTAATCTCAGAAAGAAAAACCCCAAGAACTCAAGATTCAGACTGGACAGTGAATTTATGTCAGAGACGACAACTTGTGAGAGGCCTTGATTGAAGAAAGATGCAAGAAATTTCTGAAAGAATCTGATTCAAAACAATTAAATAAAAGTTGTTTTTTTTCTTTATAATGCATCCATATTTTGAACTTGTGATGACTAAATTGGATTGTAATCTAACACAATGACACGCACCATGCCAGAGACATCTATAGTCTCTGTACGCACCTCTGGAAGACCCCGCAAAGTATTTTAGAATGACTCTATATTTGCAAGCAATGGTCAGTTTCTGAGGTCTTTTCTGCCATGTTGAAGTCGAATTTTGATAAACTTCACTCTATGAGCTTTGCTCGTCTGCTTGAAGTCCATCACACAAAAAAACGTATCAAATAGTAAAACATCAATTCTTTCAGTAGTACGTGTGCCACAATTTAATAAAACCAAAGCATCAAAAGTCTATTTGTTTCTCACCCTTAAAACTATGATTGAGTGAAGTTTCCCACAGAAGAGGCAGACAGGCTGACTGTGCGATGTGTCCGCCACCCAAGTTAAATAATTGTGATGTGCATTAAATTTTGAAAGCCCTCCCAGTTTAGTTTGTATTGATTATGAAAATTTAATCAAAAAGAATCACAATGGCATATGAAAGGGAATGCAGAACTACGTAAAAGAGAGAGACAACTGCAGCTTCCCTAACAATGCCTTCAGCCTTATTCATCCAGAGGAAGCAATCGGAAAGGAGAACAGAACAATTAAAGGTAGAGTTTGAAAAGTCACAGCAGACGTCTTCGCTACTTTCTTCTTCTTCGAGTCAGTGCAAGGAGTTCACTATGGCTACATTCACCTGGAGATACAATATGTGATAAATTAGCGTGGCGTGAGAAAGTTGTTTTCAGATGACTCAACCAATGTTAAAGCATCATTTGAGGGATGCAGGTTTAGAAAGCGAACACATGTTTATTCCAGTTCAGACCCCTGGCCTTAATAAAGGGGTCATATTATGCAAAATTCACTTTCTAAAAGTTATCCAACAGCAATAAATGTGTCCCTACACATGCAAATGACACTCTCGAAATGAAGAAAATCTGGGCGGAGCCAGTGTGGCTCACACAGACACAGCAGATTCTCAATGCAGCTCATGTGATCCAATATTCAAACGGATGAAAATCAAGGAAAAGCTGGATTCGGATCAATATACTTTGAAAACAATGTTCCTTGACCAACAAAACCCATGTGAAAGTGTTGAAAATCTGGACTGAAATCTGAAACTACAAATGGAGATTGGACTATCATTACAAATATGTAGGACATCTGTCTTCGGTAGATTATATCTTTGTTGTGTAAATGCTCCTTAATCTCATGCCAATGCAACCACTTATGTTTTGTGGGTCTTTTAAGTAGTGCGTGAAAGTTAGGATTAGGCTAAGAAAGGCTTTACCTATAGTTATTTGAATTATGCGCTTTCATCGGATGAATTTACATCAGACATTTTTGCAAATATTCCCTTTAATCCATGCTTTTGCAAAGATACAATGACTTTTATGTACGCTCCATTAAAACGCAAGCCGAACTCAAATGAATATTTGGAGAGAGCCGAGCAGCTGTCAACAGACATGGCGGGTCAGTTTCTGGTGGTCTGTTCAACAAAATGTATACAAATTGTACCAGCCTTCACTGTGCATCTGTAACTCACTGTCCACATATGTGCACCACATGCATGTTAGAAATCTGACTTCACGTCCTCACTGACCTGACCCGAGTGGAGCATCGTTACACGTCTCACACTGGACAAATACAACACCTCACCATGAATACTGCAATGTTTCCACCTTTCAATGGAGACCTTATGGAAAACAGAAAATACACATCTATTTTAAAGTTTCTCGTTATCTATAAAAAAAATGCAAAAAAAACCGAGATGTGATCTGATGATGGCAAAAACACTGAACTTGCCATTTACCGACTATAGCATTGGAAAATAAAAAAAATTTTTTAGACACTGCATACTATCCCAAGGACATCATCAGCACGTCGAGGTATGGTGGAGGGAGCATCATGAATTAGGGCTGCTTCACTGACCTTGAAGTGGTAAATATGAAATCTCGCGCTATCCTACGGCACAGTGTCAAGTTGGCTGTCTCCCAACTCAAAGCCATACACAATCCATCATGGGGTAATTTTTCCATTTCTCATACATTGCTGTGAAAATCTGTGAGGTGCATATTTCTTGACACTTGTACTTTGTGCTTTGAAGGGTCAGAACACAAGCCAGAGTCAAGACTTTTATTGCTTTTCTTCCCTCTCCAAGCAGAACCCTATTTTTTTTTTCTTTTTAATTTACCACCGTGGAAAAAGAAACCCGCCCCTCAGCTGGGGGTTCAGGTCAGCACTGTTCTCCAGTACAATGCACGTCTCTATCAATGCTTGGTGGGGTCCGGTCTGCGCTGTCAACTCCAACAATCTCCACTTAATTTCCACTCCACCTGCTTTTCAGCCAGAAGTTCTACTTTTTATAGGATTTTTAAGTCAGATTGCTTGGAAAATACACAAAGCTGACAGTTATTATGAAGAACAGACCAAATCAGAAAAGGCAAAGCTTAAATAACAGTGAGAGAAAAGAATGTCGTCACTATTAAATTTGACTTTTTTTCCCCTGTATGAATTGACTTAAAATTGCTTCTAAATCCAAACAATAGACAATTGGATTCACAACGCAAACAATTATAATATTTCATGTCCTTATTAAACACAGCAATTCTCACAGTACTGCCAAAAAACATAAGAGACTCTCTTATACCGAAGATCCCCAAATGAGCTAATTGGAGAAAGTAGACAGCAAACGAGTCTAAGAAGTTTATTAGAAGTAGAGTGATTCAGATGCAAAACGACCCATAATCTGCTACAGATCGGCTCAAACATGAGATAATCTTTCTCTGCGGAGTCGGACCAAACCTGGATCAGATGGAGATGCTGTGGAACGACGTGAAGAGGTTTGCTGGCAGTGGAAATTCATCAATTCTGTAAGGAAGGAGGATCCAAAATGCCTCCTGAGTGCTGTTGAAGTCTGATCAGCAGCTGCCAGAAGAACATGGTTCAAGCGTTTGCTGCCAAAAGAGACTGGAGAGGTCATTAATCCAGCAACCATTAAACTTCTCCAGCAAAATTATGCATGATTAAAGATGGGGAACTATACAAATGAGAACGTGTTATAGTGTTAGTATTAATGTATGTATGTCATTTTGAAAATCACATTGTGTTTACATGTAGAAAAACGAGAAAGCACTTCCCTTCCATGTTATTATAGCCTAGATTTCTGCAAACAAGAGTTCAGTGCAGGAAGATTGTTCCTCAATACCACTTTACCCACAGGGTTGCTTGAAGCTGAAAAATATGTAATTCTATTAAAATGCACATTTTTAGACTTGAAGTTACTGTAGGTATAATACATGTGTCATGAATTAATGACAAAATACTGAGACTCTGAACTATAATGACCCTAGACTGTGTAGTAATTCTTGATTATATAGTTAACAATTACTCCCATTGAGAGACATCTTATTCATATATTTTTACATTACATCACCTCGAGTCACCAAATATATCGCAAAGTTATTGTTATTGAGAAAGGTGTGATATACCTGATCTCAGTCTGGCTGAACTGTGATGAATCACGTTTTTCTGCAACACATAGGAAAAATATCTTAAAATGACAATACTAAATATGAGCAAAAACATGTTAGAAAAGTGTGCCTATAAGTGATTGTTGTCATTTTACAGAAAAGAGCAATAATAATAATAATCAATGGAACAAAATTATAGTTACAACAAACCCATTATCCATTCAGTTACAATGATTAAAATTTCACAACACAATGTGGTAGTCAGAAAATTCAGTTAACATCCAGAACAGATTTGCAAAATGAGAAAGTAAATATAACTTAGAAGGAGCAGAGATCTTCATAAAACCAAACGGTTTATTCATGTAACAATCAAGACAAGGAATCAAAGTAATGAAATTGTCACACAAGATCTGAAAAAAAGTAACCGAAAACCGGCATATTATTCAAATACAAAGAAATTGAGAAATTGTATTATAGTGTTGTCATAATAGAGATATATATTATAATATTGTAGATTATTTGTTGCAAAGGGGCAGATTACATAAATTCATTCTTCCTTCTGCTACCTTTCAATCAAAGCTTGAAAACTTTTGTTTTATATTGTATAGAATTGGTCTATTACTTGTTTTGTTTTTTTATTAATGGCTGTACGATGAATAACTAACTAAAATGGTAAATGAAATGTGCAATTCCTTCGATTAAATGTCATCATTATTTAATATCTGGTTGACACAAAACGAGTCAAATTCACAGAGATCAAGTAGAAATGACAAATAAAACAACAAAAAACAACATAAACAAAAAGTACAAACAAATATGTGCCCAGCTTGGTGTAAATTATGGGCAAGAGAAAGAGCACTGTTGTTTACTAGTAAAAAGTCTCAAAGAACAAAGACATGGACATCAGATGTCCTTCCTGATGGAACCAGGAAACATTCCTGGTTCTCGCACTGTTACCAGTATCATCCTATAATGTGTTAAAAAAAAAAAAAAAAAAAAAAAATGGAGTCCAACATTCAGCCAAGCACCACTACTTGAGACAAAGGATGAGCTGTGTAAGAGCTGGATCAAGCCATGTGAAGACGGGATTCATCTTCCCCCGCTTTGAAAAAAAAAAAAAAAAAAAAGAAGAAGCAGCCCTGATTCAGATTACATTGTTTGATACAGGATCATGTACCAACCCCGGCTTAAAAAGACTGAGCACATCCCTTTAGTATTCGGTCTAAAATAAGAGTTACTTGTGTGGTCCTGATGTAATATTTCCAGCCTGAGCTCAATCCTTCTGGGAGCACAAATCACAATTTGCACTTCAAATTACTGGGGCTTCCTAATATTTCATGGGTTCGTGAACTCTTGTTTAATAAATGGAACAGAACGTTTTTGGCCTTTTTGGACTAATGGGTATGCATAGCATTATTTCGAAAAAAAAGCCTGAAAAAAAGAAAGCCCTTTAAGGCATGAATCCCCCCCCCCCCCCCCCCCACCACCTCCCCCCCCCCCCCCACTGAGGGCATGTTGAAGTTAGCTGAAGCATAAGTGAGCACACTTATCCTCTTGCACAGTTACACCACTTAGTTAAAACTTTGACCCGGTGCCGATGCTGCTGCCGGAGGAGTCCCAGGTGGGAGTTCCACACAGACGGTAAAGCCGCAAGTCCAGCGATGTTGTGTAAGCTTGTGCACGTTATATAAAGAAACTCTTATTGCTCTTACAAATAGCGCGGATGTAAAGACCTCTGTCTTTCCAGTTGGATATATTCAGACGTTTGACCATCGGGGGAAAAAAAAAGGGGCATTTCTTCAGAGTTTACCATCCTGCTGTGGAAATCGCTTACATGTAAACATAAATCAGAGCCTGAGCGATGATGTGCCGGAGCTCTGCCATCAAATTAATAGCATTCACAATATCAAAGGTTTGCATTTCACATGAAGCTTTGATTGTGGTCTTTACACTTGCCTCAGGTAGGGCACTACCTCTGTGGTGGATCGAGGGTTAGATACTGAATTCCCTCCAGGATCCATCACACTCATAATTCAGGCGATTAATATGCTGTAAGCAGGTTTGTATTTATGCGCTAACCAAGGGCATATGTTTTGTTCTGCATGGGGTGGAATGGGGGGGGGGGGTTATATAGGATTAATGTTTTAATCCCAAATCAAAACCAGGAGGACAAATGCTGTAAGGGGTACGAAGAAGTGGGAAAAATGTAAGTGGAGCTCAGGAAAGGGGGATGATTGAGAGGCAAAATTATCCTTTTGGATAAAAAAATTCAATAGAAAATAGGCAGTGCCAAATAAATAAATACAAACATACAAATAACTAAATGGAGCAAATCAGATTTGAGAGTTTATGTGGGTTATTCTCCTTTAAAAATATTGCTTGGCTGATTGGTATAAAAGCTATTTTTAAAGACAGTTGTTGAGGCTTTGAACCCTTTATTGACCATCTTTGCCCATTTCTTTCAAATTATGAGTTGACTATGGCAAGAGGAGATACGATAGCATGCCAATAATTGCTTCTCGCAATGCTACCAATATAAGTACATTTTTATCAACAATAAAAAACTACTGAAGGACATTGGTGTACAAATATGTATTGATTGTGAAATCATTATGTCATCATGAGAAATATAGATTCAGTAAAAAAATATTTGGTGGCAATAAATGGAGGACAAATATGTGATTTGGTTCAGTTTAACACCTCAGAGAAGGACTTTTATTTTCAGTGTTCCCACAAATGGTCAAAAGGTAAAAGTCTTTATATCTCTCCAGAGGGCAGTGAGAATAACGGAGGATTTCTGGGGGTGTGTGGAGCTTTAAAAATGAGCTGCCTATCTTCTGTAGTCATGTAAATAGGGCAGAATAGAAATGCTTTATGAATCCCAGAGGTGAGTTCTTTAATCAATCTCTGGGCCGCTGTGTTCAACGTACTGCCACAGCCATTGGACAGTTTACCACCAGATTGTTTCTTGCGTTCAAAAATAATTAGGGTATTAAGCTGTGATCAAGATGACTGTTGTGGAATTCAGTGAGACAGAGGCAAAGATGAGGAGACACGGTTTCGACACGTACAGGTTTATTTAGGATATCAAAGGATGCAAACACAAGTTAAATTACTGCGAGTGGGGCCGCCAATCTGAATAAAACTGTAATGTATCACTCCCATTTTCTGCGTATTGTTCAGCTTATTGAGGAACCACAGAACAACATGTTACCCTTCCGTGGTGCCTGGCATTTGGGGACATCTAATACTCAAAGTATATGTCCTCATAACCACTTGTATTGTCAGAGCAGTTTGACCTTTCCAACAGTGTGCTTGAATGAACTTGAAGTCTAAATATGACACTGAAGTCAAAATATTCCATATCGATGATAGTGTCAGGGATCGCTGATTGGAGACTCAACAGGCCAGACACTGTCGTTTGAGTTACAGGACCTGGCTATATTAGAAGCACTGGGGAAAGGGGAGGTGGAGCCAGCAGCCAACAAATCCTTTGCTGTTGAGTCAAAAAAAATCTAAATCCAAACAGAAAACCTGGAGCATTAGGAATGCAGAGATCACAGAAACCCTCGCTGAAACACAGAGGAACCGGCAAACAAGATGGCAACAACAAATGCCAACACTGGTGAAACACATCAGGGCAACGATCAGCAATCAGACACGAGGAAGTGAAGTCGAGGAACTGGAGTTAATCTGATTCTGTCGTCTGTAAAATAATGGTACTTTATTCATTTCACTTAGTGTCTTTTTGAAATTGTATATCAAGTTACGTATAACTTATTCAATGTTATTTAAATGGTTCAATCAAAAAAAGTTATTTGCGAAATGTTTCCCAGACTGGCATCAACAGCTTGGACGTACAGTATTTCAAACTTTAGCTTCGCGCGCACTGATTGTCTTGACAGCTTGTGAATTATTGAAAGTGTACATTGTTTGCTTTGCCCCTCATCCATCTAATCACATCAGTAAATGTTTGTGTTCCCATGGTCGAAATAAAAAGAACGTTGACGTCTGCCAATTCCTGATTGCCAAACGCACTTATGGATATGCTAAGACTCTGAATTAGTAGTTCTGCTGTGCACATTGTTCACATAATACCACACCACAGTCCCACAGGCTTTTTCTTTTTTTCTCCCTATAATGGAAGACGAACAGACTGGACACTTGAGTGTCGGAGTAATGTGCTGCATGAAGAGATGAATATAATGGAAACCATACATATAAACACAGTGTGCAAATACAATGTACCAGGAGGAGGAGAGGGTTGGAAATGATTGCCATTCACTACTAAATCCAATTCCTTTCTGGAGGCGGAGGCGGGATAACCAAAACAAACCTGGATACCTCATGTTCTTGGCCTCTCATTGTAATTGGTACAGATCAATTGCGCCTTTATAACATGAATAAGATGGATAACCTTGTCTTCTGTTCCCTGCTATTTTAATGGGCCACTCACAGTCTGTGCTCCCCGCCTCTCACTAATCCCTGTGGAGCCTATACACTTTTAATCCTCCCTGCTGGACCAGTAGCACAATATGGGCTCATCATCCATCCAAGCATAGAACCTCCCGAACACTGCAAAAATTAAGGGTTCCTGGGGGTTCAATCAGAAGCCTCGAGGTGCCCCACGGATCAGAGATGCGTGGAAGAAGCTCGGGTTTCTTTAAAGGTTGAAAACTCTGCAGGAAGGATTGAAACGGTCTGTTTCTGACGCCTGAAAAGTTGCAGACTCCAACACAAACTATAGTTTTCTGTAAATCCATGGCTCCAGGAAATGAATGACGAATCTGTGTCCTGCTTGTGATGACGTTAACGTGTTTCTATCAATGTATTAGATTTGTATCATACAGTGAATCTGAATCACAGCAGCTTGTTCGCTCACAATAGCGGCTGTTTATCAGATCAATGAATACTGGAGGGAAGCAGAAGGAACCTGGAGTACCTGGAGGACACCCCCCCACCCCCCCCGGATAGCAGTGCTCTTTCACCTGCCATTTAATTTACACCAGCTGCGGTCACTTCTTGGTTCACTCAATAATTCCAATGAGAAGCAGTTCAAAACAAACTGTAGATGATGTTGGAGAAATCATTTCTCCTTACAAAAAGTTCATGAATTGAAAATACATGGAAATAGCTGCATCAGTTTGATCACTCACTGATCTTTAAAGCAACATTAAAGCTGTTTGGCACAAAGCAGCGAGCTCGATATAATGACCACAGGTTATGAAAAAAAAACACATACATATATATATATATATATATATATATATATATATATATATATATATATATATAATTACCACTATAGAGCACAACTGGATACGTGGGTTGAAACGCAGTGAACACATGTAATGACTATCATTCAGCCGCGATGGTTTTGTTTCCATAAACATGCTTGTCCGACTTCAATATGAACAACATACAAAAGGGAAAGTTTGCGGGAAGTGTTTCTTTGAGTTTTCCAGTTAGATGCGTGTTTGTGAACTGAGGAAAGTCTCGGAGTGCAGTGCTGATACTGTTTGTTCTACTCTGCATGGACTCTATAACGTCCTGGTTTACTGTCGTATCGGTGTGCATTCAGCTGACTGATCAGAGCACACACACACACACACACACACACACACACACACACACACACACACACACACACACACACACTCACGAAGCATGAACACAGCGGAGGTAGAGCAATGTAAAGCCTTTTATCTGATGCGCCGCATGCTCTGTTTGATTAGATCGGCTTCAGTGCAAACCTGAAATTCACTCACCTCCGACGTTCACAAACAATCGTTCAGGCCCAAACAACTCAAAACACCATGAGATTTTGATTATAGTTTGTCGTCATATGCGATGAACCCGTGTGTAGTTTGATATGTATGTATACCGACATGTACACTGACATCCAAGTGATATTTATGAAGCTATGAAAGTATGCAGAATCTGTGCAGATGAATGATGATCAGACTACAGCACATGAAAACAAGCATCAAAAAAACAATTGCAAGCAGTGACGATATAGAGTCCAAATATCAAAGCCACCCCCATTGGAAAGTCTCAGCCTCAGTATTGAGTGTTGTCCCCAACCACAGCAATACAAGTCGTCACTTTCCCTCTTGCATTGCCCATGATGTGGTCTCGCCGTCGCCGGTCTGGGGTTAATGGCGGCCTTTTGGAGGTATTGAATTAAAAACAAAAAAAAGCCTTTATATAGGCTTGAAAATGGTGTACAAATGTTTGTTTTACATTTTAAAAAAAAGCACTTAAAACACATTTCTCAATGACCACTCCATGAAGTCCAGTGAAAAATGTCGATAAGGCCTCATTTACACAATGTTTTCACATGAAACCGAAAAACTTTATGGAAAGTTATGGAAAATTGTACTTTTTGGAAACGGCAAAAGGTGGAACTTTTCGAAAATTCTCCGTCTTTGGCAGTGATGTCGATATGATCACGTTTTCCAGTCACCGGTAGTCTAACGCGTTACTATTTCCAAACCAGTAATCAGATTAAAGTTACTTCTCCAGGTCATTGTGCGTTACTATTGTAGCGTCCAGTGGGACGAGTATCTTGTCTCCAAAGCCGCTTTATTATAAGACAGAACTGGGCCACTCCTTCAATGTCCTCCAAAGGGACACAGACACACAGTGCATGAGTGTGTGACCCGCCCTCTTCTCCACTCTCAGCCAATCACAGGCCAACTTGCTCGAACACGTGCTCTCCTGACTTGGTGGTTTAGTTGAGTGCCATCCGCAATTACAAATAAACTTGGTCTTCTGTGCCCATGTATGTCTGTGTAGTAAAATTGCCAATGTTTTTAGTGTATTTTTGTCTGCGCATGTGTGTGTGTGTGGTTTTATTACTAAAACAGCCAACAGCGCCCACTTGTGGCTCAACATTCTCACTACAGCATTTTCAGCGTGTAAACGCAAAACTTTTCTGAAATGAAAATGCAAAAACAGTGCGTCTGCACATGAAACATTGTTGTGTAAACAGTTCCAGTAAGAGGTGTTGAACAATGGTCCTAAAGCTGGGATCTCCATATGTTTTGTGTGAAGAGGACAAAGACTCACCAATGAGTTTTGTGCGCACCGTTCTAACAAAAGCTTTCAAATCGCACACATCCCACACTTGTCATTTACACAATATCAAAAGTCTTTGACTGTTGTATAGCCGCTGAAGTAAAATAAAGCTTCAAGTGTTATTGCCAATAAATGTTTGGCATGTTCGGTGCTCAAGATGGAATCGCAAATATTGTGTGAGATAATTTCAAACCTGCAAATGTAGGTTTGAGATTGTTGATTGTAGGGTCTTAGACTGTAATTTATAAAAATACAAACATTCATTAGACAAGCAGACATAAAAAAACAGACTAAATGAAATGTAAATAGCTTCTGTTTGTCAGCCCAGTCCTGAGCCTCCCCTTGTTTTCTGTCGGCCACCCAGTCGAAGAGGCGAGTAATTGGGACCAGGCCTTTAACCCAATAAGCATCTATCCTCTCCATCAGCATTACTAACTCTGCATTTGTGTCAAACTGTGGAGTACAAACAGGCAAAAAGATCAATACATTGCCACGGTTCAATAAGTGTGTAACCCCAGGCCTTCCTTTAATACCAACCTCTGTGTCATAAACCCCCCCCCCCCACCCCCAATCTTCTGTACCTTAGATGCTCTCATCACCCGGGCTGTTATATCTGCTCTCACACACTGTGTGGATCCAAACACTCGCCTCCTCCTTCATTTAGTGTGGATTCTATCAGCATTTATTGTTCGTGTCCAGTGGAAACTGAAGCTTTGACACCAATTCTCCATCGTGGACAAGTGTTGTAGGAGAAAACAGCGAGCTGTGTGTGCTTCAGAGGCTCCATATATAACAACTCGGTTTAAAAAAAAAAAAGAAAAAAGAAAATACTACAGAAAAAATGCCAAAAATTGAGAAAAAGAAAGGAAGAGAGAAAGGTTAGTGGCTAACAGGCTGGGGTTAGCTTTGTGCAACTTTGATCAGGTCCGGTAAAAACAGTTTTATTTACACTTTACTTTAAAAACCAACCAAAAACTGCTGTAAAAGTAAAATTAATAGGATCTCTGGTGTGGAAGCAAACGGATACGACTAGTGCTGCTGCTGCAAGTCTTCTCTGCACCCCTGTCATTACTAATTTGTTTTTGCCAGATATGTTTTAGGGGAAAATGTAATTGCTGCCTGGATCAATGGTCCCCAAAGTGAGTCCCACAAGACCACATATTCCTACAGTTTTTGTTCCCGCTCTGTATTTATAGTCGTTAACCATTTATGACAAATTCCAAGCAAACACTGCAAGAACTATTTTAGAAACGACATTAAACAGCTGTCAGAAAGTAGCAGCCAGAACGGGAGTCGGAACCTTAAGAAAAAGGGTGAATAGTCGAGAGAAAAACAGCCCTTTTATTCGTTCAAGTTATTTTTCTTATTAAAAAAAAACCCGAATAAAACCTCAACTTCGTGAAACACACTGAGTATCAGTGCAACAATAGATTATTCATCAGTGTGTTTACATGACACTGAAGCCACTCTCCCAAAGTTAACAGCTTCGGTTTTCACAACAGACAGAATATCGTACTGTCTGGTCTATAAGTCTCATTTTAGTCTTCTTTATACTTGTTCAAGTGCTCAGGCAATGTGTTAAGAAGTTATTTACATCAAAATATACTGATACATACCGCATTAGTCACTGCAAGACAAAATTGTGTTAAAGTACCGGAAAAATAATTCTCCATCACAACCGTATTTCACTGTCAGAGCAAGTGGAATTGTAAAAACAAACAAAAAAAAACCTACACAGCAGAATTTAATCTGAAAGCAAAAAAAAAAGAAAAAGAAAGATGAATAAGGAAAAACAGACATGGAGCATCAGGGTCTGTGAGAAACCTGTGAAGAGTAGAACGAGTGTTGGCGTGTTGAAATAAACAAAAGTAGGCTAAAAACTACAACAGCTGAAGCTCCAAGAACACATTCACAGAAGGTTCTGGAACAAAAGCAGTTGGACCAGGAGGAAAGTTAATTGTTTTTCTTTTTTGTTTTGTTTTAATCTTAATTTGTTTTAATTTTTTTAATGTGCAACTTCTCGTCCTTACATTCAGTAATTTCAGAGTTGATTTTGCATATTAATGACTGTTATTGTATACAACTGTGATATAAAGCAAATATGTGTTGAGGAAATAAAGAGTTGTTACATCTTTACAGAGATTTTGTTTAAAGATTCATCCACGACACTTTTTTTTTTTAAACCTTATTTATAAACTCTGGACGCTTCTTTCAGCCATTAAATCTTTTGTCGGTTATTCATAGCAAGATCACCCTTTGTGAAAGGGATTTTATTAATGGACTCAATGACTCAAAATCACAGCAGCTATCATGTCTAATTACACTGCAAAATAATGCTTCCATAATAACCTCCATTATCTCATACACCTTTTATTATCTCTCAACGCATATCCAAACTCAATTAAACCAAAATGTATAAAACCGCTCTCACTGCCATTAAAGTGCCAGTGAATTATAATTCCCGACCAGAAACAGTCTATAATTTAAATGCAGATCAACATACTGATACCAGCAGAAAAGTTTAAAGCCAACTCGTTAAAATTTGTTTTATAACCTGTTTTCGCATGTTTATAACTCACTTCTCAGCCCTCGCGCTGTGCCTGAGTGCCATATTCAAACGACCGACTTAATCAGCCGCATCGATTTCAGTGACAGGCTCATAATGCCGTTTAGTGGTGTTCTTGCCAAATGCTGCAATAAATGGAGAGAGCCTGAGTGTGTGAGAGGGTCAGGGATATAAGGCTAAAGTGAATTGATCAGTGCAGTGCAAGCGAGGACAAAACTCCAAAATAGGAACCGAAGGCAGGTGGACTAATGCAAGTTATTTATCATTGAACGCCATTCTTCTCATCTGAAATGACTTGAAAGTTAACGCTTGGATATTTCGGTCGTGTTAGTCATGTTTGATTGGCTCATTCTTTGGTTTTGTTCCCCTTCGATAGGCTTTCGGTTGAGTTTAGCATCAGCCGCCGTGTTGTTTTCCTCGCAGACGCTTCTTCTGCTGAGGCATGACTAACAGTGCATGTCCATGACAGGGCTATTTGGCACACAGACACCTAGATACTCATGTTTTTTTTTTTTTTTTTTTTTTTACAGTTACGTGCACAACTTGCAAAAACATCACGGGCGTAAACTGTGAAGTCGTTATTAGTTTGCTTGAGGACACGTCCCCCCCAAAAAACAAGGTTTCCTGTGCTTGTAATAGGCATGTTGCTGCTTCAGTGAAAACAAAATCTGATACTGTTCGAGAAAGTAAATATATAAATAAGCACATGCTGAGGAAGCACAGCAGACCCGACACACATCAACATTCTCATTTGATGGAAACAGACATTGGTATTCGCCCCTGCATTTGCCTTTTAAAATGAAAAACATAGCTATCCTGGAAACTATATATTATCGGTATATGACAGGCATGCCATATTACCAAGTAAATGCTGACTGATTATCTTTAACATGCGGCACTAGCAAAGCACAAATTGCTAACCCGATTGCTAAATTGCTCCATTTGGAGAGCAGTGATGTGTTCCGTCGTGCTCGCTCCTCCATTGTTTGTTCGTTTGCAGCATTTCAGAATGAAGCGCTGAGCTGGTTCCATACATATAGAGATGTGTATTTCATCCCAGAATATATCAAATTATATTTGAGTCCATCCAGTACACGTTCCCCGCATAGTGGTTTAAAATATGTACTGTACAGTTTGTCTGAATAACTGCTAATGGGATATTTGCTAATTAATCTATAAATAAATGACAGTATCATCAGCATAGACACAAACTAGCTCAGTCCCTGTTTGACATAAGGGGAATAGTAAATAAACGTCTGTTGTCCCAGAGATAATTCACATGACCCAGAGAAGATCAGACAAATAGACCATTTACTGATTATGTAAACTGTGGCACCAACACAACCAATTGAAATATCTCATTAATTTATTAAATCCCAGACTTGTTTTACTTTGTAACAGAGCTAAATCATTTCCCTCCTCAATGACGCACATATCTTAGCAATGCTAAGCCATATTTTCTTTGTTGTTTTGTCTTGTCATGTGACTCATTCAAAAAAGATCTATGTCAAAATACACTGCTACATATGATCCATAGAGGATTTGTCGATGCTGGGGAAGAACCTTTTAACACTTTAGATTCCAAAACCTGAAGAAGGTGTACAATATACCAGAGGTATCCTATATCTATTTACCCACTAGAGCCGGGATTAAAACATAATGAAGACAGTTTTAATCTACTGATGATTTGTTGTTGCAATCATGATCAATCCATATTCACAGTTTGCAAATAAAAGTCGTGGGGGTCCAGCTGAAGAAATGCATCTTACTTATTTAGTCAAAAACTTCATTCATTTCCTTTATTTTGTGCATTAGTCCTATTAGTAAAGCAGCATCAGAACCTGTCTGTGTGTGGGCAAAATCATGTTCACGCTCATCTTCATGTGAGCAAACCTTTACTTGATCTTAAGTACTTAATGCAATACGACTGCACAGTTGAATGGATTGGTGGATTATCTCACTTTCCACAAGTTCTTATGAAACAACCAAAAAGCAGAGCATCTCCGAAAGCGGGAAGACGAGCTCTGATTCAAAATGAGTGCAGACAGGAATTGCTCGAGATATTTCCTAAAACTACAGAGCGCCGCTTTGTTCCCGAAAGATGATTTTGTTCTCAAACCCCAAGGTATCTGTAAAGATGCAGCGCAGTCGAGTTTGTGGATTTGACGGCAGCCGGCGAGCCCTCTGTGAGCTTTGCCTGGGAGTTATGTATCTCTGATCATTACTCAAAAGAAAAACAAGCCCATGCATACTTTTCTTCTCTTCTCACCCACGACTCATAGTTAAAGTGATTTAAATGTAGTTTAACTGTAGAAGAGCATCTGGTTCTGTAAAGGTCTTGTTTTATATTACATGAAAAAAGGTCAGTGAATTAATGAGCCCGCCAAAGAAAACTTCAAAGACTGAAATAATGCAGTTTTGCCCTCCACTTTGCTTCTTCCTCTTCTTCTTCTTCTTCTTTTTTATTTGCCATGATGAAAATGTCTCTTCCACTAAAACGGCATAAATCTGAACCTGTCAGACTCCAGCCGACGGCTCGCTCACATTCAGTAAATCTACCTCAAAATATTCTGACACTGAATTAATGCTTACTTAAGACGCATCTTGGGATTACCCCTCACCATGGGCCAAGGGAATCATATGAGCACATTCAAATCATAGACAGGTTGATTGACACCCCATCAGGCCACGTCCTCACACCATATGCCAAGTCATGTTGATAAGCTGCAGGCAATTCGTCATAGTCAGAAAGAACACATCCCCAGCCTGCATGCTTTAATGGTTTGTAAACTCTGCAGTGTGGCTGAAAAATGAGAATAAACTGTTGGGAGCGCTGGAGGTTAAATCTCAAAATGATGGCATTTTCATTAAACTTTTAGCTGATTTCGTTCTTTCTTTCTTTCCCCACCGTTGCGACGCGTTTTCATTCTGATGAGCAGATGTTTGGACGGGAGCCAGAAAGCTGTGTTGATGTCAAATCAAATGTAATTACAGTTGCTAAATTTACCATCTGATTGGCCTGATCAGTGAGCAGGACCACAAGGTCTTTACTAATGATGTTAAACCTCTATAAATGCAAAGGGCAACTGTGATACCAGTCTGCACTCCACAGATGTTTTCCGAATTGAGTTTTGTCTGTTCAGATATACACAGTGACTTTCTCCTCCAGAACGGTTTGCAAGGGTGCCGGAACAACATTTGATAAAGACTGGGGGGGGGGGGGGGGGGGGGGGGGGGGAGGGTGTTAAAGTGTTAATGCACAGGGAAAATTCAATAGTCAGTGAGGAAAAGAAAAAAAATCAGAGTGTATGTTATCTGAAAAGATTGTAATATGTATGGCGATGGTCAAGTTTCTACTCTTTGGGTTAAAGTGAGTGCTAAATATAAAAATGTGTTTGATCTGAAGAAAAAACTAATGTTTGCATTGGCCTGAAGTGTGTGTGTGTGTGTGTGTGTGTGTGTGTGTGTGTGTGTGTGTGTGTGTGTGTGTGTGTGTGTGTGTGTGTGTGTGTGTGTGTGTGTGTGTGTGTGTGTGTGTGTGTGTGTGTGTGTGTGTGTTCAAAGACATTGAGAATGACTGATGACTGAACCTTTTGGAAATGGCTTCTATGTCTCCCATGATTACTGAACAGTCATTACAATCGTCATGTTTTCAGAACCGGCCCAAACCCTCAGTACTCGCGGGAACATGGCTCTCCTGATGATGCCGAGTTGTCATGGAAACCTGATGCTTTTGTGGAAACACAGAATAAACATCTAGATTCAAAGTATTCAGAGAACTACAGTCAAAACAACACGAGCAAGTATCTGCCGGCCAGAGTTAATTGCTACGATACAAATAATGCTGACTGGACCGGGATTCAGAAAGTGGAGATGGGCCGTACCGTGAAGAGCTAAACAGGAAGACCAAGGCAAGATACAATGATAAAATAAAAGTTGTTAAACCACTGGATCCCCATGAGCATTCAGAGCGGTCAGCTGACGTTAACCTGTTGTCGAACTTAATTCACCCGTACCTTTATAATTCCATGATTTTCACTGTGAGTTTCTACACAAAACATGTTTAGCAACTTCAGATCACTGCAGCAGGAACAGATTCTTTTATATTTCTTCTATAGTGGATCGGAAATCTATCGTCTATAGACAGGTATGCTACTGTTGAAAGCCGTTTGTACAGTGATAGCATTCTGCAGTGGGAGGATCAATGTATGCAGGAAAATTCTTTATTGCTACTATTCATTTCATTCGTCGCCTCTGAGACATGGTTTGAGCTGTTTTTCTGACATGGCCACATTTAGTTCCTCACGTCTTTCTGATTCTGTTAAAATATCATTATTCACCCAAGTAATATTTTTTCATTTAAATATAAAGTATGGAATATTAAATATAAACACGTGTGACACCATATTTAATCCCATGGGCAATAGACACATTGTGAAACTGTTTATCAAATGTTTCTGTGAATAACTCATCATATTGTACAAGTTATAACCTTTTACTGAAGCTGAGTGGGAATTATTTGTCATTTAGAGACATTTTTAGGATAGAAATCATAAAATGTATGCAATTTGGCTCAGCTTCAATCTTTTCACACAGAATTTATTTGAGATAATTAAAAAAAAATTTTTTTTTAAGTGTTGCGTAGAATTTCACCCGAGATAAATCCTTAAAAAATTATTTTTAGTGATATCTCATAAATCACCGGTCTTCCACATGTCATAGTCCACAGTGTGTATTGCATGCAGAAAAGTCTAAAGTGCGCATGCTCAGGCTGTGGATCCGTTCATTCAGTTCACGTGATTTTGAAGCCCGGAGCCCCACTAACAACATCATTTCGGTGCTCAGAGCTGATTGGCTGGCGCTTTTGAGGTACTGTTTCATAGAACCGGAGCGAGTCGTCACAAATACCAGCTTGTTAGCAGCTAAAGCTAACGAACAGTTAAGAATCAAAATGATTAGGTCGATTATTTATGAGGACCAGCGCCTATATGGTTGTTATAATGTTGTGGCTAAAAGATGGTGCGCCCACTTTACTTTAGAAGTCAGTGATGTCACGAAACCTGAAACAAAATCTTGCCCCACCAAGTATTTACATCTGGAAACGCCACTGCAATGAGCTGCATGTTTGAATGTTTGACCAGTGTGATCACGTACACAGGCAGAATCCTCAACTGTGGTCTTGATATGGATAAATGGACTCCTCCATCTTTAACTTAATTTCCTCAGTTTTTACAGTGATTCCACAGTTTATTTCAACATTAATAAAGGTTACCAGTCGCCAATTTGTACAATTCTGTTTAATCAAAACGCAGGGCATTTGTCCTGCCTGCCTCGTAGATTTATTGCCATCCAATTTAAGCATTCCACTGTGCATGTGTGCGTGCGTGTGTGTGTGTGTCTGTGTGTGTAGCTACACTTCATTATGACCTTATAGGCCATTCCAGATGATAGATTTGGGGAGTAATAGCCATCTTAATATTACTGTTTGTTACTAAGAGCATCTGAGTCAGCAGGGCATAGCTTTAGAAGCTTAATGGGGCAAAATAAATTGCCACACCAAGGGAAAGATACAGCACTAATCACGCCATTAACATTGAGCATCAGCCCAAAGTGGCCGTGTTTGTTTGAAGTGTCGAGAAATGAACTTCGGGTCAAATCAAATTAAGGGCGCATCCACATAAAGAGATGAGGAATATGTGCCCTTCTCATTTTCTTCTTTTCCCTGCCCCTTCCTCTATTAGACTTTAAAAATGGTATTCTGCTCCGTGCCCTTCAACGGATCTCATTTTGTTCCACGGCTTCCCCCTCTCTCGCTCGCCGTCGCACGAACTGAGCCGCAAAGCGTTGAGTATCGTTGTAATTACTTGCAGCCTTTGTTTTATGAGTCTCCGGCCAAATAGTCAGCCTTCTCATAGAGGAATCTACTGCAGATTCACTTAGGCTTATAGTGCCATTACATTTTATGCGAAGACATTTTCAAGCCCCATTTAGGACTTTTGTATATATCAATTATGTTTATGCGCAGACAAATCCGGTGGAGCTGTGACACCACATTCAACAAGTCAAACTTGCTATTGTGTTGTGCGGATTAATTTCATTGCAAAGGGGATTTTTTTTTCTCTCACTCTCTTTTCTTTTTAAATGTACAAGATTCATCATAAAAAAAAAACGCCCTTGGTAATAATGAACTGGATGTTTTCGTGCACTCAGTAGCAGCGAGAGTATTCAATCTAAAGAAAGCCTCAGCTTGGACCTTATGTTGCTTCACTGCAACAAAAAAGAAAAATAAAAACCCACAGTATTCGGTTGTGGTATGTGGGCGGTTCAAAACATGAACCCCTCACACCTTTGAGCCACCATTAAACACTTTAGTCGTGGGAAAAAAAAATATATATATATCCATCAAGCAATCTGTGACTTTATACAGTAAAGACCTTGAATCAGGTGCAGCAAATTGATGGCGTGCTTCTCAGGGAGAAACCTTGACAATGTCTTCACAGCCTTGAAGGCTCAAATCTCCGAAATATAATGGATACAAGCTCCTCGTGCCGCTGCGCTGAACCATTAGGGACCATTAGAAAACTGTTGTCTGTTGACCTTCTGCTTAAAGTTGCACAAGGAAAGAAAATGTTTGAGAAGTTTATGCCAATAAGGTATTGTTTAACTCACGGGGTAAACTTAAATGGCTGAAAATAGGCATATACACCCATTGACTTTGAAGATAAACTATAATGTGTCAGATCTATGCTGATGATTCATTAACATATCATACGTGTTAATTTCATTTTCATTCAGTGCGGCATGACTTTAAAGTTAGATATATATTTAACTATAATGAGCCTCATATGAGTATATCTTTCTATGTATCTATATGATTATCTGGGAGTTTTTCTTTAATTCCTTCACTTTTCCGGGCAGAAAAGCACATGTGCAAATTACATTCATAGAATGATGCATTTGCAACTTTAAAAAGATGCATATGTAAGTATATATGATGTAGTGCTGGGCGAATATTTTTCAATCGGGTTTAATCAAATGATTTTCTGATTACTTGATACATACAAGATTCTTTAATCTCGTTTCTTAATCACAATGCAAATTTTCTATTTAGAAAGTATTACAATATGTCATATTTTCCAGACTACAAGTCACACTCGTTTTTTGTGGGGTTTTTTTGGCCTTTCCTGTGACCACTAGATGTCACTCTATGACAATGGAATACTGTTACTGCATCCGTTTACTCGACAACAGCACTCGGAGCCAATAAAAATGCAGAATTTTGAGAACGGTTCTTCAAGTGGAACTTTTTGAAAATGCTCCAACTCTGTCTCCATGGAAACAGGGGAAAGTAAATCTCTTTTAAAATGCTTCTACTGACCATGCGCACCACTGTTCATGTGTGTTAATGTTGTCTATGTGTGTGTGGTTTCATTACAAAAACCAACTAACAGCACCCACCAGTGGCCCGACATGTTCACTACATCGTTGTCATGGAAAAGGTAGAATTATTGACATCGTTCTCAAAAAAATTGCCATGAAAACGCAAATCAAAAACAAATAATCAATGTTTTGACTGGAAACGTGGTATAAACGGGCCACGGGTCAGAACTTACAACATGCAATCAAGTAAAGTTACAACTTATATCGCTGAACCTGATACAAAACCAATATTGTGTATAAAAGCTCATTGTGTGAGGTTAACTCTGAGAAAAAGAAAAAAGTTAAAGGTATTATCTTTCATGTTATATAGGTGTAAGTAGTCTCTTATATCAGCTCCAATCATGTTATGTAACACACTGAGTTGCGATCAGCTGGAAAAGCACCCAGCTGCAGGAAAGCGGAAGCAACTAGTGCAAGAACTTTGGACTTTGATGTAAATAAAGAAAGCTTGTTTGTGAATAATGACAATGTTGAAACATGAGAATTGATCCAAACACAGTACGAGGTATTGTAAGTATCAGACTTTTGCTTTGCTTTTCCCCGTTTAGCTGCGATGTTGAAGCATCTGTGATTGTCCCTGATTGACTGACAGGAAGAACAACTCCTCCATGGCGGGGAGAGCGAGGGAGACGTGAATGCGTAATGCACTTTTCACTGAGATGTTGCGTTGCGTATTCAAATTGTGTTTGCAGGGAAGAGGAAACCGAATCAGGGCCGTGCATAAACTCCCTTTGATTGACTGTTGATGAATTCTTCAGAGATCACTGGAGGTAAAACTACTGGAGAAAAGCAAAGGTTTGATATTGACAGCTATCCAATAAAATTCATTCCTCAAGCCGGAATTCCCTCCAGGTGGATAAACAAGGATTTCCACTGAGTGCTGCACTAATTAAATAAATAAAAACGCTAACAACGTTAGCTTTTGTTTTCTTTTTTCTTTTTTTCTACTCTCTCTGTGCAAAAGCATTTGCCACACTGCCACAACTCTGTCTGCTCCGGCTCCTCTTTCTCCTCTAAATGTGGCTGGATCTGCGCTGTACGATGAAATATTCATTACTCCACGGTATTTCCACGTCTGATTTACCCTGCGTCTTTCTCTCAAATCTGAATCTTAAAACCTGTGTCGGGAATTTATTGGTTTTACATTTAAAACATGCTACAGTGCTCATTCCCCTGAGTGAAATTCTACTTTGTGATTTTTTTATGAAGATAACAAGTGAACACAAAGGAACTAATTTGCAGCATCTGGAGCTCTGGGGAGTGGGATTTCATTTGGGGACTGAAATAGAATAAAAGCGCCTCTTGTTTCAGCTGTTTTGGTCGAATGCTGATGGAAGGAGAAGTGTCGTGAGCGGGAAGAGTGTGGAAGTACAAAAACCAAAAAATAATAATAATGGAGGGACAAACTTGTCCGTGGAATCTGGGATTGTTTTCTTGCTGCCGCTCGGCACAACAAGTTCTTATTGTTCTCGGAGTTACAATGTCTACTTGAGCTGACTGAATGCAGTGCGATGACTCACTGGCATTTTAGTCGTACTCTATTAAAAGACTCTGGTACACGCTGAGACGTTGCGTAACATGACAGCCATTGTTGTTTCGTCAAGCCCGGGTGCAGCCGGGGGCGAATCGCGCCACCGGGAGATTGAGAAAATAGCGCCATGCTGCGGTGGAATCAACCAAAATCCCAAAAGCAGCAGCTTTCATTCAACCCAAAAAAATTGATCCCTCTCGGATCTTTCGATTCACAGTGAAGCCAAACAGTGGACACACACACTCCCAAAAGCAGGACCCTTGGAAATGAATGAAACAAGCAGTTTTTAGGGTTTTTTTTTGTCTGATTTTGGTTTTCGAATCTCACGGCAGGCAATGCTTTAGGCCTCTCTGCAACATTTGGTGCCAACAAAAGTACTTTGGATTTCAGTTTTACAACCATTGCTTAAAACCTATTTTACAAAGTGATTACATAACAACATTTCAAGTGAAAACACGTTGCTTTTGTGATTTTGCGTCAGAAAATGTCTTGAAAACGATGTGCATTGGCGAAAACCAAATAGTAGAAACACTGAAAACAGTGTCGTTAGTGTGCCAGGCCAAGAGCCGGCGCTGTGGTTTGTTTTTGTAATGAAACCACACACACACACACACACACACACACACACACACACACACACACACACACACACACACACACACACACACACACACACACACACACACACACACACACACACACACACACACACACACACACACACACACACACACACACAATTAAGGGACCAAAGCTCTATAAACATTAACAATGGCGAGGACATGGACATATAGACAGATGACTAATTTGTCAACTACAAAACTTCCAAGTAAAAGGAGAAAATGTCCTGGGAGTCATGACACTCTAGGAGTTGCCATTGTTGATAGTCTCCATCTACCTGCACATGTGCAGAAGATTTTTTTACTACGACCAAGGTGAAAAATGCTCAGTGGCAGGGATTTCCTCCATTCCCATTGAGTTCAGGCGTTTTCTAAAAGATCCACTTTGGGAGGCAATTTCAAAAAGTTGTGTTTTCAGTGAGTCTGAGCACCATTGTTGTGTAAACCCATTAACCCAAAATGCAACAAAATGTTTCCACTTGAAAACATTGTGTAAATGGAGCCTCTTGGTGAAAATGTAAGAATTGCTGCCATAATCTTATAGGCCAGGATATAAGATAATCTGAAATGACTGCAATCATATAGAATTAAATAATTTTATCAATGCATCAACTCGTTATAGCTTGCACAACTGTCTTCCTGCTGTTCAAAGAAAAATCAAGTAAAATAGAATTTTACTCAAAATGTTATGATTCTCAACAGCTGAATGATTTGTTTTTGTGGTTGGTCTTATGTTCCATAAATGCAATATAGAATGCCACTACTATGTCAACAACATTCAGCTTTGTGACCAATTTTGGAAATGCTATTGTTGAAATACCTTTCCACAATAAAATTAATTCATATGAACATTATGCAATTATCTAGATGGACGGGATAATAGTTTGAAAGGAGTGAACTGTGTTGTAGAATAAACCACCAAATTCATCACTGACTACCTCCATCTGCATGTGAATATAATATAATGAATATAAAGTAATTATCTCCTTAAATCCATGAGCTATCTGTGTTGATATTTAATGGGAACAACATAAATCATAAAACTCAAGAAATAAAATAGAAGTATATGATGTGACAGTTCTGTACGGTGAGGTTAAGGTCCATATTGTGACTTGGATTCGTGTTCTCAGCCCCTGTCACTGTGGAAGTTTTTGATAACAGCACATTTCTCTGGTGTCACTGTGGCTGTGGGGCCACTCAGAACATCACACAGCACAAGTGTGTTTGAAAAAGACTTCCTTTCATCTCCAGCGATTACAACTGACACCACGTCAGATCAATACCGGCACAGTCTTTTTTTTTTTTACCTCCACTTCATGATGACTCATGACTTTCACATTATTAATGACTCTTTTTAGGTACTGGTGGACTTTTTCTCTATATAAATCAAGCACAAACTGATAACCTTGTGCAGATAAAAAAAATTCTACAATTGCTGCTGTTTCCACTATGCAAATGAAAACAGACTAGTTTTTTAAATGTTTCTCTATATATGGTTCAGAATATTACTTATATTTTATAACTGATAACTTATTATAACTGATCTTAGCTATGCGACTGAATATGATATGCTAACCAATTAGCTTTTAAACTTCTATCAAGGGTGAACTGTCAAACTTCTACCGGAGGCTTACTGCCTCATGTCACATTAATTCAGCTAGTAATACCAATCCTCATGTGAAACAACCATGTCATAGTGAGCTTGCATGGCATCAGCGAACACCTTGAGTGCTATTTGTCACAATGAGTGCAGTCCCACCTCCGACTCCCCAAATAAATCAATAAATAATCAATCAGCGCCTCCGTGTGTGAAGAGGACTCGTGCAACACGCCGATCGGGATGTCACTCCGGCAGCTGGGGGCCTCAGAGGTACGAAACGACACTATCGTCGCTGCTTTACACGTGAATTAGTGCATGAAATTTCACACACCACAATAACCAGAAGCAATGCCAGTGTTAGATTGCTTTGTTGTTGCATCAGTATGATGTAGAGGTTGCTCCGGATCAGTGTGTGTGTGTGTGTGTGTGTGTGTGTGTGTGTGTGTGTGTGTGTGTGTGTGTGTGTGTGTGTGTGTGTGTGTGTGTGTGTGTGTGTGTGTGTGTGTGTGTGTGTGTGCGTGTGTGTGTGTGTGTGTGTGTGTGCGTGCGCGTGTGTGTTTATTCATTAATTTATGTAGTAGCTTCTCTGATCCCACTTCAGAGAGAATACAAAGGCCGTGTCCTTTTTCTGCACACGTGGATTGAGCTAAGTCACTTTTAAAGCACAGGCACACAGTCACACAGCTGATTTAATGCTTCTGTCTCTTCGTGTCTGTCCACAGGCTAGTTTTACAGGGAGTTAACGTCGAAAAGGTGTCAAAGTTTTTCATAATTACACTTTGTGTTTTTAATCTGGGAAAATGTTTGTTCACCTCAAGAACAAACTGAAGAACAAAGTATTTCTGATTTTAAAAAAAACATTTAAATGTCAATCAATTATAATTCTCAGATTTCAAAAGGTTTTTCTTCCTTTGATTTTAACATGTGTTGTTACTTTTGGTGTTTTGGTCGTAACTTTTTATTTGTTGTACATTTTTTTTGTTTTTGAGTTGTAACTTTTCATTTTGTTGTGAATTTTGTTTCTGTTGTACCATTCACATCTATGATACCTACGGATGTATTTTTGGTGATATTTGACATTTGGTGATACTTAGTACTGTTTTTGTTTTAACTTTTGGAATTATGTAGCAACTTTTGTAACTATTTTCCTTTGCATTACTGTATGTGCCAACTTTTGTATTGTTTCCACTAGTAAACACAACAAACTGGAACCGGCACCTGGAACAAGGCCTATCTTCGCCAATGCCACATGTGTCACCATGGAAACCAATGAATTACAAGGTTATGTTCATGTCATCAGTTTGACACATATGTGAACACATTTTACAGGGAACTGATGCTACAGTGCTCTGACTTTGACAGAAACACAAACTTTCTTTGTGGGACTGAGTTAGCTGGGATGTTATCCATTAGCTCATATTAGTGCTAACTCACCTGTCAGGTAGCAACAGCACTGTGTGAAACACTGATGGAAGACACAGATAAACCACTACACGAGTAAATGCTCTCACAATGATGTTTCTGGATACTTGCCGAGCCTAGATATTAGCTGGGAGCTCTGGAGCGGAGTTAGCAGTGTGCTAGCAGGCAGCTAACGACAGCCCTGGTGAACAATCCCGACTCTCCTGGGAAACTAACCGCTCCCCACGGTCATCTCCTTTGATTTCCTCCATGAGGCGCCACTCCGATCTGCTTTGTATGGGACTTTTTTTTTCACTCTTTTCGGGGGATTTATTTGGAAGCAGTTACCCAAACAGATCCCAAAGTCTAATTGATTGGTCCTTGGATGATGACAAATCATGCCTGAAGATTTCATGCAATGTGGGTTAATAGTTTTTGCAAAAAGTTGCTAAAATTCATATATACATAGATATGTACGTACATACATACATACATACATACATACATACATACAAACCCCAAAATACACACAGACAAAAATGGAATAATGTTTAGATTTTTTGTGGTTTTAAAACAAATATACTCTTTAAGAACAAATTTGAAACTGAACAATCGGGAATATTACCAATAAACCTAGCCAATCTCTGACATGCTGCTCACAAAATATATCTATTGGAAGTGAAGTAGATTTTGGGGAAAGTTAAAACGTGAACGTGGGAGCGGAGCAGCTATCAGACAGGACTGCACAGTGACCTTTTGATGGGAGGATGTGAAGGCTAAAGAGACTTAATCAAATGGAAGCCTTCCTGCCACAGTTCGGGCTGACAGGTGCTGTTCATGAGCGCTGAACCACACTGTGAAACCTACTAAATGATTAATAATAGCCTGTAGCTTCATGTGTGATGAGACTGGGGGAAATAGTTATTGGCAATTTCTCTGCTGTCTCTTTCTCTCTGGCACACACAAACACACACACACTCACACGTGCATATGCACACGCGCACACAAAAACAAAGACCTTTGGACTCCCACAACTCGCACCACCTGCAGAGTGTGAGCTTGTATGAGTTGCCAATGGCCAAGCCAGCTCCCTCACCGCCAGCCCCTCCTCCTCCTCCTCCTCTTTCCACCCTCTGCAATGCAAACTCAAAGCGCTTGTGGCGAAACCGCACATCTGCTCCCCTACCCCTGAGAATCAGCCATTGCTCATGTGCAATTAGGGATCAGAGATCTCAGATGTGGATGTCACACGAATAGATGCCCGTGTTTTGATCAGCAGACGCCGAAAGAGGCGAGAGGCCGGGTGGGTGGCTGCTCAGAAGCAAAGCACGCAGTTGTTGTTGTTTTTTTTTTGCTTTCTTCTTTTTTTGTTGTTGTTGAAAATATAACTCCCAATAAATATGTATTTGTGATGATGCCCTCTCGTATAATTTTACCCAGCCGGGCTCTGAAATGTGAGCCACACTGTGTCGAGCATAAACCTGCTTGTTGGCCCGTGCAACACAATTCATCCACTTGTCATGCTGCACTACGTGGCTGCATCCATCATGCTCTATATAATGCACACAAGGTCGGCCAGTAATGAAGGGATCTCTTAACTGCTAACATTTTGTGGACTGCAGGAGCACAGGCCCGCAAAAACTTGTGTTTGTGTTTGTTTGCACCGATTTGCTGATCGGCCAGAAGTTTGAGACCACTGACAGGTGAGGTGAATAACACCAAAGATCTTGCTGTCATACTGCTTGTCGTGGGTGATTTATGCTCTATGTATTGACGAAATAGTGCATTCCCAAACTCAAGAATGCCAAGGCCCAGTTAAAAATCTATAATATTTTGGAGCCCACACTTTTAAAATTTCAAACTTGATTGAAATACAAGCCTGAGATTGATTGCGTATTAGTTGTCCACAAAGTCTCCACATTCATGCAACACAAGAAATTATGAGCAAATAGTTCCAAACTGATTTGAAATCATTGATTGTAAAACTGAAAATTCTGTGTCCACCACTAGACATTGCGAAATATAAGTAAAATATGTGAACACTTCATGTTTAACCCTGTAATGAATGTGAACCCTTATTTAGCTTCCCTGCCACAGTTCAGTGTTGAGTTGAAGTCTGCTTCCCTCACAATGCAAAATGTAGTTTATAGGTCAACATCTTTCAATGGAAAACCAACAGAATTTAATTGTCTAATATGATCGTCTTATATGATCAGTTTTAGTAGTTTTTGACAGAATGCAAACTGCAAATGACCTGCCTGCTGTCCCTGGATGGGTCCCGGGTGAGCTATTCCCCACACTGAAGCACTGGTATGACGCATCACTGCCTTTATACTTCCATGTCTCCAATGTGTTGGAATGACCATTAACCAATCAGTCCACCATTATTGAGGGAGTCAACAATAACTACAAGATCCATTCGCCTCAATGGTACTACTCGATTAATATGTACCTGTAAACTTCAAAAAACACAGAAATGCTAACACAGTATGGAAGAAGGATCATGTGGGTATCCATATTTAACATTAAGGAATAGTATGCCTTTAGTAGACAAGTGAGATCAGTGAATATTTTATGCTGACAGTTGATATTGGAAGCATAATAATGTTTTGGCTGCAAGGCCATTGCTGATGTTCCAAATGTGGCTTTTTCCTTTAGTGACCTGGCGGATTCTGAGTTCATCAGAAAAAAGCAAACGGAAGACGATGCTGCATGAGTAATGTCCTTAGTTGCGTTATGTTCTGGATTGTTTGCTTGTCATTGGGAAATACAATCTGTGTCCTTTACTGGTTTCAGGTCAGATAAGGTAAATAGAACCTGCTACTGGTAAACCATTTAAGCTGGTACCACCTGTTCATGAGTTGGGTTGTTGTATTAGAAACAAGAGCTGTCGAAGGGCTGAAGAGCTTGCTAGACAAAGGCCATCCACTTCACCACTGAAGTTGTTACTCACTCCCTTGGTTTTCTACAAATCAACAAGATCCCCGTCTCGGCAGAAGTCGATAGATGATGATTTGGTTGCTGTGTGGCTTTTTTACTGTTGTTAGGTATCTGTTCTTTTAGGCTGCCTGATAGCATCGTAGTTAACGCCCCTACCTCATAGCGAGAAGATCGTTGCTTTGAACTGGACCATTCTGTGTGAAGATTCCATATTCTCCAAACATGTGAGTGGATTTTCTCAACATATTTTATTTTTCTTTCCTCATGCTGTTGATTAACTGGAATGTTTGAATGTGTTGTTCTCTGTAATTCTCATGTGATGGATTGTTGACCTGTCAAGAATCTGACCTGACCTTGACCCATGCTTGTCTGGGATCAGCTCCAGCTCCACCTATGATGGATGGATATCTCTGCTTTTTTTAAATTCTGTGAAAAAATCTAATTAATTTCCTCATCAGTTGTTTCACTTGTCTTATTTTCATCCTGGCTTAACTTTGCTTTGTTTCTACTTCAAATCATCTATTAAACATCTGTTGGTAATGACAATGGACAAGCATGAATAGTTTAGTTAGTAAATGGCTGATTCTGCGCCAAAGCTGATGCTTTTGTCAGGAGTTCCCAGTCTGCTTTGGTCTGTATCTGTTCAAAGTGGTTCAGAGACCGAAAAGTAGTGACGCAGTGAAAGCTGACCTATGTGGTCTGATCCAACAGACGAGCTTTTCTGGCTCACACTTCTGCAGAAGCCCAGACAAGAGTCATAGCAATCATTCCGAACAAACAAAAGCACTGGACGATTTCCCTTTTGAATCAGAACTGAACGACGGACCAATGGAAGAAGTCAGTTTGGTCTGATGAATAAGGTTGTCTTTGACATCCCGTTCATGGTACTAGGATGCATTATGTGGAAAAAACGGAAGCTTGAGGATGCAGCATGATTCTCCCTGCAATATTTTGTTGGGAAATCTTCAGTCCTTTCATCCTTGTGGATATGACAAAGCATACTACTTAAGTTTTGTGTCAGACAATTTATGAAAGCGAAACTCATGTTGAATATAACTGTGACACTGTCACCTCAAAGCACTTTCACAGAGAGAAACCCAACAATTCCACAAGTAAAGGCAATGGTTGAATGGAAAACTCTCTTAACAGGAGGTAACCTGCAGAACCAGACGCATAGGTAGTGGCTATTCCCTTATGGATTCTTTCTATGGCTTCACAATGGTTTGAAGTATTGACTCCAAATTCCCAGACCTCAATACAATCGATCATTTGTTGGACAGATCGTGTCTCTGATTCGGTTTTCCTCCAGACATCTGGAGAAAGTTGCAGGGCAACAGATATATCTGGGCTTCTTTACTCTTTGTACTGCTGCTGCGACTCCTCAGGAAGATGAATGGATCTGTTATATGCGCTTGGCAAAGAAGTCTTATCCAGGATCTGCTGCATCATCTTGATCCCAGACACCAGGGCACACGTACAGAAGTCTCAAAGGGCTGGAGCTGTTTTGCAATAGCTGCAATAGAAAGGACTCATTGGTCACAATGTTATGGCTGATCTCTGTATGAGTTAGAGTTTTTTTTTTCTTCTTCTTTATTTTGTGTGCATGTGTGCTTGGTTGTACCTTTTGTGCTGCCAGAGAAGGAACATTTTCATTCCACTCAGAGAGCGAAAAGCCTGAGGGAAATCAAAGTAAGCATTTCCCCAATTCTAAAGCAGCACCTTTAATAGGTACGACAGCAGCCGAGCGTTCAACCACGTCCTTTGGACTGTGAGCACACATCACGGCCAAAACCGCCGCGTCATAAATCCAGCTCCACGTCGTCTGCTTATCATGCATTTATGCAACATCAAAAGTGCAAATAGAGAAGATTAAAAGTGGGGACGTCTGGATTAGAAAAACAAAGGCTCTTTGTATTCCGTCCGCCGCTCCTGTCAGGAGGCTGAGGCTTCATGAATCATTACGCTAAGTGAGACCTAGCAGAGCAGCTAAGTAGCATCTTGATTTACTGCGGTACCTTTAAGGACAGGTTACCCCGGCTCTAAAAAATGAGCAGACCCACTCACGCGCTCCGCCCGTCGCGCTGCCTTGTCCTGGGGGAACGGCGCATGGTGTGTTGCTTTGTAAAAGAGCACATTAATAAGGGAAGAGCTTGTTCCTCCGTGTCGTTTAAGTGTTTCCGCGGGGCATCCGCCGTGTCCTCCACACTCTTTGGGGTGGGAGGTAGGGATACGTCCCATTTCTTAATGGATACTCCACACATCAGGAATCCCTCCAAGGCGCCCGCTTTTTTCGTTCTTTTTTTTTCCTTAAATGTTGAATGACGTTGCGTAGTTTGCTTCTTCCTTGAGGAATAAAATAAACATAAAGAAGTATTTTGTCACTTGAAAATTTTAAAGGGAAACGAGCCGCGCATCAATATTTCAGAGTTGGACAGTATTTTCACTTGATGTGGGCAAAAAGCTGCTTTCAACTCGGTTTTGTCGTCGTCGTTGTCAAGAGAAATTACGACAGAAGGCAAGAGTCAAGAAACAAAACCATCCATCCAAAGCTGTTGAGATGTTTCCATCCGGACTTAAGAGGAGGACATTTTTCAAGGTTTCGCCTCCCTCAATCATCCCCGGGCTCTCGTCCGCACGATTCAACCGCCTTTCTGACACAAATCTATCGGGGGAAATTTGTGAGAGTGTTCACATGGTGGCAGCCATAATAAACAGGTGTGAAAGCAGACAATCAATCGATCTTCATTCATGGAGAAACTTTCACACTTTAAAAATAAAAACGCTTCACATGTGATTGAAAGGGGGAATCTGTTCCAACACACTTACACTTTCTTAACATCAGGCCTGACCTGGAAATAGACATACACTTTTAATGTGTTCTTTGTACACATTTTAAGGCAGTTTATGAGGGTGCATCTATACTTGCCTTTTGTAAATTTAAGATGCATAATGTCTTGTGCACAACAGAGAAATAGCACAGTTCACATGCAACCTTTATAACCAAAAGAGAAGTTCTTACCACAACCATATGTAGCACATGCATATAAAAACTGTATCTCAGAATAATTGTTTAAAAAAAAAAAAAAAAGATTTAATCACAATCAAAACTCTTAAAAAAATGAATCCGATGTTTCAATAGTGTTTGAAAAAAACATGATATCAATCCAGTCTTATGGAAGTTACCCACAACATATTACTATGCATAATAATAGATGTACCTATAGTAAAAGATAACATGTTTGTCAAATCTAAAGTGCCAATGTGAAAATAAAACATCTATATTATATTGTTGTTGTTTTTTTAATTAGAAAATACAGGAAACATCATATCATAATTTCCAAATAACTGGACACTTTTTTTTAAATAGTAATTACTTGTGACTTATTTGTCAAAATATTGTTGTACATACTATCTGTGAACAACAGAATGCTGCTAAAGTACCACAGAAAAAACCTCCATTACTACTGGATTTGACTTATAGTGCAAGCAAAATGTCACCAAGAGCACAGAAACCAGTCTACACCCACGTTCAATAGACTTGTATTGGCAGATTATTTTATGAACATGATTGTATTAAATCGTATTGAAATAATAAATGTGTGTTGTGACCCTTTTTTTTTTTAGGGCGACCGTGGCTCAGGTGGTCGAGTGGTCGTCTTTCGGAGTGAGAGGTCGGAGGTTCGATCCCAGTCTACACTGGTCTATGAGTTGAAGTGTCCTTGGGCAAGACACTGAACCCTAAATTGCTCCCAGTGGTCGACTAGCGCCTTGTATGGCAGCTCTGTCCCATTGGTGTGTGAATGTGAGCGTGAATGGGTGAATGACTGATATGTGAAGCGCTTTGGGACTGCACTCAGTGTGGTTAGAAGGCGCTATATAAATCTAGACCATTTATTTTTTGCCTCATGACATTTTTTTTATATAGGTAACTTATACTCTGTAAAATATGGTAAGTAGCACTGCAAAAAAGGCATGGTAGTAGGAAAATGGGACACTGCAACATTGATTTAAAGTCAGTGACACTGTGAAACAGCTCGAGCTGGGATCAAAATGGCTTTTTAAATTGTGCTGTGTTTTTCTCCTTAATATCCACACACAATATTTACTGATCCACTTTGGGATAATGTCGGGGCATCAATCCACCGGAGCTGAATATTTGGCCCTACTTACCCAATGGTTCAGCGCACCGGTGCAAATCTATCCAGGCTCAGATCGACACAAGATGCCTTGACTTTGGCACAACCGAAACCAATTCCTCCTCCCGGTTTCATGGAGGTTAATAGTGTCCAGACACACCGGCCATTAAATTAATTAAAACAAAAATAGAGTACCTGCATAGCAGAGATGGATGTGGCTCGAGCCGAGATATTTACAGGTAACTTAATTACATTCACCAAATAAAACACATCTAGGTCACAAAGAGGAGAATTCTAAATAGGCAATTAAGCCAGTGGTAAGAGCCTTAATAAGGCAAGCAAAGTACATAAAACGAGGGGAAGTAAGTGAGTGTCAGTGCAAACGACTTTGCCTAACACTATTCATCATGGGACTAAGTGGTAAGATGGTGTCGGGCTTCTAAATTCTAACAGCATTAATCCCAGATAGCAGGGCTCATACCAGCCAGTATCAATAATGGCAATAATAACTCATCCATCTGGAAGTCATCCAAACCCTGACTGGTTAATTATGCCTCCCTCATGAATATGCCTTCCGGTTTTTAACAGTAGGAGAAGAAGAACGTGGTGCGGGGGTGGGGGGGGCGACAATGGAGTAGCCTCGCGTCTAAATTGCTTTTGTTAGCCAGTTCACAGGCGTCTGACTGGTTTGTGCTCTTGATCATAGTGACATCAGCTTGAGGGAGCGTCCCTTATCCCAGCTGGTGGACGTCAGGGGACCCTGGGCTTCTGCAAACATGACAAGGAGTCATTTATTAGACAGCAACCTTGACCAGCTTATTGTCCCCAAACTTTAAATTGTCATTTTCAGAGGGAGCCGGTTGGGGCGGGGGGGGGGAGAGGCCTGGTGCCTTTTTTGGTAGGATATGAATAGATTTGAGTATACTGGGTGAAGGGCAGAGTGATGGTCTCCATTATTGCATTTACTGTGCGTGAAAGAACGGATCCTCCACACATCCACACATACTAATGTTGTCACTTCATGCAGAGCAATGTATGCATGACTCATGTAAATCCGTAACTTCATAGGTTGCTCTGTGCTAAAAAAAAATTAATAAAAGTACTTAAAATTACTTGAAGTCGTCCACCGTTTCATGTTAATGTTATGTGTTTATTTGTAAGGAAATACAATACAACTTTTTTTTTTTTTTAATGAAGTTCTTCATCAAAAAAACAGGAACAGATGCAAAAAATAAAGTTTTAAGCATTTTAAGTCAATATAATTTGACATATTATGTAATAATCCCTTAAATGAGATGTGCTAATGGTCAACCTAGCAGTTGAAGCAAGTTTTCCAAATTATGAGGCAGTTTACTGCTGAAATACCAGTTTGCACCACAAGATGGTGTGTTGAGTCACATGATTTTTATCATGTGACTCAATCGATAAAGCAAAAATAGTGACGCCGTCCATGTGCCCCATCACTGATCCACCAACGATCAACAGAGATGAGGGATTAACATAGTTGGTGTGACGCGTTTACAAACTCGTAAGTGTAGTGGAAGTGTGGGTTCGGAGCTTTGTAGACCAGTGGTTTCATTTACAAATCTATTCTTTATACTGTATGTCAGCAAGATGGTGCAGAAACCTGAGAACTGGGCTGATGTGGTTCACTTTCTCAGAGCAGAAAATTGGAGAATCAGTTGAACCTGGCTGACAGATTTTCTTTCAGGGAAACCAGTAAAGATGGTGTTACAGTCAGACTCAGTCTGCTGAGGATAAATGGATGATTCACTTTCTTTTAAACCTGCTGAAGCATCAGCCCTTTAATCCTTGCAATTCTCCAGGTGATAATAGGATGTCTTTGTCATGGTCTCGATACAGTTCATTAAAGTTTCTTGCTATTTAACTAATTCCTAACTTTTACTCTTTCCTCTGTGGCTGGAAAAAAAACCCTACTAGTTCAGTTGTCTCTGTGTTAAGCTGAAGTTTCGAGCACTCAGTACACTCAATCCATATCCAGAATCTTCTCCAAAAACAGACTTGTTTTTAAGTGATGCCATCTTTTGAATACCTGATTTTTATTTTTCCACTTACCGTCTATGTGTTTCGAAATCCCCTTGGGTTTTTGGTTCAGCCAAACTACTCCTGGCTAGAGCTATTTAGCTGAAGGCTAAACTGCTGCCTCGTCCTCCACACCACGTCCAGGCCAACCACGTTATAATGAATGGAAGTGTGTTTCACATTTCTCTCTGTGAAAGCATTTTCTTTTTTTTTAAATGACATAGACATTAAAGAGTTGTGGGTCAAGGATGGCGCCATGTGGAACTCCACAAGTAATTATTTTTATATTCCAGTTCAGACCTGCAATTACCTGTTTACTCAAAGACCTTGTCTTCTTTTGTGCACGACTTGGAATGGAATCAGCCTCAGTAGCTTTGTGAGTATCTCAGAAAAGCAATTACATTTTTAATGTCTGTTGAGTTTTCCAGGCATCATCGTATATCTACATTTTTATTCTGTGAAGTCAACTAAATGTTTTGAATTCGTTTTACTTGTTCTTGGATTCTTTTTTTTTCTCTGTCTGTGATGTCAAATCCAGTAAGTTTTCACTGAGAGGGCCTCAGTGGTCTCCTCCACTGAGTAGATCTCCCTCTTTTATCTATCTATATATATATATAGGCTTTCTGTTCTGTGGCCCCCCTCACTGCGCAGCCGAGGTGCAGGCTCTGGGGAATAACCCTGCGTGGTCCACGACTTTACTCGAAATACAAGAGGTTCCCATTGTCCGCTAGGCAAATGGAAGGTTTATTGAAGGGTTTTCTTCCCAAAGTGAAGATCCTCAGTCATGGTGGGCAAACATAAAGGCAACTGGACTTGTTTGAAGCTTTGAAGACATTTCACATCTCGTCCAAAAGGCTTCATCCATTTTTATCAAGTTCCCATTTCTGCATATGTTACTACTGCCCTTTCAGACACTTCTCTCCATACTAATGTTTGAGTGAAGCTAATATTTTCCTCGGTGATGCATTACAAATGCAAATCTACTACATTAGAGATTGCCATGTCCTTGAAAATACTTTTAACCACGAAGAAGTCCACAGTTTTCTGGTAATACTTATTTAACAGAATGGCATTACAACTGCGACTTCGCTAAAAGATGTTAAAAGATCCAAAGTCTTCCCACCAATCTGTGTACATTGCGACCTCTGCAGACTCCCTCATCAAATGCAACATTTCACAGCACAACTGGCATTCACTGCAAGCACCTTTGACCTTTTTGTACTTCCTCTCTTTCTTTGCAAATATTACTTCTCTTGCTGAGCCGGGCTAACCTCCACTAGAAGTTTTCCTCTTGTGAGAACTCACTCCCTTAACCTCATTCTATCCTTTACCTTAATCCCTTGCTGGAACAGGAAAAGGTTTGAGCCCCTGGGATCGGATCCCTAAATTTTGTCCCGAGCACAGACTAAATTAGGAAGCACACTTCCCCTCAACGCCTCAAATAAAACAGCTTTTTGCAGAACTAACTAACTGAATTGGCTGGTGTTCTGCATGAAAACAGTACTTGTAACTAATATCTGTTTTTTGGCCAATAGTGTTTTACTTTAATATTGACAGTAAACAACCAAATATTAGAATACAGTTCTATTTCACTGTGTTTTGTATGTCACGGTAAATAGTAAAGGATTATAGTAAAATGAAGAGCTGCTTTAACAGAAAACTGTTGAATTACCGTATTAAAAACAAAAGTTAATAATCTTCCAGCACGTCAGTATATCAGTATCAAGCCTACTATAATAAATTCCATCTAATATTAAAAAATCAAAAAGAAGACAAACAGTGAATATGAAAAATGACTTTAATGTTATGGAGGAATTTTTTTTTTTACATTTTTGAAATAACCTAATAGTTCCCCTCTGATCTGAACCAGTGCAACTAGCAAACAACATGAAGAGAAAAAAAAAACTTTTAAAGAATATATCTGTGCTCAAATGACTCAATGTACAATAACAGAAAGGCTCAAATTTGACATACGTTAAATGGTTTTTACACCATTCAGGTTTACATCGTGTTTCCGCCTTGAACAACATTCAATGTCACAAATCAGCTGAATGAATACAAACATAAAAATAATGAATATGAAAGCAAGCAGAGATTGCAGAATTGTCAATGCAGTGAAATGGTAAGGCAAGAGTGTGAATGAATGTTGTTTTTCAGTGAGAATCATACAAATTTTACAACATTTGTTTTTTGAATACTTCACAAGATTCAAATAGTTTTGATTCATAATTCGCTATTTTGCAGTTCGTCAGAATGATATTATTATTGAAAGCACTTCAAGTCTTCTTTTCTAAACTTTTGTATTTGTGTGTTTTTTTTTACGTGTGCCTGATACAGGATGGTTCACTGACTATAATCAGCAATATTTACCTTCATTTTAATAATCTTTTTCTTCCAATGGATTTTTGGCATTAAACTGGTCCTGCTATAAGCGTGCTATGACTTTTCTTAACGATTTGAGTCATTGACGTTTTTTTTCACTTTTAATTCCCTATTTTCACTTTTTCACTATTCTACATTTATTTACTATTTACTCATGTCTTTGTCTCTTTACGGTGAAGCATAATGACAATAACCCTCAGAACGACCCATAGTTCAATTCAATTTGATTCAGTCCAGTTTTATTTCTATAGCGCCGAATACAACGCGGTCATTTAAAGGCACTTTTACAGAGGAAAACAATTCTACATGAGCAAGTCTTGATGGCGATGGAAAGGAAAAAGAAAACTCCCTTTAAACAGGAAGAAACCTGCAGCAACAGCCTCAGAGATGGAGACTTTCTGCGGTTCCAGTTGAGGTTAGGAGAAGAAAGACAGAAAAAAAGGAGGCACGGCCCCGTTTCGTCCTGACTTATGACTTCAGTTGCCCTTTTGTTGCTTTACTTATGATCCATTAGTTTAACTATGAGTGATTCTGCCGTTGTCTTGGTCGGGAGAACAATGATAACCCTGAGAGCTTCACTACAGCTAACCTTTTGCAAAGGTCAGATTGAATAATGAAATAGGTTCAACCATGACTTAATGGAAATGGCTATAAGGATCATGTTGGCAAGGTATAAGAATGGCGTCATTAACCCCTGGCCTCCGTTTCGCAAAGTCTTTAGCATTTGGGAGAATTGTTGGCCTCCTTCTGCTTCGCTAATCAGTCGGCTGGTTGAATTTGTTTCCTTTAAGAGCTTCTCTAGGCGGGAAAGAAAGAGAGCACATTTTCTTGGCAGATATGTTTCTCTCTCTCTCTCTCGATCTCTCTTACTCTCTCTCTCTCTCTCGCTCCTTACAATCAGTATTGTAAGTCACGTGGTTATATTGATGTTGGTGTAATGATTTGTTGCTGCTGGCGGCACAGTGGTACCCGGGGAGAGTGTAAAGACATTTCCACACAGGCCCCTGCCTTTGAGTGCTGGTTAAAAACCGGGGGAGGTTACCACCTGCCTCCAGAATGGGGCCATTCACCAGCATTCATGTCGTTTAAATTATTTACACTGACATTTTCAAACAATGAACTACACCAAAACGAACTTCTGTTTTCCGCCTCTCTTATTTCCAGGAAAGAAAGTCTTCGCAAGGTCATTTTCTTTTTTCTTTTTTTTTTTTTTCTTTCTCTCTGGCCTCCATATCTTGTAGTTATTGGCACCTTTCAAGCTCGGCCATCATTATCCTCGACTAATTCAATTATGTTGACACGTTGGGATGACACTGTGAGACTTTTGAAGGAGACTTGTGATTTTAACACTTGTCTGAAGCTGTAATTGCATTGACACGCCTCACAATGAGAGGTCATTTCCGAATGCAGATCAAATATTTGACAATCACGGTTCCAAGCTGCTTTCTTTCTCGTGAGCCAATTCAGCAGGGATTAATAGTTTTACTTTGAATTGTGCGGATGTATTTATCGGGAAGGGAAACGTGGCAATATAACATTTTATCAACAGTGATTTGGCTGCACTCGACTGTACTCCCTTTGCCTGCAGCTGCGGATATAAAAGAGTATCTTGGAAATACTCGAGGTTGCCGTCTGCCGTGTGAAATCTGTCAGAGCTTTTAAGGAAACTGCAAACACATTTGCCCCGATCACCCCGGCAACATGTTGTTACAAGTGCACTTTCTTGATCTCTGCTCAAGATCACCCGACACACTGAGCCAACTTGTTGAAGATGGAGATAGAAAAAAGCTTGCATTTCATACGAGGTGTTAAACACTCATTTTTCCATTAAGGGTTGCTCTTTCCCTGCCATCAGCTCGGCGTTACTGCAGATCCCGAAGTCAGCGTTTCACCGTTTGCCATCAGATAAGGCCGCGAGAACACCAAACGTCTATTTATATTTTGGAGATGAGACGCTAATGTTACGACAATAATAGGTTCGACATTTGTTTGTGTTGAGATGAGACTCTGGGTTTCGTCTTAGCAGAGCTCAGGTGTCGCTGCTGATTTCTAACCAAGGTGATTGTCGCTAATCTATTCAGCGACGACACTTTCAGCAATACTTGAGCCCATTCAAGTGTTCATAAGTGTGTCACTCTTTTAATAAGGTGAGATCACTGTGGTCGCTGTCACTCTGCAGCTCACAGAAAACAATACAAATGACGAACAGAACATGTCGTAAAAGTCCATGATGACAACAATTACAAAGTCCGACCCGAGGTTAAAACAGAGTAACTTTTCTTCAAAAACCCTCATTGAAAGAAAACTAACTCTCTCAGTTTTATATTGAATTACTGAGGTGATTTAAAATGTTTCGTCTGTATATGTAAAAACATGGTTCATTTGTTTTGCCTGGAAAACCAATGTTGAATCGTAAACAAATTGTATATATTGCTGGTCCAGTGGAACTACGTTCACTGTAAATGACGGAAATATGATAAAAGTATTGTTTTACAGGTAAAAAAAAAAAAAGATTTGCTCTAATTTATGGATTCGCATGTCAAAATTGAATGATGTGATTATTATAGAATCACATCTATAATAGATTAGAAACATTCTCTTTATAACAGATTTTAACAAATGTGTTGAATTGTACGTACCACAACCATTCATGACAATCACAATGAATTGAATTATCCGTTACCATAGCTTTTAACAAAATGGAAAACCAACCCAGTTTCATTTTAAATCATCAAGGTAACTCAGACAGAAATGCTGAGTATAAATATTCTAAAAGGGAAACTCAGAACATTTCACATATTTATTCACTATCAAGCAGATATTAGCGTAAAAAAAAAATCCTTTTCATTTTTTGAATGAATTTAGCCAGATGAAGTCAGGAAAATATATTCAGGGTAACATTTAAGACAGCAGGTATTTCCTGAAATAATAAAGTGAACTGTGTCCTTCCCATCATGGCCTCTTTTTTTAAGGACACGACACGCAAATTACAGAAGATTCCTTATGAAATTCTCCTCTTTGACGGATAAAAACACGCGGTCGTGTTTACGCACTGTAATGTGAGTGAAGCCATTGTTCTTATCGTCCTTTGTTTTTTTCTTCTTCTTCTTCTCTTCTTCTTCTTCTTCCTTCCGATTCACTTCAAGAGACAATCAGAGACTGTGCTGACGCCACCATCTGTTTTGTCAGCGATACGATAACGTTTCAACAAAGCTCACTTTTTTCGCCTTGTGCACACTACAATGGGCAAAACAACATTTTGAACAATTTATGCAATCACACACGCGTGCACACACACGCACACGCACACACACACACGCGCGCACACACACACACTGGTACAGGAGCACCCAGACAACATACAATAAAACACTCCACCTCAATACTTCAAAAGACTCATCTGATACAATAAAGGAGAAGACGGCAGAGAAAATGTAATCGGCAGCTCCAGATTGGGTCCAAAGAATTCCTGATCTGTTTTTTGTCCCCCACTGCATTACATTTTGTCAGGTGGACAAAGTTGTCAATCAAGCTGGCAAAACCTATTTTACGTTGTCAATAGGACAGAGGAGAGAGTGTTCATTCCTTCAATAGAGGGCGAGAGATTAAAGTAGGCCAAGCAGAGAAGAGGTAATTTTCTGGGCTGATGTATTGACACTAAGACTCGATCATCTCCACCATTGTATTTCAGACAGCCAGACCATGGAGAGAAATCCCGCCGCCACCTCCAGTATGGCTCCAACCACTTTTTTCTTCCACGAGAAATGTCGCCGTCGACTCACTCTCCAAACTTCTTTTTCCTAATGAGTAGACAGAGGTGACGCCGTGTTTGTGTGAGCGCGACTTGGCTGTAAAATGAATATTTCTTCATCTACATGATTTCTTTTTTTTTTTTTTTTTTTTTCATACCTCTGGGCTTTGGACTGCAGGTCTGATTAACTACAGGTTCCCTTTATGCAAGGCGCTGATTTTCTATTGGCTTTGATTGGAATAAACAATGCCAGTGGCCAGAGTGGCGGAGTGGCAGCCGCACTCATTTAACTGGCTTGGCGAGAGGCGGCGGTGTGATGTGTGCACACTCCCATCGCAGGAGGCAGTCCGGGAAGTTGTTAGCGAGACACTGAGGAGTTCGCAAATGACCTCTGATTAAGTGCGAGCGTCCGAGCAAATGTCTGTGAATCGCCTTGAGAATCGGGAGCCAGAACGACCGTCCATCCGTCTTCTCCGCCGGCTTGATCTGACCTAAGGTCGCACGCAGCTGGAGCCGATCCCAGCAGACGAAGGCAGCGGCGGACGGGTCGCGAGTCCATCACGGGCTTGACACACACACGCAGAAGGACAATCCATTGACTTTGGCCCTGTTCAATGTATCAGAGAAGTCTAGGAAGCCTAGATTATAGATTTCATCCCAAGCTTCTAGTCTATGCTGTGTTTTCTGTAATCCATCCACCCGCGAAGGTACGCAGGGAACTGTAAATATCCAAGCTTCCTAAGCTGTCTGTCTTCATTGTACAGGTCCACCTACTGTCTGCAGTTATTGCTGATCTTCTTGCACATGCACAGAAAATCTACAGAAATCCAGTACCGCTCGTTTTAGAAAAGCCCTGTTTCCTCTGTTTACATGGAGACGGAAACTTACATTGTCGAAATGATGTCATCGGGAAACTCGCAGAGACTCTCAACACCTTGGTTGAGTTTTCCCTTGAAAATGTTACCATGTGACCAAGGTCTTTGACATTTTTTGTGTAGACAACTACCACCAACCACAGCTTATAGAAATCCGATTTCTGTGTACACATTATAAAACCACTGTTCCGGATGCCATTTCCTTACACGTAGTATTTTATTCATATGGATGTGATTTCATATTTACTTTGTCTTACTGCTCTTATTAATTCTTTTTCACTTTTTTTTTTTTTTTTCATATATTATTAATTGTTATGAACCATTGTGCAGCAAGAAAATTCCGAGAAACAGAGACTTAAATGATCCATCATAGTAGGAAAGTTCAGGCCACCAAGTCCAGAATCAAACCAACGTCAAAATCTTTTGTGAACAAATGTGGCTCATAAATCTGATTGTGATTTCTGTGAATGTGGCTCTTTAAACCACTTCACCACTGTGCAGTTTTTTTTTTCCTCCCCCACCTGAATCTGCATGTGTTCATTCTTTAGCAGAAACACAGTCAGCAAACAAAGAAACCCAAAGCGGCCGTCCGAGGTGGAAAAGCGCCAACAGGCCAGATTGCATGAAGAAGAAAAAAAAAAAACCTGTGAGAGCGGTCAGAGGAGTCTGCTGCATAAGGGGTTAAGAGGGGCAAGAAGCACGTTAAGTATTCATGGCATGAATATTCTATCAAAACCACCCAGAGAACGTACGGATCACAAGCTTTTAAATAGCCAAAATTGCAAGGCGAGCAAGTGGAGTCAGAAGGCTCCTCTAATCTATTATGCTACCAATAGGTGAACAAAAGTATCAGAACTGTACTACATTACTGTCTCTGTGTGCTACAGTTTAATGATCATGTCAGCATTTCTGTTCAAAGGCCTCACTTCTGATCAGATAAGCCTCTCGTTTCCTCCCCTTATTTGAATTCCCTTGAACTAGAAAATGGATCCCCCCCCCCCACCACCACCACCACCAATCCCCCACCACCCTCTCCACCCACCGGCCCCTCCGTCTATTGAGGAGCTGAAACGGGATCCAAGAAGTGCTTTTGGAAAAGGAATTCTGATTAACAACATAAAAGGATGTTCGGTTCCAGTGAAATTACTCAGGCTTGAGGAGTTTTTTTTTTTTTTTTGTTTTTTTTTGGAATGGAGCTGAGGGTAAAAGGAGAGTCATTCTCCATTTTGACTAAAAACCACAGCGGTTTGTTCTTGTTTGTTTGCGTCACAGCGGGCGGGGATGAGGACGATAAAAACACGGAGAAGTGATCGATTCCATAGATCGAGAAGGAGAATGAGAACATCCGAGAAGGCGACTGAACCCCTTCGTCGAACGTCATGTAAACAGCTGGAAAGTCACTCCTATCGTTTATTTAAAAAAAAGACACGCTTTCCTCTATCGGGTTTCTAATTTGATCTGCAACAAATTAAATGGCAACTGTTTGTTTTTTTATCTGTGTCCCCCTTGTCTTACCGCTCTGGCCCTGACCTTGAACGTTTGCCCATTAGACTGCCGATGCTCTGACAAGTATCCATCCAGCCTCCGGGAGCCGCCGCTCAAAGATAATGAATCAATCGAGGCCTTTATCCCCGATCCAAAGGTACGATAACAGAGGACTGAGCCCGTTGGCCTGAGAAACTGTTCAAACCTCCCGGGAGCCACTGGAGGCAACAGACGAAGGGTAAACTGATGCAGAAGGAGGTCACGGTGTGTTCCTCCCTGCTGGGGGGGGGGGGGGGGGGGGGGAGGGGGGGGCTTCTCTCTTTAGATGAGATGATATTGACTGATCGTCCACCGGGAACTTTTCATGAGAATGTTACAAAGTGCTAGATTTCTAGTCCCAAAACTCCCAATTGGATACCACTTATTAGCGAAATCAATTGGGGAAATACCAACTTAATTACCTTTACCAACGTGGCATCACAACTTTTTATTGAGCCAAAACTAAAAAAACGAAAATAATGTTGCTGTATTTACTCATGTCTTTGTCTCTTTATGGTGAAGCATAATGACAATAACCATCAGACACAAACAAACGTCCTTCTTTGGGGCTTCCAACATGACATTGGAAATCAGTTAAAACAAGCTCACTAACAAGAAAATAGAGCAATTCAAAGCAAAAAACTTTATCAATCAAGTAAAATGGTCAAATTGAATCTTTATTAGGTCTGCTATTGACAGCCCCAAACATTCTTGGGAACAGGAGCTGGGAACGTTAATGCCAGAGGACTATTGGCAAAGAGTCTTACGACCTCTAACTGCACCAATTTGAGGCTCTCTTGGATTTACCATAATTCATCCGATTCAGGCGGGCGGTGTAAACGATCCCCAGCCAACCAATTCCCATTTATTCCTGTTTCGTCCCAGATTTGCCAACTTTTGGTCAAAAATGTTCAAAACTCAAACCATAGCTTATAACATCACCGCCACTCTTGAGCCTCTGCTCGCCCTGTCTGATGCCCCAATAAAACCGTTTTTGCCCAAAAGACATGTAGACTATTTCCTTAACCATCCTGGTAGCCGGGCGGCTCATCCTCCTTCACCCAACACGAGTGAAGCAACTGTTACTGTCCATCAGACTTGAAAAGTTCAAATTCTCCCTCAATGGTTCCCTGAACTCATTTTAAAAGACTGGTGATCTGTGTTCAATCATATTGAATCTTTGACATCTCTCCCTGGCTGTGACGACTCCCCCTCTCCCCCTATTTATTTATTTCAACTGAAAAATGATGAGATGACATACGTTTTCCATATTTAAAGTGGAACTTCCAGAAAGGTGTCTTTCACACTGCGTATTCGCAGTCATCGAACAGAAGCCGAGGCCCCGCGATCGGTATTCTCCTCACAGAGGCCACATATCACCACGTCACTTTTTATGGGCCTCGGTGAAAGAGACACTAATATCCCCCCCGCATGATGAGTGTAAGCATTACATGAGCATAAAAAAGCCACAAATCAGAGTGTAAATCAGGAATGTTTAGCAGAGTCGCTTGAGCAGCCGGATTGGCCGTTTCTCCGAGCTTAACGACGGTAGATTCGTGACAAGAAGACGTGTGATCGCTTTGCAGCTTCGACGAAGAGATACAGATTCATTAAGTGAAGCTGTCGGGGCGGGTCTATGAACTTTTACATGTGGGGGGGGGGGGGGGGGGGGATACACTCAGAGATTTGCTTTGCAAGTCAATTTTGAGGCTTTCAAACATTTAAATAGGGTCAGAGCTCTAAATTAAACATATAAGTCTTACTTTTATGCACTACAGATACATTAATAACTTTGCACCAAACATAAATATGTATCACCCGCCGTGCATGCTTTTAGTGGCAATTTACTTAATTTCAGCTGAGTTTAGGTACTTTTACAACTTTAGTGCCGTTCAGCTCACACAATTGAGGAGGTACATTTTTATATTTTACACAAAACATGTGCAAATTTGGAGAACAAGGATATATTCTGTGTGAACATGCATGTGCTGTTTTATTGGTTGTGATTGAACATGGTTCAGTGTCCATAGAGATGAAAGAAAAACATTTCAATTAAGAAAACTTAGCGCAGAAGCTAGTTTTAGCTACGAGCTATTGAGTGAACAAAAATACAAAACTTAGATCACACAGAACTACTGTGTCAAAACGTTTTTCATTATAGACCACATACAGAAAAAATATGGGTACGGCCAGTCAATTACAATAAAATACATAATGGATCATGTTGCACATTTCCTACAACTACTTGCAAGCTTTGGATTCTTTGGTTTTGCCGAATAGGTCGCCAACAGCAAAATTAAAAAAAATTTATATTATCATCTTTAGTTGAGAAATAACATTTTTCCAACACATTAGCTCCCGTATCAACATCAGAATCAAATTCCAGTTTTTATATCTGGGCCAATAAAATGTGGACCGCAGCGTGGACACCTCTGACATAAAAGATAATGTGTTGGAGGTGACAGATGCACTTCAGGCTTGAAGAGGAGTCTCCTAAACAGACTGAGGCAGTGACCAGCTGCTTCGAGCTGCCTGATAAACCCCTCTGTAGCCCACCGGGGACATTCAACACCTGTGGCTGCAGACACAAGAAAACCGCCCTGCTTAAAGCGACAGGGCACTGACACTATGGACCATTATTATTATTATTATTATTATTATTATCATTAATGCAATTTAGCTGTTTTTTAACCAGAGACCCAACAGTCTCTGGTTACCAAAGAAATCACAGTGAAAACGAACACATTAAGTGCAGCAGCTGGAAAAAAAAAAAAAAAAAAAAGCATTAATCCATAAATAACAATAGAAACACACAAATATTAACACATATGAATGTGAAATATCTGGTGTATGTTCTGGATTGTGTTAATTATTGGTAAGTTCAATTTAATTCAACTTTATTTATACAGCACCACATACAACACAGTCATCGAGGTGCTTTTAACAGAGAGAAACTCATAATAAGTATATGCTAGTTGATATACAATGTAATGTGATTAACTGCATCCGAAGACATTTACTCGACTAACCCCCCCCCCCCCCCAAGACTTGTTATAACTGACTTTAATATGAGCCTGTTTATATTTGTTTGGTGTATCGGGAAAAATGATGACAAAGGAGCGAAACCCAAATTTTCTGAGATGGTGGAAGCAGAAATGCCGCTCAATTAGCTAATGTAATGTAAGTTTTAGTATGAAATTAGTTGGGTGACAAAAAGGTGGAAGGTATAATCACATTTAAGTTGTGCGATATAGTTGCTTTCAGGCTCAAATTCTAAACTTTTTCACAGTAAAAAGTTAATATAATGTTATTAACCACAGAGCTCACTTCTGTAATCGCTGGCGTCCCTTCAAGAGGGGCCCCGGACCTTATGTTGGGAACCACAAGCTCAAATGACCTCATGTATGCTTCACAAGGATCCTTTGTCTTCAATGTTACACAAAATCACATCATCAACTGTGTCGATCTATAGCTAGGTTTATTTTTAAAACTCAAAAGCTTCTTCATCCAAAAGAAAAAAGAATTCCAAGGATCAAAACTCTGGTCTTCGCCAAAGTCCACATCCATCACACTTACTGCTGGTGACAGTTTGAAGCAGCAGCCCACAGACCTCGCAGCTCCAGAGAGGACAAACAACACTCCAATCAACGCCTGTCAGCCCCGAAGAGCCGTCAGATGGATCCTCCACGAGATGCTGGAGAAGATTCGGGCTGCACGGGAGTCCAGAGCACGTAAACCTGCAGCGGCCATCTGTCACACCGGAGGACCCTCCTGGCTTCCGGCCGACGGGGATTCTGGGTAGAAGACACCTGGTGGGGACCAGTGACCCCCAGTGTCCTGCTGGGGGCGCTGAAATAGAGCTGATGTCCGAGTTAACTCGTCAGTTTGTTTATTCAGAAATGAACAGCTGAATTAAGGCCCCATTTACACAAGAGTTTCAAGCGAAAGCGCATTTTCAAGAAGTTGTGTTTTTCCCTGTTTACATTGTCAGAGAGTCGGAGCATTTTCAGAAAGTTCCACCTTGGTAGCCATTTTCAAGAAGTTGTGATTTCAGTGGTGTTGTGTTATGAAATATTTTAAAAAATGACTGATCCGAAATCTTCTATAAATCCACACAAAAGCCACTAAAAGCACTATAGTATTTATGCTGTATTTTTCTGGACGTTAAGTTGTTTATTTGTCTTTTCCCTTTTTTTTTAAACTACATCATAAGTAAGAGAATAAGAAACACATTTTTAAAAATTAATAAGATTGTAACATAGGGAAAGACTGTTTTTTGTGTTACATGTTAATACAATTCATATAAAGCATCAAGTTGAGTATCAAACTTAAATCGAGTAAAAATAAAGCAAAATAGAATAAAATTAGATATATTTTTTAAATTGCTACATACAAAATATTTTGGATATTTAGAAACAGAAACAAATAACAATATTGTCTGACTATAAGTAACTATTTGTTTTAGGTTTTTTGTTGATCATGTGATTTTAGAAGTGATTTATCTATCAGAATTTATACAGAATACCATCTGGGACCACTGGATGTCACGTTCTATTCCAACCTGTAGTTATAGAACCTACACATACACCGTATATAAGTTCATACAAATAAATGTACCTGAATTAAGAGAGAACATGTCAAATGTAAGAACATATCAGTGAAATATTCAAACAGAGGTAATAAAAGAGAGTAGACTACAATAGAAATTCAAAAGAGTTGCAACATCACAAAATAATGTATGATTAGAAAGTACAAATTTCAAGTTTTAGTTGATTTCTTTTTTTCCAAATTATAAAATTTTAAATGAGTAAAAATGAGAGAATAGGCTGTTTTTCTGTGTTTTAGTTGTGAATTACTGAGCAATTCCTGTGTAACCAAAGGCAATACATTAATGTCAAGCTTGATCACACCTTGAAAATAGTTTCAATTCAACTAATAAATGAACTGCAATTCTTAAAGTGGGTTACAAAATGGTGAGTCATGTCGAATCTTTCCGTTTTGTGGCCCATCCGGTTGGGTGATTTGCAGTTCACTAGTGGTATTCAAACACCAGGAAACAGTAATGAGATCGCTACATTATTGGTAAAGTCAGAACGTATACATTGATAAATGACAGAAACCTGGTGCGGAGAAGCAGCAGTGAAACGCGGCGCCTCGGTAAAAATAGATTTGTGACTCCTGGCATCCGCCGCCTCGGTGAGTTCTGCGTGGGCGGGAACATGGACGTAACTCGATAAAGGTTTATTGGGCTTGTGTGACCCCCAGTCCTCCTGAAGGAAAGACGTCAAAGCTTAAGAGGGAAAAAAAAACTCTTTGTTGCTTCTTACTTTGTTCTAAACAAGCAAAATGTTCCTTCACAAACAAGAAAGAATCGATCAGATGTACTAAAGTCAACGACTGCAATCAAAATGCATCAAACAAGACAGAAATAGACATGTTTAATTCATGTGAGTCTACATTATATAAACACTCATTACCACATTCAATTATAAAAGTCCAGTCCTTCTCCAAAGAAAGAGGTTTTATGGAAGGCAAGCTAACTTATATGCAAGGACGCTAATGCTAATCCCAGTTATCATATACACACAGAGCCGTGCTTCCAGGGGATCGAGACACTTGTTCTCCAGTAAACAGGAGTTTCGTGAAAAAGCAACCATCTGAACACTGGTGCTGGCTAATGCTCGCCTCAGCTGCAGTGGATACAGAGCGCCGTCGCTCACTGTTAGACATCTTTCATGTTGAAGTCAGGAGTCAATTGGAAAATAGTGAGAACACCGTCTCCAGCGAAGAGGAGTTGAGTGAAATAGTAACGATTGGAGATGTGAAATACTCTCACGCTCTTGGTGAGCGAGACAGAGAGACAGCAGCTCTTTGGCTGTTTTTATGTATTCCAAAAATAATGAGTCAAAGGTTAACGGAACTTTAATAACTATAACTGAACTATGAAGAAATTGTGGAGCATTAGCATTAGCATTAGCATTAGCCACAATCATTGGCTACAGCTACGCTTCACAATTAAGCTTTTATAGCCGTTGAAGATTCTCTTTTTTTTTTGCCATTTGACTATTTGAACCATTTCAGCCATTTTTATCTATTCTAGCCATTTTGTTGTTGTAGTTCTCCAATCCTGTTTATTTTTTTTATCATTGTTTACCACCACATTTTGGTGTTTGTTGCCATGTTTGCAAATGTAGATTTTTTTTTTCCCCACATTTGTGACGTTTCGGTAGAGCGTTGCATTCGCTAATGACAGTGGCATTAAAAAAACCCAAAACAATCATCTTCCACCAATTATAATTTAACGCCCATGACTAAGCATTTTCAGTTCCGTTTCTTTTCATCAATTATTTGCAGAAAAGCTACTGGTATATAGCACTGGTGAATATTGTGCCATTAGTTTGAATAATTAACACTTTCTTTGGCTCAAAGCTGCCTCAAACATGCATCATCAAGACAAAATTAGATGTAATAATACTATAAAAGAAAATGGAATCTCTGCAGGGACTGAATGAAAACCTCCTGAGTGTGTCCTCATTGCACCCACGTAGGGGTCGTTTCTAAAAAAAAAACCCCCAGCTCTCAGACATTCGTGAAAGGGCAGAGTAGTCACAGGACAGGCCATTCATCAGACGGGGAACTTTTGAAATAACATTATTTTTTATTAATACCACAATATGCAAATGTAACGGAGAAGAAAAACTCTCTTTATTCCTTTATCCGGAGCCACGTTTCATCTCCGTCCTCCGCTCTGTGGAGCTCATTAAGTGCTCAACGCTTGGCGGTGTCTCGCAGGCCACTTGTAAAATTTGTTCCATCTGCATTTGTGTTGTTGTGTTTGCTGCAGGTAGCTTTGGCTGCTGATCAATTTGGTGCCTCAATGGTCATTTCGTAGCTCGATTAACAGTCATATTAGACCCAGGGTCGGTTTGAACAGTCCCAAAACCAGGTCCGAAAACTGGGTTTCACATCATCATGAGTTAAAAAAAAACAACATTTGTATCTGATTATTAATGATTCTTTCACGTCCTATCTCATAGTTTGACATGACTAATTTGACTTTCAAATCAAATTAAACCATTATTTTCTGTCTTTTCTGTCATCTAACATGTTTCACATCATAATACAGCATTTAGAAAAACCTGCCTGAGGAGATGAGGCTCACAGAATCACTGACCTCTTTTAAATTACTTCTAAAAACTCTCATGAATAGACTTGCTTTTATTTGAAGTTTACTTTTAGTTTGAACTTGTTTTTAATGATTCAGTTTTACTCAAAATGATGTCCCATTTCTTTCCTATATGTTCTCTCTTTTAGCTTTCTTATGTTATATTTCTATTTCATGTTTTTACTGTGATTGAACTGTGAGCAACTGCTCTTAAAAGTGCTATATTATTATTATTATTATTATTATTATACAGTATGTCCCCAGATACCAAAAGCAATGAAGGCGCTAAATGGCTAAAACTGAACTACAATTGCAGTTAAAATGTCTAAAAAAAAAGCTAAAATACCTTTAACGAGCAAACTGCTGAAGCTGATTAAAAGAATGACAAGGTGAGGAGAGTTAAAACGGCTGAATCAGCTTAAATAGTGAAAAGCTCAAACAGCTAATCGTTAAAATGGCTAAAACTACCGCAGCATGTGAAATGACTCGGAGAGCTGACATGTCCATAGCAGCTAAAACATAACGCTCTTTATTTGTAATGTTTTGTAAATTAAACCAGTAGGGTCTTGCGAGTTCTTTATGGCGAAACAAAACAATCGAAGTTTTGGGAAAACAGCACCGAGGCTGATACGAGACATTTAGAGAGAAAGCGACGCACAACCCCCGTCTTCTTGTGAGGCGGCCGTGTGAACCCCCGCCGCACCGCGCGCCTCTGTCCCTGCGACGTTCAGAGCACCTGCCTTTTGTCACGCTTCCAATCAGGTGCACATTTTAAGTCGACGTATTAGCCGGCAACTGACGACTCAATGCTCAGCTCCTTAGCGTGCAGCGAGCAGGTGCGACCAACATCTTGCGACTCTCTGAGAGGAAACCTGCAGAGATAATCCCCCACCAGCGGCTGCGCCTCTCAGGTCCATTTTTAACCCCACATTTAACCATACAGCACGCTTTCATTTTTTTTTTTTTTTTTTTTTTTCACCTTAAGAAACATGGATTTCTAAAGATGGTAATGTGTGTGAATGCTGCATAATAACAGCATTACCCAACCGTGGAGAGACGCTAACATCTGTAGCTTGAAGAGAATACCGCAAAGCAATCAAGTGTTGGCTTGTCGACAGTTTCAAAGAGACACACACGGCGCGAACCAACACTCGGATGCTGCTGTTTATCGCCGACAGTGTGTACGTACAGGTTTCTTTTTTTTTTTTTTTTTTGCCTTTTCTTTTTTTTTTCTTTTTTTTCCCCCGGTAAGCTGTTCGCTCAATTGGAAGCAGGTGCAGCGTAAAGACCTAATCACATTTGCGGCTCATTACCCAGTGACTGTGTGCACATATTTGCCTCTCTGTGTCCTTATTAATCAAGCACAGACAACCCTAAGTGCTCCTCTCCACTTTTCCACATGACTCGCTACAAGCAACAGTCGAGCACAACAACCTGATGAGACCACCTGCTGCTGTCGGCTTCTCCAACACCTGCAATGCAAATGCTCGTCATCTCTCACTTGACCTCGAAGCCGCTCTCGCCAACTGCCAGGGTGGATTTTGTTTTTATTTTTTATTTATTCACTTTGTCAGAACAGTTGGACGTCTTTTCCTGCTTGTGCCGACGACACAGTTTAGTCACTTTCTTTTTTTCTTTACTCGCGAGAACTGGAACAGTGCTGAATGATTTAGTGTTAGGGCCCCTGCATATTCCCATAAGAATCGATAAGAGCAAGAAGAAAAGGTCAGCTGAAATAAAACACTTTTTTTTCCCTTTTTCTGCAGGACAGTTCATACTCTGTGAAGAAGCTGTCAAACTTGCAGGCCACGCCCCCTCCGTGGAGCAGCATTTTCAACTGCACAGCTTATTTCTCGCTTGAAATGTTTTCAGTAATACAGTTTGCTGAACTGTTTCAGTATCACAAGAGAAAGTTTGTGTCCGGGTCACCATGTTGGTCCGGTTGTGACTGCAGGAGCTGAGAGCTTTGAGTGATGCGTTTAGGGGCATCACGTAACTTTCGGTACTCTGACATGTCAACCAGCTGTGAGGCTCATACAGCAGTGAGGTTACATGCTAAACGTGATTAAAATATGACACTGTCAAACTGAATTTCTTCAGCCAGACGGACAAAGAAAATTATGTCATTTTGTTCAGCAGGAATCCGGAGTGCCGACCTTTCTTCCAGTTCATATGGAGTATGAATCGGCCTTTACTCGAGAACAATTTAATACAACCTTTACGGGCTGCAGCAGTGGTGTTAGAACCAAATATGTCAGCATAAGCTGAGTGAACCAAACATTCGGTAATAGCATGTTTTAGCCAGTCTCAACATGACTTGTGTAAGACAAGTAAGACAGGTGGCAGTGAATTATATAAGAAAGTTTCAGCATGGTACAGCTAATCATCTAAATTAAACAAAGAGCATTAGCACATTGCAGTTGGTCTCATCACACTAAAACACGAGGTATGAGGATATATTGGCCAGTTTGCACATGCTACTGGTAATCCATTAAGTTAAACAAGTAACATCAGTGCATTTTAGCAAGTCTTAGCATCCCACAGGTAATCAGTAAAATAAGAAGCATTATCATGATTTAGCCAGTCTCAGCCTATTGCAAATAAGAAATGTGGCGGCTCCTCTGTTTTTGTTGTGGTTTGCTTGTGTTTGTGGAGCCGACAGCAAGAGGCTACCGAAGATGGCTTGTGCCCAGCTCATCTTCCGGTGGCTCGCCTACAAAAACTGGCTTCCCCTGCGGCTCCGGGGATTGTCGGTGGTGTGTGGCGAGACTTGGCATAAAATCTGTGGTGTGCGCATTTTCGCAGTATATTTCTGTGTTTGGCATTCCCACAGTGATACAGTCAGATCAAGGTACTAACTTTTTCTCACATTTATTTGCCCAGGTCCTGAAACAACACTGTGTGCGACACAGTAGAGCTACGGCATACCATCCGGAGAGCCGGGTGACTTTAGAACGATTCCATCGTTCCCTGAAGTCTCTCCTGCACGCTTAGTGTACAGAGTACTTTACCATGGTTAATTTTGGGGGCCAGGGAAGTCACGGAGGAAAGCACAGGGTTTAGTCCAAATGAGCTGGTTTTCACACGCACAGTGAAAGGCAGCTGTGGCGGAGAACTTGAAAGAGCCAGAGCCACTGAAACATCTTGTGGATTACAGGAATGGGTTCAGAAGATGTGTTTATGCAGCGAGGGGAGCTGGGTAAGGAAAAGCAGCAACTGCTACAAAAGCTTGCAACTGCAGCACAAGAACAAAATGAAGAGTTTGATAGGCGTGCAGAGGTCAGTTCATTTTTGCCTGGTGATCAGGTCTTGGCTTCATGTCCTGCTGTAACTCCTCCATTTCAAGCAAAATTCACTGGCTCGTTTACTGTTCTGGAACAAACAGCTGATCAGAATTATTTGGTTTCCATGTCTGAGAGAAGGAAAAAGACACAGTTGCGTCATGTTAATCTGTTAAAACCATGTTATGTGCGAGAAGTGGAAGTGGTTGCAGTCGCAGTCCAGCGTTTGCAGTAAAACACTGTGGCTGATGGCTTCAGCACCACGGACAGCACCGTGCTACTTGCAGGAGATGACGGTGACCCTGGTGCCTTGGACAGCTCGTTTACACAGGATCATCTGAAAAACTCTGAAACTGTGTGAACTGGACACTTTGTTTCTTTATTTACATGACTGCCACGCTGAACAGTTCACTGATGTAATAAACATATTTCCTGTTTTGTTTGCAGATACACCAGGACACATTCATTTGATTGAACATGATGTGGATGTGGGAGACGCAAAATCAACCAAACAATGTTTTTACAGAGTTAACTTTCAAAAGCGGAAATATTTAGAAGCAGAAGTTAAATGTATGATGGATCATGGGGAACACTGTGCATCCTCGTGCTAAAATCGGATAAAACTCTGGGTTTTTTTTTTTTCAGATTTTTGAAAGCTTTATATTGTCGCTAAGCCAGATTGTTTTCTGTTGCCAAGAATGGTGTCAATCAAGTGAGCTCGGCTCAATTCGTGGGTAAATTTGATCTTTTGAAGAGTTACTGGCAGGTGCTGTTGACCAAGCACATGCACGAGGTCTCGTCGTTTAGAACCCCCACCGGTTCCTATAAGGTAATGCCGTTCGGTCTTCGGAATGCGCCTGCAACGTTTCAATTTGGCCAAACCTCGCATAAGTGCTGTTTTAAAACATATTGCATGAGCATATTTTAACCAAATTTAAAATGATACCAGGAATTAAGGATCTGAAACAGTATTTTGTCAGTTTCAACAAAGTTATCTAAACCGGTAGAATTTTAGTCGTTTAGTTGACACAGCAGGCTCCCAGTGACTTTGGGCCTCTTCACACCTGGGTTTCGGATGATCCAATCGCATGATGCGATTCCCGACACAGACTTGTACGTATGATACGTTTCGAGCAAACCACTTGAGTTCAAATTGTATTACAACCACAAAATCAAATCCGCTAAATGTCCCAGCGTGCAGTCATGAGCCATCCAGCTTCCTCTCTGCCCAACATCCTACTATCAGATCCCGCCTCTCAGCAGGTCCGAACATCCATGTTCTTTTCCAGAGTTTCTTTTGAAAGTTGGAATCTTTTAAAGGCTGTATAACTAAGTTAGGCTTTTTTTTTCTTCAATGAAAACACGGCACAATCAACTTCCTGTTCAGAACTTTGTCTTCACACATCTTTCTTCTTCTTCTTCTTCCTCTTCTTTTCTTTTTTTTTTTTTTTTGGAGTGGTGGCTGCCAGGAACCAGCAGATGCAGTAGTGCTACTTCATGGATGCCAACTGCTGTTGAACCCAAGTGAAGAACAAGAAGGGAAACAGTCATCAGGGAGGACGAGAGGAGTGGGAAACAATGTGGGTAGATTGAACCAGCAGATGGCGGCAATGCGACTTTATGGATGCAAACTGCTGTTAAATCAAAAGAAGAAGCAATGATGACACATTCATGACACAACTGTTCACATTTGCCTTTAGGGCTCGCCACATGTGGTCGGGTCACCAGAAAAGCACGTTAATGCCTGGTGTAAACAGGCCCTAAGTGGGTGAAACTGGTAGCATTCGCGTAACTGTTCAGCATGAAACCAGTTTGCATTTAAACAACACATTAGCATAACAAAGCTAAATGGAGCACTCTGGCAGGGATTGGATGAGTAAAAAGACATGGACAGGAGGATTCTCTGTGATGATTCCAGTAAAGATCCAGATGTTTCCTCTCACACCAAATGTTGATCGAATTGAAGGAGTTGAGCTGAATCACAATTGCCGCTGTAACGCTGTAAAAACCCACCTCAGCGATTCTTCCTCCCAGTGGAGATTAATTCTGAATTTCAGCACCTTTGATTGTTTATTTTCACGTCCCATTCGCACATGAACGGTCCGCCATACGAGGCTCTGGGTGTGACGCTGACGCTGAGGAGCCTTGGGGAGGCAGACTTCCACTCGGTCCGACCCCGAGTCATTCTCATTCACACGGTGCGGCGGTAGCTCATAAACACGGCATTAGATTATGGAAATGAGGAAGACTGCATCCATTCTTATTTAATTCCTTTTGGGAGACGTTTAATTTGAAAGAAATAAATAAATAAGTGCAGCATCAGGTGTTTGTGAAGGGTACTGTGTGAATTTACTGAATAATAATGGGCGCACTCAATCACCCATCGCTCAACACTTCATTAAGGCATAAATAGTCTTTTAAATATGTAGGACACTCGACTTCGGACAGATGTCGGGGGGGGGGGGGTCGGCTGCTTGTCATTCAGGGCATCGTTTTTGTGTGGTCTGATATTCCGACGCTAGCACTGCAAGCGTTGCTAAATTTAATGAATCAAGATTCCAATGACCTTCACATTGAACATGAACAATGTATTTTGAAGGATTCGTCATTGAGAATACTGCTCACTTCTTTGTTTTTACATGTTTCTTTGCAACAAGTTTTAAATCGGCATTCTCTGCTTTTTATCATTGCAATTCGCACATGTCGTAACCTTCTCTCCGGATTTATCTACCTTGGGCTGTTTATCGGCTCTCAGTGTTTCTCGAAACTTATTTCTCAGAATGAAAATTTTAATAAAACCTAGTTGACTACTCCCTCAAAGAAAAAGAAAAACATGTGGAAAGAAACTAGACTTTGAACATCGTTCCAGAAAATGTCCCCAATTAGAACCATTTAATGCCTTTAATCACAATATCTAACAACAAAAGTATAATACGTAGGATTCTAATTGCTGTTAAAGTGTAATTAGGTTCAGCATCAAAAAAATATTTGCGATATTCCCAAGTTCATCAAACCTACCTCTAAGTTAAGCAGGTTTTATGATTTATGTTGTTGTGATAACAGTGTCTCAGGGTAAAAGATATCAAATTGGCTCGAGCAAGGCATCAATATTAGCAGCACAGTTCGGTGGACGTTAACCTGAATACTTCAGTTGAAATGTTTGTGCGTTGCTACCATAAAAATATTTCGTGTCAGTTTTTTGGGTGGACACAGTTAATATAAACTGTGTGTGATGGCTATATCACTATATAAAAATCAAGCATTGCTTTAAAGCAACTTAAATTTATACTAATTACATGAAAATGGCACATGGCACCAGTGCAGCTTTTATATGTTTTGTTCCTCTTGAGATTTATAGTCGTTATACAGTGAAAATGGTAAAATAGCCCATAGGTGCTAATATGTCTCTCTGTTTCTCTGTGATTTGCTGGTTTTCCCATCTTGAGCATCTCTGAGTTGGACAAAGGATTGAAAAAAAACCAAAACAAGACAAAACAGATGTATGGTTCTGATCAACAACAAGAGCCCTATAAACCTTATCCAACTTTAAAAAAATAAATACATTAAATATAGCTATTCCTTCAATAACAGCATTATAATGACCTGTAGCCATCTTAAAACTGTGAAACTGCATTCACATTGTCAGACGCTCCTGTCTCTCTGAAATATTCACGTTAGGGAAATTAAAAAAAGAATGAAATAGTTACATTTGTGTCCCGGGTCATGAATAAGATATAGTAAATTGGCTTTCTGGATGGGTGAACAGTTTTGGAGGCACAGCGGTGTGTTGGGAGATTGCCCTGAAACTAAAATAAAAAAAGCAAAAAAAGAAAGAAAAACGTAGATTTAACCACCTGCCATGCTGTCTGGTTACGAGATACTGACTCCTGGCTATCACACTGATATTATTACCTGCTTTAATTGCAGGTATTTTGCTTTCTTCTTTTTAGGCAAGTAGGTTTTTAAAGCGTATACCCTTGACATGTTTCCACAGTGTTTCTTTATCAGAAACATCGTCCCTGATGTCGTTGCTAAAGGCAGAAGAACCCCCGTCCAAATGTGTTTTCATAGTGTGTATAGCCATCAAATTGGAATGCTGAGAATGGAGTTACTTAAACCCTCCATGATTACCAAACATGGCTTCCACAGTGTTTAACACTAGCTTAAATTGGAGTTATTCGATGATTGAGAATAGACACTTGTTTTTGTAAGCATGACAATGATTATCCTTTCATTTTTGTTGGCAGAAGGGGAAGTTGTTCGGTTCCAACAGTCAATTAACCAGGTGGGGGAACAACTTTGTTAGCGGTGGCTAAGTCCCATCTGTGATTTCTGTTCCCCCATTTGTTTCTGGGGTTTTGATTTGAATCACAGTGTCAGGTGTTGTCGATGTAACCAGACCAGAAGAAGTCTGAAGGGACTGGGATCCGCTTCCAAGTGGGAAGGTAGCTTAGCTTAGCAGTCCGAGCTAGCCCTTTCCAAGTGGGATCTGAACAGAACAAATGTAGAAATAAAATGCCTGGCTTTGGGACGGCAATCAACTGGCTGCCACTGGGGAACATCTCCTCAGAGGTCTGATTCCTGGGTTTAGTGGCTAGAAACGAGGCCCAAATATTGTTTGTCTTTTTTGAAAATGTGGAAATGTGTGCACAATAGCTGCAGTATCGTCGGACTGTTAGCAGAACAAGAGGAGCTGCCTGAGTAGAATTACATTTCTTGCCTTTACAGCAGTGTTGTGACAAAAAAAAGAAACATCACTGACACTTTTAGCAGTGAAACCCCAGTAATAGATTACTATCAGCGACTTCGTAAGGCCTTGCCAATCTTATCAGGCTGTCAGTGTTCGGTTTTACAGAGAACAACAGTGTCTATTACCAGCCTTAAGTAAAAATGAGCATCCCTTTATAAGAGCTGCCTGTCCAATAATCCTGTCCTGTCAACCTGTCCAACTCCTCAACACAGTGTTAAAGTAACACAAGAATGACTTTTTAAAGTAGCTACTTACATTTTGTTGTGGCTAACCATTAACGAAACGCCACACATTTTTAAAGAAGTAACTATTAGCGGTAATGGAGTAGTAATTTTATTTAAAATTTGCTCTGCGGAGCAGAAAAATCAACCCATTTACTATGTTTCACAGCCACAAAGAAAAAGACAGCGGATCTTCCATCAGACAGAGAAGGTGCTTATTTCTTTTTTAGTATTTGCCTGACGGCTCTGAGACAGCTGTCAGTCCTTTGAAGACTTGAAGGAGTTTCAACCTCTCACTATTCAAAGAATCACTGCAAGGATTCATTGTTTAATTATTCTAATAGAATTAATCATATTTATAAAAACTGAATAAACAGCTTACAAGTGGTTTCTGGAAGCAACTATTTATAAATGTATCCCTTTCTTTCCCCCCTTCTCTCTCCTAATCACAACTGTACTGTTGCTTTGCGAGAAGTCAGAAGAAAATGAAAAATTTAAAAGCTGCATGAATAAAACATGGCCGATACCTTTGGTACCTGTTGGCGGTGGTGTCCAGAATGTTTGATTGACGTTATATTGTGAATCAGTCCATCAAGCCGAGGCTATTTAGTGCAGCACAGGAGAGGAATACTGATGAGCGGGAGAAGCCATAGGACGTGGCGCTCTATGAATATTTTGCAAAATTGTACCAAAATTATATGCAAATGGTTCGTGGGAAATGTTGCATTTTAATAAGCTACTGGCCATGTACAGCGGTAGATAAAATAATAAAAATAAATAAATAAATAAAACCCCAACCGGAACAGAATGCAATGCTGAATTCAATTAGCAGAAATGAGGAATCAGGAGAGTTCATTTAAGTGTAAAATGCAACAATACATGGCGCTATTGGATTGTACAGAACTCATTCAACCTCTTTGGAACAGGTTTTTACTGTACACACCCCCTCCTCCCCCCGGGGTCAGATTAGCAACATCCGCTGTGCTTTTGTTTACTCTCCAGCCTGGTTTAAGCGAGCCATCTGCGAACTTCTCCAGGAGATCAGTGCCAAACAGGCCTCAGCTGTCCACCATTGGCTACCTTCCGGTTGGATTTCACCATCTTGATCCCTCCCCATGCGCCCCGACCATTTTGGACTCGCATTAGGGCCACGCGGGTCCAGGTGTGAAGACGTCTTGCCAGCTGGAAGTTGCGATAGCAATTTGTTGTGCTCACGATGTCAGCAGCGAGTACTCAGGGGAATAAAACCAATTATTCAAGTGTTTAATGTTAAAAAAAAACAACAACAACAACGCAGCACTTGACAGATTCATGTCAGGAGATAATTTAATGCTAATGCGGATAAAGCATTATCATACATAGTGTGTGGATGCATTATTTATGCATGCAGTACTTTCAAGAAACTTTAAAATGGAACATTTATCCTAAATGGAACGTCCTTTACAAAGGCTTTTATGTCTTGGGAGCTGAGTGATACTTTCTGTAGCGTTTCTACTATCAAAGCAATGCAAATGGCCAGTTCTGATCTGTAATGTGAAGGCAATTTCTAACGATAATTTACACAAGCTTGGCAGCGAAAATGCAAAATGTACATCTTTATGATGCTTCAATCAAATTTGCTTTGATCTTCACTTAGAAAGATATACACACCAGGTAAAATATTCTATAATCCTCTTCAAACCTCTTTCACCTTCAGATTTGTCTTCATTCTTGGTTGTGTGGATTCTACAAGGTGCTGGAATCTTTCCTCTGAGACATTGTTCCATGTTGACATTCACCCGTTGCAGATTTGCGGACTGAACATCCATGATGAGAATCTCCCTTTTCAGTACCTCGCAAAGGTTCTCTTCAAGACTGTTGTCCGGTGATGTCAATTTGAAAAAAAAAACAAGTTTGGGATGGTTTGAGCTTGAAGTGTTTGTCGGAAGATACACTGCGCTGGTTGACGGCAGTACTCAGGTAGACTGTGGAGTTTAAACCATGCACAGCTGATATTGACAAAAGGAAAACCTACCTCCAGCAGCAGCCTCAACCACAAGGTCAGATGGACGCTTTCACACCAAAATAAACTCATCAGATGTCCAATTTTTTTTTCTTTTTTTCAATCTTCTATTTTCCAGTTTTGATGGATCTGTGTGAATTGTAGCCACAGATTCCTGTTCTTAGGCCGCGTTTACTTGACAACTTTTTCCATTTTCATTAGGTGTTAATTTACATAGCAACAGTGCTCGGACTGCCGTCGACATGGAAATGGAGAATACACTACTTTTCTGAAACGCTGCTACGACCCTTGAGCAGCACAGCCATAGTGAAAAGTTCTTCTGCACATGCGCGAGTTGATGGACTATAACAACAATGTTGGCCTCCAGAGTCGTGTCCATATTCTGCTGAGACTTGGTAGTTTTATAGTTGAGAGTCTTACATAATAGCAATCCAGCTTGATCATCTGTCCATATGTCATATATAAATTGCTGATCAACATTATGAGTGACTGACGTCAAATTAAACCAATCTGCCCAGTTCTGGCTTGTTCTCACATGTTTCGACGATACAGTATGTCGAGATGAAGACAACATGCAGTAAGTCCCTGATTATTGACCCCATCTCTTCTAATTTAGCTGTTTGAAAGGAAACATTTGGACTAATTAAGCATCTGCTCATATTTGTTTACAAGTATGTTAATAATCATCAGTTTAAAAGAATCACTGAGGCAAGATTTTTTTAAATGTGCTTTACAAACGTATTGCGTTTAAATTAATGAGGAACCCCACCTCAGAAATGTACCATCCGCCACCACTTTTCTGTATTCAAAACGTGTGAACGCAAAACTTTTCTGCCACAAAAACACGGAAGAATGACGCATTTCTCTTCAAATATAGTCACATGAACGAGGTCTGAGGTGACAGTAGGGACACCCAGTGTGGCTTCCTGCTACTGTAGAACAAGCTTCAAGCTGTGTTGGAAAAGCTCAGAGAAGAGTTTCTTGTTTGTAGCCTTTGGGGGTTTTTTTTCAGTTACTATCGCCTTTCTACCATCTCCACTCAAGTCTGTCCATTCTCCTCTGACCAAGCTGGCATCAACGAAGCATTTCGTCCCCGAGAACTGCTGCCCTCTGGAAACCTCCAATGTTTCTCATTGTTCTCTGCAACACCCGGAGACGGTCGTGTGAAAATCCCAGTCGATAAGCAGCTTGTCAAATACCCGGACCGACATCAACGGTCAAATCACCTTCTTCATCTCACTTTGAAATTCAGCGACTCACCTTCACCACGCCGATGTGCCGAAACACGCTGAGCTGCTGACGTGTGATTTCATGATCGGCTATTTGTGCTGAGGAGTGTTTGAAAAGGAGTACCTCTGTGTGAAAGAAGAACGAAGAGGACTTGATGACTGAAATTGCGTTTAATTGCAGCTGTGATGGTTTCAAAATCACGAGCGTTGGCGCCCTGTCTCACAGTGTGTTGGGACTAAAGACTGGTGACAGATTACACATCTCGATCCTTCAGTCAAAGTAACAAAAAAAAACACTGTCTGATTACCCAAACCGTGATTAATGCCGGTTGCCAGCAAACCGTGTTTGTTTCAATACCTGCTGTCATCGGGATGTTTTTTTTTTTTTTTTTCCTTTTTCCCTATTCGCAGGTATAACATGTGATGCCGACAGGAGCAACAGCACATGATGTATTTGAAATAAATGGCTGTCATGGAAATAAATTTGAAAATAGCTCCCAGACAAGCTGTCAGTTTCAATACATCCCAGTCGGTCTTTTGTATTACAGTACCTGAGATGTTCATTGAAAGAAAAACAACCCAGCTGTGTATTTGTGACTAGTTGCAGGTACTTGCTGACAGCAGAGGACTTTGAGGGCATATTGGTTGTTATGTGGCACCAGTGTATAGAGATAGATAAAAAAAAAGAAAAAAAAATATATATGTATATATGTGTACTTTACATTTCCCTGATGGCTTGTATCAAGCCCGGGAGCCCTTTTTCTCTTTGCTCTCTGTCATTGCACAGTGACATTGCCGGCACATTGTCCAACATGTCAATTATTAATCCGGCAGAAAAACAAAGAGCACTGTCTGTACAATATGTCCATAGTCCAGAGATCAATACAACATGGTGCTCTTAATTTCATTTCAAAACTGGGGATACGAAACCACATGAATACAGAGATCTGCTGCAAGCCGGCACTGGCCTTTCTCCCTGCGTGACAAGAACAGACTGGACGCCGTAATTCAATGACGAATGTCCGAATTTCTTTTTGGTTTTGTTTCCAGCGGCATTAAACCCACGTCCACGTATCATTATGAGAGAAAGATACGAAATTAAAATATTGCAGAATGGGGGGGAAATTCTGCCATTTATTCTACTGGGTTATTTTGGGGGGGGTTCACGAGAAAGCCCAGAACCTGATGTACCAAAGGTCATACGTGTGTTCCAGATCGCCAAAATAACATACTGGTCCTGACTTAGTCTTGGCTGCTTAAAGTCTTACTCTTGTCTTGGTCTTGGGACGATCTGGTCTTGGTCTTGATTCGATCTTGGCTCCTTCCTACAATGATTCAACAAGCTGGAGTGGACAACATTTGGAAATGTTGAGTAACCACTCAGACAAAGACGACATGCATACAGAGACGGGATGTCTGCTGCTGCTGTCTCTGGCCTTTCTCCTCATGTGACAGGAACAGATTGGATGTAATAATTAACTGGCAAATGTCAAGTTTTCCTTTTTGGCGTAGTTTACAGCCAAGACATACCCACATCCATGTCGTCCAAGTTTAGCATAGAAAGATCCGAAATAATCCGATAGAAAGATCTGAGTAGATTTTGTGTACAATGAGGTCGTTTTGAAATAAATTCTGCTATTGTTTCACAGAAAGGATCGAATCATTAAACCTTTTATATTACAGAAGGGATTGACTTTGGTATGCCGTGCACACAATCATGACATCTGTGTTGCACAGTGACTCAAGTAATGCACTTAATAGACTGATAAAATCCTTCAGTGTGTAACAACAATTCCCATTGTGATTTTACCTTTAAATTCAAGAGCAAAAACAATCATGATAAAAAAATAAATTATCAGAATATGCTGAAAACACATAAAATGACTGAATTGATTGAAGGTGTAATGGAGATGACTTAAAATGGTAAACTAAACTTGATGATGATGAACTAAACATAATTTCAGATTGAAAGTCCCCCGGTGACCAGTTTATCTTAAGAAAATTCAAACACAAATAATGAAATATCCTATGTGATGTGTGGCCTTTTGGTTTGGGGAAGCTCCCTTTGTGTGAGGCCACGTTTACACGTACCTGGGTATCTGAAAAAAACAGTGATATTTATCTTCGTTTAGGCCTCACGTTTACACATAAACGCAGCTACGACGTACCACAAATGATGATTCCTGAAAACTCCGTCCACAGTGGAGATGTGGATAAAAACCGTGTCTCTGTCTGCATGTCTGGGTAGGCAGATATTTACGTCCCAATTTGTGGCGTCCTGTTTTTTTGTTTTTTTTCGAGGATTCTGATTGGCTATCACTGCCCCCTACAGTTTTGGCATGCTCATAGCAGCTCTGAACCAGCTGTATCTGTGGGTCAGTGTAAATTAAGATTTTTTAAACGTAGAGATGGAAATATCTGTATTTTTTTTTGTTTTTTGTTTTTTATTTTAAACTGGGTACGTGTAAATGTGGCCTCAGTTGTTTTCTCTCCCCCCCTCCTGTCCGGCACAGGTTTGCAGCCTGCAGGTGATTGGCAATCAGGAGTGAATAAGAAGAGGCGGGAAGATTAGGAGGAAGCTCTCTGAAGGACACATTTACCTATACCCGAGTTTTCGGAAAAACTGATTTTTCCCCCTCTACCTTAACAAAAAAATCTTAACTGACACGAACCTGCATATACACCTGGTTCAGTGCTGCTATGAACATGCCAAACCTGTAGGGGGCAGTGTAACGAGACACATGAAACCATGATATCCAATCAGAGTCCTGGAATAAAAAATTCCAAACGTCACAAATTGTGACGTAAAGCTCCTGTTTTTAGAAATCATTTGTGCACACTTGTTGCTGTGTTTATGTGTAAAATCAAGGCCAAAACACAGAGAAACATCACTGTTTGTTTGTTTTTGATTTTTTAAACACCTGGGTATGTGTTTACGTGGCCTCAGACCTGGACTCTTCTTGGGGAAAGACCTTGGCAACAGCAGTAGCATTTTTGTTTTATTCAAGTTTCTTCAGTTTGGGTTCTCCAGGTAGGCCTTAGATCCAGCTCTTTCTAACTAAACTTAAAAAAAAGACGAAAGAAGAATTTGATTGCCAACCTTGTGTGGTTGACCCAGTCTCTTCAACCGTTTTTGTTGCTTTTGCTTCAGTCCATTGGATCTATTGCAGTTTTGTTAATAATACCCTATTTGATGAAACAGCATGTTATAGCGTCTCTTCAACCTATCTGAATCATGCTGCATGTTTTAGGTTGCAACATCATTAAATAAAATGTGCCTGTGCAGTGTAACTGCAGGCCAATCAGAAATCAAACCCTATAAAGTGTCATCGGGGGTTCGGCCAATCCCAATGAAGGTAGGCCCTCCCTTTGACTCCTCCCACAATCTGGCAGCTCTGCTCTGGCACATGGCGCCACGAGAGGAAGTACTTCTTCCTCTTCCCAAGATGGGCATGTGTGGGTGGAGCCAGTCCAGCTCACACAGACACAGCAGATTCTGAATGCAGCTCCTATGATCCAGCATTTAAATGGCTTAAAATCAAAGACTGGATTTGGGAGAATAAACTTTGAATACCAAGGTCCTGTCCCAATGAGACCCATGTGAAATTGTGGAAAAGCTGTGTAATCGGAGATCTTTAAAGTCCACCAATGAGGTAGAAGTGAGTGTCCAAGGTCACACGGTGTGGGCAAGAGAAAGAGCACCGTTATTTAAAAGAACAAATTCCACAGCACAAAATCACAATTTACTCAAATGAATGTATTCATCACATAGAATCATTATCGCAATATTCAACAAAATTAGACTTAGTGTATGGAATGTCAACTATGGTAACGTCGGTTACATTGTTAAGTCAAACTATCACATGTTTTATAGAAGTAATATGAGGGATTGCAAGGGGACTGATAATCAAACTTTAAAACGAAATTGGTGAAACAAAGACATTAGAATTATTTGCACCTGCATGCGTAAGATGGCGACACGGTAAGCGGAGACAATCGTGTACAGCTGCTATGCACAGCTGTTAACTGCCAGCCTCTTTGACAACATATGGATCCCTAAATGAAGACGATATCTGCAGATCCAAAGTGAAACGGGGAGGCGTCGCCACAGTGGCGAGATGAGTGACGGGTTAGAGGAAATTGCAGCTTTGTAGCTGGAGAAGAACAAAAGACAAGACGCGGGGGGGGGGGGGGGGGGGGGGGGCGGTGGCGTATCTGGGTTACGTGTGGCTGCGTCTCTCCTGCAGATGAACTGAAGTGTAAAATGCGACCGGCAAGCAGTTCTGCTCCGTCCCAACTCCTCATAGTTAAATAATGTGCTGAGTCAGACGCTCCGCCACAACGCTAGAATTAAAATTAAACACTGTGGGTTTTTTTTCGGCGCACAAGGGTTTTAGCTTTCTAGACACATTTTAATGGATTGTTATTATGCAAAACTACACACACATGTTGGTTTGATAATAAGAAATTAAAGCGGAGGAGCTTCACTTGAGTTTATATGTCACACTTTTCTGCAGAAATGGGCCGGAGGCGTGCGGGCTACAATCACCGCTCGCACGACGCTCGCTGATAATTGCTGCTGACGCTTTCCCTCTCACACGCCGGGAGAAGACGGACACCTTGTCATTACACCCCCCACCTCCCCACAACACCACCACCACCCAGAGTAAACACCCAACTCTCAGCTGAATGATTACATTTTCCAGCTATTTATGCTCCGCCGCTCGCCCCCCCCCTCCTTCGCTCATTGAAAAGCAACAAGTTGGGCGCCCGTCGGTGAGGGCCATCAAACGTCCTCCTGGGAAATGAAGGAAGTCACTAATCCAAGTCGGAGAAGTAGATGAGGCAGGTGGAGGCAAAGTGGCAGAAAGAAGCATCACAGAATGGTGATAACAGGTTTAGGAGAGTCACTTTTCCCATCACCTGAAAAAAAAAGAAGAAGAAGAAGAAATCAAACAAAGCAGAAGGTAAATTAAACACCCAGGAACCCAGAGAAGTTTGAATTAATTCACCCTCTGCGAGGTAGAAGCACATTTCTACAGGCATTTGGGATTAGATGAAGAGAGTCAAATTCTATGTAATCTACGTAAATGAAAAGACGCGCCTTGCTTCATCATTTCATCATTTTCTTTATGTACTGTCGCACGTGTCGTCTCAGTGGGGGGGGGGGTGTATATAGGGGGAGCACGGGCGCCGTTTGTTTGACAGTAGCCTTGGAAGTAGAAAACCCAGCGGATAAATAATAGGCTGGAATGAAAGAAATGCCTCGGCTGTCACAGCCATGAAGTAAGAGTCCCAAGTTTTGTGAGAGCGGCCTTGACAAAAGCACACAACGCTGGAACAACGGATCTGAAAGTGACACACGAAATGATGATTTCTCTGACGGATGACAAACTCCAGCTGACACGTGGCGGGATGTTCACGGTGTTCATGAGGATTCGCGTGAGCGCTGTGATTCAACTTGAGATATTTCGTCAGCATTTTCCAACCTGAAAACGTCTACACTTGGTATTTCAATCTGCCGATTTCCCTGACGTGATTTGGCGTGCATGCATTTGATCTACACTTTTATGTAAATTCTTTTTTTTAATGTATTGCTGTGTAAGTTTGAGGTCACTGTTGAAACGACACTGAGAACCTGCTCCTCAACAAGACTACCTTTATAGATAGAGGTCTGTAAAAGGTGTTAAAAACAGATACGATCATGAAGCATGCAAGGATTTCAAGAGGTCATAAATGACGATGCACCCTGTAGGTTCATATATTAGCATGCATTTTGTTGCTGATTTGATCGTATATGTAAACCTTTGTGCGTCTGTCAGATACATTCAGTGTCTGTTATATACGGGCAACGTTTTGTCAATTTGGCCTATAATAATCTAAATATTCAAGTGAAGTTTCAGTTCCTCCTATAATTTCTTTCATCAACTTCAGGCCGGTCCCGTCCAAAGTTTAAGTCTTTGTAAGCTTGTTGCTCTCCTAAGACATTATCTCGATCTGGCCTTGCTTATTATTTTCAATATGGAGCCTCGGCCTACACTTTGATTATTTCAGCAACTATGAGGCTTTTAATTAGACCCCTAAAAGGAAAGTAAACAAATAAATAGATGAACATTTTTCATAATGGATAAGGCACGTCAGTGAAGAATTAATATATTAATCAATTAGTGTCTCTCGCTAAAAGTGGATGTAGCATTGTTCTGCTTTATTAATGCTGCTTGATAATTATGAAATTATTCTTGTAATGTACAGTTGAGGTTGAGTGGAAGTTAAAAAAAAAAGTGATTCTCAGGTTTTTAAATCATTCTAAAGCCTAAAGGACGAGTCGAATTGTTGGTTGTTTTCTTTTTTTTTATTTTCCCAAAATCCTCTCAAGTATGTTATTTAAAGAGCCCAGGGTTGTTGATATTGATTGTGCAATTGTGCAGCTCTTGCTAAGTGAATTCAAGGGCTCTTTTTTTTCCCCCCCCCCATATGTAAGTTAAAAAAAACAACAGCCTGAAGCCTCCAGGGTTAAACAGAACAGCAAATTATATCTCAGTGGGAGGGAGAATAAAACCTTCAACGGACTTTTTACATAATAAATGTTCAAGTTATTAGCAGATTAATAGATTGTAATCATTGTTTACGATCAGCTGTCATCACTCCTTTACAGCTTTCCCACAATTCATGTAAATAAATACATTTTTCAAGTTGCCCAATGAGTCAAGAAGAGAAATCGGAAGCCAATTATATTACTGCTATGACAGGATCGTTATAATTAAAAGTACTTCGAACACAATAAAATAATTTCCTAAGTGTTACAGTAAAAACTAAATTGACTCAACAAAAAGGTTGAACAGCGTTTTCAAACAGAAATGATCAAACGTACGGTATGTATTTTTAATTCAAGTTCAATTTACAGCTATTTAGTTACGTTTCATTTGAACTATTCACAATTTTGATTGCTTTCTGACTTTGAAATGAGTTTATATTTTTATAATATCTTGTTTTATTTCAATGCTTTTAATGTGATTTTATGTATCCCTTTACCTTATATATGAGCGGTGCAATACAAATAAACTTCCCTCATGTTAAACCAGCAGCTCGAGTTCTCATCTACTTTTAAATAATATGTTATAATTCGGTCCTTTTGGCGGGCTGGATTAAAGCTCCATGGCCGTCGCTGTGATCAAAGTTTCCTCTCGTCGCTCTAATCCTTCATTTCTATGTATTTCCAACTTCTTGAAAAGCACCTTGATTCACCTCGTTTCTGAGCGGCGTTACATAAATAAACCTGCCTTCAAATATTACCCATGAGGTTGAAGTGCTCGAATGAAGTTGAAGTATTCCACACACGTCAGGTGAATTCTGCATCGCGCCGTGTTCGTGTTGTGTCGAGCTGCCGCGTCCGGCTTCACGTCGGCGGGTCGGCTCAGGACGCGAGGTAGAAATCAACCCGGCCGCCGCGCTTTCTTCTCGCTGATATTTGTGAATAAAACAAAGTCCGCCGACACAGAACGACGAAAATGTTACATGAAGATGGAAGAGACAGATTGTCAATACTTCCTTAATTTAAATCTACAAGTTTCTCTACAAAGTGCAAATACGACTAATTAAATTCAGACCAAAAGGCGGCTCAAGGCAAAAAGCAAAGAGGGGGGGAAAAAAATGGGTAGATTTTACAAAAGTACGATTTCATAATTGATATATTTGGGAAAAAAAATAAGGCATAAACTACAGAGGTGGAAAACGTATATGTAAATACAACTACTGTGGCTTTAATTGAACTTGCCTACAAGTAAATATTCCGTTTGGGAAGAAAATACCTTCTTAACTTCTTTGTGAGTCCGGATTTGTACAATTTGGTGCAAATCCATGGAGATGACGCATGTGTAACGTACAGAGTAATACTATAGGTGACCTGCAGGGGCAATGTTGGACAGTATAGCTCCTGTGCATCGTAAAAAAACGCTAAATACTAACATTTAAAAGCAGTTTCACATATGGATAAAATACTCAATAAATAGTTAAAATAGTAGCTCCAGTATTCGGCCCATGCCCGGTCAAGAACACTCACAGTTCTTATAGCCAGTAGCCAAACCGTAGAGACGGGATGGAGATTTCCTGACCTGGCCGGTACAGGCTGCAGTGCTTCAGGCTCTGGTGGACGCCTTGTTGGGCTGTGGCCTGAAACCTGTGTTTTAAAAATGTGGGGTTTGTGCCAGTTTGTGTAAAGGGAGTGTAAATGAGCCTCGGCATGTCTTTTAGGTCCTCAAATGGTCAATACAATACGTCAGTTCCTTATGTGTTGGAAAATTAATTTCAAAGCTTTTTTTGTCATGTTCGGCCCAGAGAAGAACTCAAGACGCCACATTAGAGGTGGAACAAAAGCTCATCTTTATAATGAGCCGAAGAACCCCCAAATCAGATCAAATCAAAATACCAAAGTCCTCAAGAACAGACTGAGGCCCCGTTCGCGTGACATTTCAAAAACATAGTCAGTTTAGATGAAAATGGCAAAATTGTAGTGTTAATATTGTTTGTTTTTGTATTGAAACCACACACACACACACACACACACACACACACACACACACACACACACACACACACACACACACACACACACGCACATGCATGAATAGAATAGACTATAAACATCATTGCAAAATTTGATTATTCTTACATAATGAATTGAACTTTACATTTTGTTGAGTTTCTCTAATACAGTGTCATATACTCAAAAGTATTACTCAAAAAAATTGGAATATTTATATATATATTTTTATACTTGCACTCTTATTATTTTTGACTTATTTTCCAAATGTTTAAATGCTATTGGGTCTTTAGACTTTGGGGAAATCAATCAGAATATAGAAATAGAAAGAGAAAACCCATACATTAGTGTATAAAGAATTATGTGACTCGGCTTCTCCTTCAGCTGATTGTGTTTGTAGCGCTCGTTCACACTTTGGCCATGAATTGCAGTAATTTATGGCCTTCTAGCAGATTTGTAGGCACAAGATGTGTGTTGCTTTCCTGTAAATAACCATCAACTGTCAAAACTACCAAAAAATTAGGCTTTGATTACATTGCGGAGCTCTCCCACCAGAGGCCAATCAGTATTTCAAAACACGTGCGCACGCTGACAACATAAAGAAGCATCATTTTGCTAAGCACTGTCCGATTGTGGTGCCTGACAGGTCGCCGCTATAGTGCTCCAGTCTGGAAAGCAACTGATGTAGTCAGTGTTTGAGAAACACGCCTCGGTTAGAATTCACAGCACCCGGACACAAATCAGCGATGCCATGCTGATATACACCCTTGGCGCGGAGCACAAACTGTTTCCACACAGTAAATACGCCCTAATCCCCAGAAAATCTGTTATCCTGGAGGCAGCCACGGTCGCGTCCAATGCGCACGGCTCTGAGTTGGAGTGACATACTGTACCTGAGCAGCACGAGGGAGCAAAGTCTCGTCGCTTGTTTCTGCATACAAAAGAAAAAAAAACTAAAACAAATATAATCCGTGACTGCACCTGTATTATTTTCTAACTTTCTTACAAATTGTCTTTGGGTTTTGACCGGTGGCTTTAAAAAAGTGCCTGCCTATCACGCAAACGTTTTTTTAACTCAAAAAAAGGAATCTGCGATTCGCCAAAATGTTGCAACGTCATCAACATGCAATAACGTTGAGTATTTGTGATAAACACGTTAGTTCTCCATTAGAAAAAGGCTTGAAATCTAATGACAAGAAGAAGAAGCAATGTAGCGCCGCACTATGTAATAATGTTGCAATACGTAATAATGTAGTTATGCTACATTTTGTCTTGAACACATTTTCTAATAAGCTTTGCCACATTTTGTAATAACTTGTTACATATTGCAACATATTGTTATTAGAAAATGTGATAATTTTGTGCATTGTGTAATACATTTTGCCCATTGTTTGTATACATGGTTCTATGTTTAATAATAGGAAAACAAAATTAAGATTATGCACATGCCCTGCCAAGATAGCAATGGTACAATCCAGGGCTATAAATCAGGTTTAACCTTTTCGATCACCTGCCATTGTGGATTGTAGATTTTTAAGGTTACAAGCCAACCAGTTTAAGTAACGAAATGAAACCAGTTAACTAAAAAAAAAAAAATAGCAGCAAACAACTCTAAAAGTGAAAAAGGAAAACTTTAGTTGCATTTTGAATGTCCAGTTACACAACAACGGTGCACAGAGCCACTTAGAAAACAACTTTGAAAATAAAGCTCCCAAGATGGAACTTTTCAAAAATGCTCTGTAAACCGGGGAAAAACACAATGTAAAGTATATTTATGTTCAGCATAGCTGGTCTGAATACAGGCTAATGCTGACCTTGCCTACGACAGGACAATTCAGTTCGTGGTTCATGAAACAAGTCTCATTTAAAAAGCAGTTCAGTAGAATAGTAGCTTCTCTTTCTTGTGGAAAAGCTTTCCTAAATGCAAATGTTTGCATTCAGCTCAGTGAGCAGGACGAAGAGGCAGCAACACCTTTAGTCACTGCAACCATCTTTTGTTAATAATGAGTTACCATATTCTCTGGACTAGAAGTTGCACCTCACCTATCATGAGCCAAAAAAGAATCCATTATGAAGAGAAAAAGATGGGTTTATGATCCATTAGCTGTACCAAACCTTCTTTTTGGTGGCATGTTCCTGCTCCATCGGTCAAATACAGTAGTAATGGAGTTTTGTGTGGTACTGTAGCATCATTCTGTTGTCATATAGTGACGTCTCGTGGTCCCAGATGGTATCTACCAGTATCATTTGATATATAACTTGTTTTTAAATGTAACTCTCATTGCCAACCAAACAATTAAAAACAGCTTGAGAAAATACAGTTACCTCATGTTAATATGCTTGTCCTTTGGAGTTTGTACTTCAGAATAACTTTTCTCTTCATGGAGCCAATTTTCACCGCTCAATCTTTTCCATTTAGCAGTTTCGTAATAATTGAATTCCATCAGCATTTTTTTCTTCTTCTGCCCTGATGCCACTGTGTTTGATATAATATTCCACCTGATTGGCCAAATATATTCAAATGCCGAGCGTTAATGTACAGTGGGTGGAAACATCTAATTTAATGCAGTTCAGGCAGTTTGCAGTCTGTAAATTGTGAATACTGCTATCATGATCATGATCATGATCATTTTGCAGCTTTACAGCAAATCCCAGCTTTGGTGGGCACAGTCACGGATTTAAGCACTTTGGTTTTCTTTGACATGTTCAAATCTAATTTTGATGATCTCAGCGCAGACAAAGCTTTTTACCCGTCCTGTGTTCCCTGGTGCCCCCCGAGGGGCCCCCGCAGCTCCAGTTAGAAATCACTGTATAAGAACACAGAATCCTTTTTTTTTAACTTTAAATACCAGGTTAAAAGACTGGAAACCAGCTCAGTTTGAAAGAATCTCTGCTCGTTATGACATTTGTATTCATATATACAGATATATAATGGTGAAACTGGTTCTATGTTCACTCTTTTTGTCCACCTGCACTTCTTTCATGTGCGCAGTACCGTGAGTTAAGTATATCATTTCAAATTTCTGTTAAAAGTTTGACGGTAAATACATCAAGGATGAGAATCTTTAAAGCAACTGGGGCAAAAAATACAGGAAGGAATACGGAAGTTACTGAATATGGTCACTAACCCTACAAATGATTAACACCAACAAGAAGCTCTTCTGTGGATTTTGGGCCTGTAGTCACACACCGACTGGTCAAACAAGACAGAATCAAGAACAATTTACGAGTATGTTGTTCCCACACATGTCTGCACCCTGCTGCTTATCCTCGCCGTGCACTTTTCGTGGGCGACTTCCACCGCAACAAATGCCTCTTCGCTTTCGAACGTCTGCGGCATTTCTGTGTGTTTGTCCAACAGAGGAACTGGAGGGAAGTGTAGTTTACGAGTGCCCAAGCTGTGCGTCCGTCTAGACTTTGGAAAAAAAAAACTGATTGGAGTAATCAGGCGCCGAGGCTGGACCACACGGCGGGAGTCGAGCTCGGCGGGGTTGGTTTAAATTTACACACGGATACACAAATACACGAATGCAGCGAGCCCACGAGGCGGTCAAATAGAGGTGTGCGTGTGTGTGTGTGTGTGTGTGTGTGCTGTATACTGCTGTTGGTCCAATGCGTTTTATGCAGCTCTTACCTCTGACTGACGTAACCACAATGTGTTGTTGGTCAATTTACTGGTAAATCAGCCGGGTCGGCCCAGACGAATCAGGGTTAAACGCCTTCCATCACCCATAAACAACACATACACAGGCTCTGTGTGATTGCTAACTCATTGATTAGGTGCAAAACGTGTAAGTCGTCCCACACCACACCGCAATTCTCAGCGCCAGGAGGAGATTTAGCAGCTTATGTTCCTGGCCGCTACTTCTTGAAAAGTCCACAAAAGAGTAACTTTCATTGAACCCATAGGAGGAATGTTCGCCGTACTGAATATCAATGTCAACACAACACGAGCCGCCGAAATGGAACAGCATGTTACAGAATTCAGTCACATTGCGAGGAAACAGAAATGTTTTCCGTCGCCCGTAATAAAGCCTCCGTAGAGAAATTTCACAAGATAACCAATGTAGTTAAACGTTTATTTACAAGGTTAAGGTGCTTGAGGTCTTGCTTTCAAGGGAGTGCAAAGAGAAGAATTCAATGTATAACAAAGATCAGAGCTGCAGTATTTCATATAATAACAAACATTTAACAACATAAAATTAAATAGAATAGTAGAAAATCCATATAAACTCCAATCAATAGGAACACGACGCAACATTTCAAGTGAAAACATTGTTTTTTGTTTATTTGGGCAACAAAAGCATTCCGTACTCAGGAAAAGCAAAGCACATTAATTCAATAGAACATGTGCAGTTATTAAATCAGCATCCATTTTTATCAGCGCAAACACTACGCATCAGGTTGGATCAAGTCATTTATAAGACGGATGGATGGACACGTCGTCTTTACAGTGAGAAAAACAACTTCAAAGACTCCGCACGCTCTGCTTTGTGCATAATTTTCTTTCTCTGGTGTGCTTCCTCCCACAATCCAAAGACAACCATGTTGCGTTAATTGGAAAACGGTGTTCTCACTCCAGACGCAGATATATTAATTAAAGCTGACAGGCGACTTCCCGACAAAAGTGAGTCACCTTTGGAAGAGGTCTGAAATAAAGACGGATGCCTTCCACATGATTGGGTTTGCGGTTACCGCTGCGCTAAGCTCAGGCGCAGATTGAACATTGATAACAAAATTAAGCGACTCCCATTCCTGTAATACCCACTTTTACAGTAGCCCCATGCAGTCAAGTCTGGTTATAAGTGATTGAAAGCTTTTTCTCCACCTTCCATGGGTGCCCCCTTTGCTCCACGCTGGATCGGCGAGGACACGACTGGAAGGCTGCTGACGGCTCCGTCTCCCGCTGCTTCTGTCTGCCGGGTAGTTCTGTCAACAGATCATCCCCGTCCCACTGAGAGTGAAATCAAACCCGAGGTGGCTCTCCTCTATCTACTGTCATTTCTCATTAAAGAGATATGAATCACTCCTGACACCGTGTAATTGGTAAATGGTAATTTCTGAGAGGAAATTCTGGGAGAGTGTGGAGAAATCGCACTTTGGATTCGAGATCGGAAGGATTATGACATGAAGCTTAACTGCCTCTTCCTGCCGTCGTCGTCGTCGTCGTCTTTTTTTCTTTTTTCTTTATTTCCATCTGATAGCGAAGGATTCCGCTCGCCCGAGAATCAGAGACACTGGTTATCTAGCTACCCTGGAATAATGACACCACTGGGTTTTAATATCGCTTGCTATACATCATTTCTCTGTCTTTTTAAGCTCCAATTTCACAGCCTGACTTTAAAGGAAACATTTAAATGAAACATTTCCTCTTAAAAAAAAAACAGTCTTGGTCGTTCTTCATGCAACAGAAAATCATCAAACTCAAAGAAATGCTCGTCGTGATGTTTTTTTTGTTGTTGTTTTTTTCCCGGTCCTTTTTATAGCGATCACCCAAGTTCTAGAGAGCGTTTTGTGATTTCAAACTCTGATTAAAGTCACTCATTAATCAACTGTACTTCCTGCAAATTAACATTAACATTGCAATATAGAGATAAAAAGAGGGATAAAAAAGACCAGGGCCTCAGCAATTAGGAACTTATTGCTGCACAAAGACCCCCAGAGGGAAGACAGTCCTACTCGTGAGAAGCTTAATTGGTTTCAGGTTGGTATTCCATTCGTTGGAGTAGCAGTGTACTAGATATATGCCAATCTGCTACTTTCCTTAAGCATAATCTGGAGTTAATCAGCAGCTTGATGCTTTGGGAAGACGCATACATTTTCATTACCTGTGCATATATTACATATATCTCTACATTTCTCTCTGCCATTTTTTTCCCCCCATCAGCCTTCTGGCTGCTTGCAGGCTGATGAGTGTGTCCTGTTTAATAAAATAAATGAAGTATATGGGAGTTTCATCAAAGACTGGATTTTTTTTTCCTGTTTCTTTTTACCACTATATCACTAAGCGGAGGCTTGGAGTCACAGAGCGAATCTCCTGGAAACGGTGGGTGGTGCAACAATGGAGGTCCCTTATAGGAACAGTAGTATATATGTATACAGCATCGTTTACATGACAACATTTCAAGTGAAAATTTATCTTTTTTCCGTTTCAGAGAGGATTTGTGTTTACAATGCAGTGTTTTTGAAACAATGTCCATTCACATAGAAACGTCAGAAACCCTGAAGACAATGTAGTAAACATGCCAGGCCACGAGTTGGCGCCGTTGTTTGTTTTTCTAATAGCACCACATGCACGAAGAGAACAATACACAATAAACAGTAACAATAGCGAGTAAAAGGACATTCATACAGACGGATGAAGTTGGATCGCTATTCAAAGTGACTGTCAACTATAAAACTATAAAAGTCACAGTCGTATCAGTGTTTCCGGAAAGATGTGTCGTCCCCCCCCCCCCCCCCCCGTTTCCATGGAGATATAGTTCGAGCATTTTCACAAAAGTACCAACTTGGGAGCTGTTTTCAAAACGTTGCACAGTGCCTAATAGAAGAGTACACCCTTTGTTCTAAACATGTGGAACACATGAAGAAAGACCTAACCTCACTGATTAATAAAATATGAAATGTTGCAATGGGTGCAAAAATGCAGAAACAACAGTCAATTAAATGTTTTACAAATTCACCGCCGCTGGAAGCCCTGGCTCGTCCCTCCATGTTGGGATGTCCATCACACCATCTTTTAAGACTGCCACAGAAAATCTGTCCTCCTTGTTGTGTTACATAAATACTTACATGTCAGCAGTCACACATGATTACCGTATTTTGCTAAATGTTTTAACTTGTGCTGACATGTTCCCAATGGACGTGCACCCTCAAGGTTTGCAATCGCACGCTGTTGGGAATTATACAGTATATATCCAAAAGCAATCTCATGCAATCACCATGACCAAAACACCATTAAATAGGGGAAATCGAAATATGTGTATTATTTCTAATACAGGTAAGCATTGTGTTTTGGCTTTAGAGCGTATTTGTATTCAATCAGCATTTCTCCTGTAATTTAATCTGGATCGATCAATTAGTTAGGTTGTTTGCGTTGGGTTTTTTGCTAGAAAAGTCACTCTGTGTTTAACTGATCCAATTATGCACACACACACACACACACACACACACACACACACACACACACACACACACACACACACACACACACACACACACACACACACACACACACACACACACACACACACACACACAAGCTCACACACAAATTAATTAATATCATGTTAATTAACTCTCTTTGTGTGTGGTTAGCTTTGGTTGCTTCGGTTACTCGGGACCCGCCATCCATCACCAACATGACAGCTCGGTCTGCAAATACGCCGGCACTACAAAGTGTGTGTCACCTGAAAGCCCCCGTATGTGTAGCTGGCATTTAAGACTTTTTTTTTTTTTAAAGCAGGATTTGACATTTCCCATTACCATTCCGATCGGACTGCTACCACAAGCAATGTGCTTCCTTTTCAAGCCGCTGAATGACAGAAAAGTCGGTCAAAGTGTTTGGAAGTGGAAATGTATGTAGTGCTGTTGTTGTTAGCCGGTAATCATTTGGGGGGGGGTCTGGCACGCGGCTCCCAGACGTTACATGCGTCAAAAGAGCGCTCGGTACGGATAAAAAAACAAAAACTAACAAACAACGGCTGAGCAAAGTACGAGAATCACCTCAAATGACTTTTAAACTGCTTCTGCAGAAGCTAAATCAAGAGGTTTAATTCGAAATACACCCGGTGACATACAATAACCAACACTTATCGATGGCTGATTGGAGAAGTTTGAACCCTGACCTTTTGAAAGGCAAAACAATGAAGAAAATAAATGTATGCACGGTCTGAAAACAAACATTTCTCTGCTGATCTAACCACAGCCAACAAGTCAGTGACCTACTTAAAGAGCGAGCGCGGGAGAGACTCAGCGGGGTTCCGTCACAATCAGCACCTACACAGGTCAACATCAATTATCTGGATCCAAAAGACGATGCAAACACATTCCGCTTCGAGCTCCCCGAACTTGGCAACCTTAAATCAACCCGAGTACTTCACTATTCATGATTATTGTTTAAAACCGACTCCAGAGTTTCCGTGGGATTGTCTTCGTTTGAAAAGTATTTCATCACAGCGATGAAAATAATTGTAATGATCTAATGCAGAGGAAGTAAAACCATAGTACATGATTTAGATGTGTCGATTGACGTTTCCGCTCGTTTTGAAAGTGTCTAACTAGTATTTATTAAACATTTTGTGAATACAGGAAATCTGTATTAACCAACCCCAGGTATCCCCTCCAGCTAAACGGATCGGTTCGAGATATTTGACTTTCGGATTAAATTTATAGAAAACTTGGAAAAGTTCATGCTACAGTGAGATTATATCTTGAATGTAGGGTCTTTAAAAAGAGGGACACAAAGGTGATTTCCGCATCTCAAACAATGTATTGAAAGAAAAGTGGGTTCACCACATCAAAGAAATGTCTCAATTGCTTGTCACGTGTCCTTTGACAATGGTATCGAATATATACATTTTCAACCGCTCAGCCTCCGTTTCACCTTGACACCCTCTTCCACGCTGTACGTGTGTCATGGTTAAACTTTTAATTGGAAAAGTTCTCATCTTGACTGTTTTCTCGTGTTTTAAATGTATAAACATTTCCATTGTTTGAATATTTGTCATCTTTGATGTTACGAGGTGACCTTGAGTGTGGCGAACGCCGCCTGTGATGGAGGTTAAATTAACCCCTTCCCATAGTGATCAATGCTACTTCACATGCAAAACACATGGCATGAATTAATTTAGCAATGTAACTAAGACAAGTTGAAACGCACACAATCACCGCTACACTCATACATGCTTTCATGTCAGGTAGTACACTTTGGTTGAATGACTGTTTTTGTTGCCTTCCAATCTATAGTTTGTGAATACACACCTACTGTATACTCATGTAACAGGACATTTTGATACATCTAATTACAGCAAATGAAGATGAAGTGGGCAGAAAAAAAACACCATAAATGATACGACCGCAGAAAAACGTAAAACATTTTGTACTAAAATCCACACTTTGTAGAAATGACTCTAAGTAACAGCAGCATCTCCGCTGTAGGCTGAGACATGAAGTCCTCCCAGTATGTTGCACGACCTGGAACACCTGATTAATGAAGTGGAAACATGGAAAGATAATGGACTTTGCGGATGTGTGAGATTCAAATTCGGTTAGTTATGAATTCTTTACAAACACATCTTTCTATGTCTTTTAGAAAGTTCTGGGTTCTGAACAAATCGTATGCTGTCAGTCAATAACTAATTGATTGAAAAGAAAAACATTTCTTCTTAGATTATTCAGATTCAATAGATATTCAGGAAAATATCAACTAAATATACATCCCCTGAAATACTCATTATGGTCATGGTTTCAGTGAATCACACATTTCCTTTGTCTCCCCCCCCCTTTTTTTTTTTCTTCCCACGCAAACATCCCTGAACCAGACCAATCCATTCAAAACTACTTAGAGCTGCACACCAGGAGACAAAGATAAATACGATTTAAAGAATTTGGTCGCTGTCAGTGATTGGATCCCCTGACAATGTGCATCCAATGCAGAGCTGTCACATTGTGCAGCGGTCAATCCCTTCAAACCCGGCCTTTGTTGGAGGAAAGTTCCTAATGTGATACCGGAGAGAGAGAAAGAGAAACATAATAATGAGCTCAGCCAATCTAACCCCTTGCACAATGGTTCATTGACATGATTAGAAGTAAATAAAGTAATTACCCATCCTGCAGTTTGACAAAGCTCCTGCATATAAATAGGCATCATTATAGGCTACAGTGGATGAGTTTTGCTGAGCATTTCTACCTTTGGTGGAGAGCGATTTTGATCTAAATTGATTGCTATGGGATTATCCAGGATTTATTAAATATTAAGGCATTGACTTTCACTAATGTAGATAATTAGGGTTTATTCAAAGTCAAAACGAAATTGGCATAAAATGTGCATGGAAAGTGATTCATTAGGCTGCGACTAGTCAATTCATCAATTATGATTTTCATTACATATCATAATTAAGAATGCTCAAGCTGAATTGATGCAGTTTAAAAGTCTCATTACCCTGCTATTTGGATTAACAAATACACTCAGAAATGTGTTGAAACACTTTGACATACCCGACGCAGAGAGCGGTGGCATCGGAGTCGCAGCAGAATTATTAACCAATTACTGAACAGCGCAGCCCAAGTTGAGCTCATTTGTTATTGCAATTTGCACATCCAGTGATCAAAGAAGTTTAGATTTATCAGCGAAGAAAAGCCCAGAAATCTCACAGTATTTCACTAATGGAGTGTTCATTGCATTAGGATTCAGATGTAAGATTGATGCACACAAGTCTTGCGCTCGTCCGTGAAATACTTCAAGCATCCATCTTCTTGGTCGCCCAGTCCACTTCAGGTCACAGTGGCAGTGTGGAGAGAGAAAAAGAAGTCTGAACGTTAACACAACTTTTTCTTGCCCTTCTGGGGGCGGGGTCACCAGTCGGACCGTCTTTGGATCACGCTATTGTCATGGAAGACGACCATGGGAGCGCTTGAGGAGTATTTTACTCACGCCCTATTTATACAATAATGTTTATTGTCCATCTACTGGCACATGGGTAGAAGAGCTATTTACTACATGTAGTTGCAGCATTTCAGTAAAGGTGCATTTTTGAGGCTAAACAGTGAGGAGACATTAACTATTTAATTCTGGAGGAAACCTATTCTATATTTGTAGTTGGTCCAAATCAAAATTACATTGCATTAGGTTCGAAAATGTAAGATTTAATCCCATAAATATCAGTTGTAAACTCAAGTTATTTCCTTTCCTTCATGAAAAATGACCAAAAAATACTTTCAGTGAAAATGTCTAAACCCACTCAACCTCTGTGTGTAGGTCCTTGTAATGATGAGCTCCACTCTCACAGAACAACACCGAACAGGGGCAAGAGAAGCAGCAGTGTTATTCGGACAAACACATTTCACTGCACATTGACATCATTTCTTCAGATATTTGCATTCATTGTACTATATCATACATGATAAATTGTTTTTTAAATTATAGTTTGAAAAAGAAAAAGTAAGCAATGGTAAATGGTCTAGATTTATATAGCGCCTTCTAACCACACTGAGGTAGTCCCAAAGCGCTTTACATATCAGCTCATTCACCCATTCACACACCAATGGGACAGAGCTGCCATGCAAGGTGCTAGTTGACCACTGGGAGCAATTTAGGGTTCAGTGTCTTGCCCAAGGACACTTTGACACATAGACCAGTGTAGACTGGGATCAAACCTCCGACCTCTCACTCCGAAGACGACGCAATAAGAAAAGGCATCCCACTGAACCCCAGATTTGAGGCTGGTATCGGTGCTTCCCGAATGAATAATTCTGGCGAAAAGCTACATTTCTGCGATGAGTTTACTTCAGTTTGAGTTCCATTTGAAGAGACATGTAAAGAACAAGTCATGAACAATCACCAGTTGTTCCTGTGCGGTGACTGTATATAGGCGCTTACGTAGAAACACAGTTACGTGTGGCTTGTGTCGTGGTCACCGCACATCTGGCTCCGGGAAATAAATCACATTCTCAAGATAAAGTGAACTTTCCATGTTGAAGGAATAAACTTATGATTTGCACGGTGGAGCGCCATGGCAACAGAGGTGGGAAAAAAAAGAACAATTTTTATTTGAGCATGTCCTTATGAAGTGTTGAGTGCAGCTTTAACAGAAAGAGGACGGAGTCTCTGAAGAAGCTGGCGGCACATCAGTCACGTTACGGAACTCGAGAGCCTTGCTCCTGGTTGTGATTGGTGATTAGCGAATGTTTTGTCCCTGCCACAGATCTGGGTAATGGGAATGTAGACTCCCCCGCTGGTGCTTGGGAGTTAATCACACAACAATGGTGTGCTGAGGAGGGGAAGGAAAGGTAAGGATGAAAAGGGAATGGCGTTGGATGCAGACTTCTCAAGACAAGGCCCCCAAGTTTAATTGCCTTTGGATAATCTTATTGTCTGGTCTGTGACTCTCTCCCCCACCGTCTTACACTCTGTGCAGAGGCGGCTCGGCGGAGTCAAGTTACTCAGAAAGGGATTTTTCAAAGCAACACAGAGAGTACGGAAAGCCAATTTGAGGTGTAAGGCCGGTAAATGATGGATATAGCATTTTTTTCCCATTCATTTGAAAGTTCAACCCCATGTTGGGCAGAAAGTGCAGCGAACACACTCACACAAATGGGATACCATACAATGTAATTTCCTTTGCCTGAATCGGACTTCATCTCTTTATATAAACACGTCATCATTCATTTCCATCGTTGATGGATCTATAGTGGGAGGAAATGTGTGAGTGGATATCTGCAGCTGGAGCCGTACGACTTGTAGCCGCTAATGAGTACGAGCACCACTGAAACCAACAGAGAAAGTTTTTTTTTTTTTTTCATGAGTCTTACAAAATCATACATGTACATATAACAACTGGAGTTTTGTCTTGGCTTGTGTTAATATGGTTCATGTTTTCACGGTCTGGATGAGATCGGGTTGTCATGTGGGCCTTTATGGTTTCAGTCAGTGTTATTATCCTCTTGTTTAACCCTTCATGTTTTCTCTCTTTTGTCCGGTTATTTCTATGTCATCATGTCTCTATGCCCAAGTCATCAAGTATTTTTCATCTCGACGTGCTCTTTTTTTTATCCTGCTGCTTGATTGTGTTCTGTGTTGTCTTTGTTATGTCTGTCTTGTATTCCCATGTTATATCTCATTGGTTTTGATCTTTTGTCTGGTTTTCTTTGCCTGGTGGAAGATGTTTGTAGTCCAGTTGAGGTCTCCTGGAATGGCTACTCCAATGGTTTGAAAGCTCTCCGTCTTCTGAATGCCGAGGGCAGATTATACAGTGTGCTTCCATCTTTTGAAGCGCCAGTATCAAAAACATAGTCTTTGATGTCTCACCAAAGTCCACAAAGCCTCTCTCAATGTTTTATCACAAGTCTTTGATCCATTATTGTCCTCAAATGGAAGTTACCAAATACAGTCACCTGCCAGATAAAGTGTGAACTTCTAAATTATCCCCAGTGTGACTGGGATGAAAGTCAGATTATACATTCAGGCCAATTATTGCAACTCGCCTTTGAATTTCAGTTTTCCAGCTAATTGCTAACAGCAAAATCATTGCCCAATCAATGCACAAGTGGGGATTTTCAGCACGGTTGGCACCATACAGGGCGATAAAACTATACCTGCAGTTCATAATGAGCAATAATAACTAATGAGATAGTCCTTATGAGAATAATTTGAAGCGCGCAAGCTGATGCCTTAACTTTTTCATTCCCTCCGTCGGCTGTATTTGCATTGCTGCTTTCGCTCCTTCGCTTGCGCCTGTGTAACCAATATGATTTCCACAGACCTGAATGGATTGAGGGTAGCGGAGAGAGAGATAGCGGCTATAAAATAAACCGTGCCGCCCGGGCTTATTTCAAGTCGGCTGTTTACATGACCAAACAACCCTGAAATAATGAGGCAAATAATACGGCGCTTTATTGTATTAATACCTTGCATGTGACCTCCATTTAAAAAAATACACTAAGATGATAGTCTGATCCAATTCTTTTTTAACACATCCACATAATTGCTTCAGCCCTTAAAGTGAAATGATAAAAAAAAACACAAAAAAAAACAAGCAGGGTAAATATGAACATTTTCAGCTTTATTATAAAACCTATTGTGCTTCACATTATATTTATTATACCATCTACTGTCCTGTGGTCCGGATGTAAAGAGTTGTTACCCTGATGCTGCAGTCCATCCCATATTAAAAATGTTCCAGCTGGCTGGTCGTAATTATAACCTTTGTATGTGTGTGTCTATGTGTATATGTATGTGTATACGTATGTATGTGTGTGCGTTGTTCTGGTCCACATTGGACAAACCAGGAAAAAAAAAAAATATATATAATATGGATGCTGGAAGATGTATGCACTCTGAACATCAAACCTTCAATGATTCCCAGGTCCATAGAGTGAAAAGTCCATCAATGTCCTTTTCTGGAGCATTCCTGTCTTGGAAGATGGGGAAAAAAAAACAAAACAAAAAAACATCAGAGACCTTTATATTTTCAGATAGGCTGCAGGTTTGACGCTATGCAATCAAAAACAGCTGTTCATTACCGGGTGTTGTGCTATTTGGGCATGATTCATTGTTTATGCATTGAACTGGTCATCCCATTTGTTGGCGGCGGCATAATGTGATGCATTCTTTGTTGGCGAGTAAACATCTGGGGTGTTTATCCCTGTCAATCAACTGCTCGCCCTGTTGAATCTTTATGTTTTATTAATTTGACACACATTTTAGCCAATTCTGATCGTGCCGTGTGAATCGTGTTCATAAATAAAGGAGAATGCTTATGCAATTCGAAACATTTATTCAGGGGACCTTCTTGAAATCATTATTTAAGCGGCAGTGGCAACACTAGCACACCGTGCTTTTAATGTCATTAAATGCTTCTTCAAAAACTGATTACTTTTCATATGGATAAATAATACCGTCACCTCTGCAGTGTGTATCTTCTTTATTGGTCTGTTTTTGTTTTTCTATTAAATATATTTTCTTTATAAAATAGCTGATGAGATGAGAAAATCCTTTATTTGTCCCATAATGGGTAAATATGCATTGTCGCAGCAGCAAGTAAGTAGCAAAGAATATGAACAATAATACTAAATATTCAAAAAAAACAATGCCATGGCCAATTTATCTTCAGAGCACCACTGAGACAAAAGGCATTAAAGCGTTACAAAGAAATAAAAGTAATACATTTATTAAATATGTCATTAATTCAATAAACCTTCAGTAGCAATAATCAAACCCTTGATAACAATAGTATAAAAACAAGATAATAACCGACAATATTTTATAATTCTCTGCATGATAATGTTGGCTATTTTAGCAATTACCTCTACTCATTAAACAAAGATGAGTGTTTCTGTAATTATAGATATTTTTGTATGGAAGCATATTTCATAGATATCAAACAAAAATGTGCTACTATTATGTGACTTCTTCTGAAATGAGAAATAAATTGTATGTTTAAGAAAATACTGTTTTCCCAGTTTTTCTGAAATCACAAGATACATTTACCATACTGCTTGGACCATAATTCCCACCTGAGTTGATCATATTTGTCATTAACTGGTGCATAAGGCATTTCTTTTCTATTTTTATTCATAAATCACTTCTAAATATAAGTCGCTGGCCATCCAAAATAAAAAGAAAGTGACACATAGTCCAGAAAGTTCTGTAGTATTATGGATAATAAGGTAATTTTGTTGTGTTCATGAGACCCATGATTCTCAAAGTGTCGTACATACAGAATATAGAGAGCTAATATCAGAGCTTGTTAGGTTCTCAAAAGCATTGGAAGTACACTCATCACTATCCACGTTCAACTCGGTCGGGTGAAACCACTACCTCTGTGTTTTCTTTCCAATTTCCCCATTTCTAGCACCACTACCAATCTCCCTGTAGTTTTTCCTCACTAAATACCTCACACCTTCACACGGGTTGCCACTGGTGGGAGTTATGTCGGCTTTCACCGTCTGAGAAAATGCATCCCGTCCTCTATTGCAGCGATGATGCCATCCACTGAGAGCGAATAAGGTCAGCCAGTAAACGTCTGTTTCAAAACATCCACATTCACAGAGAAGATAACCTCGGACAGCATCCGGAGGACGACGAGGGAACCGGTTCAGTTCTGCCCAGAATTTTCTCCGAAACTATTTCTGCCACTTGAACTGGACTCAATGAGCAGAAATAGTTGGCACTTCTAAGAGTAAGATGTCTTATATAAGTAAGAGTAGCACATTGAAAAGCCTGGGGATTGTAGAGCCCGCTTTCATTCAGATTCCAGAGGTGGGATTGGTCAAAAGAGCCGAGCTAAAATGGTTTAAATGGGATCTGAATGGCCTTGAAGATTGTTGGGTTCAGTGTACGTGCTGGGCCAGGTTGGATAAAGTCTCCAAAGAAGAAGCAAGTTTTCAGGGGATGGTGGTGTTGGGGAGGTGGGGGGGGCGGGGTTACTTCCTGGAAAATGTTCCTCAGGTCCCCAGCGCTGCTTTGTTAAGAAGAATTCAAGCTCCTGGTAAGAAGGAAACTGCCAAGTGTGGACTTTTTTTCCGGAGACGTTATATTTGGTGATGTAAAATATGTTGGCGTCACATCCAGCCAGGACCGAGTTGTACATGTCGACACGATGCTTCGTGGAAATATCTTCCACAATCTGTCAAACGCTGCAGCAGTGGTCTACCAATTACAGCGGTGAGGAGGGAGCAGCTGTCTCCGGGCTCCACAGGCTTCTGTGCCACGATGTCTCATCCCGCTTTACACCCCGATCCCAATGTAAAAATGTGATGTCAAACAGAGGAGACATGGATGAAGTGCGGAAATAAAGATTGAGGGAATCGTCGGACAGAAAGAGGATTTCATAGCCAGTGATCAGAGAGATTCATTATAGAAGCTATTAAAATGATCCCGAGGACAGTGTTTCCGTGCTGAGGCCAGCCCGGTGACAGTGTGTCGTGAGCACACCCCCGAATTCACAAAGAGACACTGCTGTACCCAGAGAACTGATCGGCTCTCGAGGTAACTGGTGTCCAAGCTCCTCACACAGAAAGACAAGAATAAAATGAGTAGGGGGAGCAGGGCAATAGAGAGGGGTTATTAGATCCCGCTGTAAATTGCATCACCGAAAACGGAGCTTCTTAAATCATCCACGGTTTTCCATTGCATGTTTGAGGCTGTGCGGTAGCCTGAATTGAAACAATCTTTTCAGCTCCTTTAATAAAGTCCGTGGCAAAGGTTTCCAGGACTGCAAAGGTCCCCACATTCTCCAGCTCATACAAAACTTCAATCATAGGAAGCCAGGAACTGTGGGCACATTCTGCACACGGCCTGAATTCTTGAGGACACATTGCAGCGGAAACACGTGTGCCTTCATTCAAGGCTTTGATTTGATTGTACTGTTGATGAAAGACAAAAGGTTAAACGAATTTATGCTTGGGTGATGGCTGAATATGTGCTTGTTGAAAGTATAAAATTAATATTTCCTAAATGTTTTGTGAGTCAAGAAATGGCTTCTTTTTTTCTTTTTCAAGAATAGTGCTCGCATGAGTTGGGTTGTATAATTTTCAATGCAGAGAACCGAGATTCCATTTGCATTACAATTTTAGAGTTTTTGCCACAGCCGTAGTAAATAGTTGCAATGTCAACATTGTTTTTCTTAAATACATAATTTGGACCATTGGCATTACACCTTTATTACATTATTGCTAGGACATGAAAGAGCTATTGTGTTTTGTTTTGTTTTTCTTTTGAGGGGCTTCAGGTTTCCTTTAAAGACCTGCTTTTGATCTGTCATTTACCAAAAAGGTACAGTGAAGCAGTGAACTTCTCCCAGTCGTGCTCCAGAAAGCGTTTTAATGTATAGAAATGTAATTTCAGAGCAAAAACTGCTTCTTTCTGTGTGCATGGACTATTTTATCAGTTGCTCCAAGCTTCTACTCACAACGTCAGGTAAGCAAATGGGTTGTTTTTAGATGGTTTTGGGTTCCCATGGATATTTATTATCCTTAGCAACATTACAATTGCAATTAAAAAAAAGAAAATACACATTGATATTGGGATAAATGGTGCTCTTGCTAAGAAGACAGTAGTGGAGTTGTTGAAAAACAAATATATTTATAAGATATACAAACAAAATGATGTAAAGAATATAAATACCTTCAATAGAAAGGAAATAAAATTATAAAAAGCTAACAGAAAACTTTAGTAAAATGTACAATATATAATTGTCGTTGAATAAATATCATTGAATTTTTTTCATAATAATTACAAATTTTCAGGTGTTGTGTTTAATCAAATTAACATTTTTGATCGGATTCTAAACACAATATATGGCATTAGTACTGTAGTGGAGGTGTGTGTGGAATTTCTGTGTTTACCTTGTGCATGCATTGGTTTTTCTCTTGGTTTTACAGGTTTCATCCAATATTCAAAAGGAATGCATGATAATTAGCGTTTACGTAAGTTGGTGATCGTTTACTTCCACGTGATGAAACCTGCTTTAGTAGCTAATGCTAGTACTTTTAAAGTCAAGTCAACTTCATTCATTTACGGACCACCAAAGTGTTGTACATAAATACACAATCTGATAGTAATAATGAAAAGCGCAAGCAATAAAACAATGAAATACAGTCAAATGAATACAAGGAATCATATATTCAAAAGGTAAATGTATACTTTAATACAAATATCAACGAACTATGTATTTATGTTGTTGGTTATCACTGAGCAGCAATATCAGGTGTGGAATTCTGCAGACTGACATGTTTATCACTGAGGTTTCCACACTGTGTTCCCTGCATCGTTTCAGGATTCATTCAAAACATGCTCTCTCGCAAAGTGGTAACATAGAAGAGAAGCGGGTTTCAGTGAGGATTAGCTTCCAGTGTAATTATCACCAAAGCATGTATGTACCAGTGTTCCTGCCTGGATGTGCAATGTCAGTCAGTTTTCAGAGGCTCTCCTCTCGGCGCCTGCAGCATTCCGTGGTCTGACTTGAAAGGCTAATCCTATCCATGCAGCATGGATGGACATGAGCATGTTTGTCTTCTTTTTTCTTTTCTTTTTTTTTCCACATTCTTTGGCACAGCTGTCTGTCTCAGATGCCAAAATATCACGCCGGATATTTTTTGAAACATGTTTCTATGGAGAGACATTTTGTGAAGACACGCCATGAGGATGGATGTGATCCCTCCAGAATACGACAATGCTTGTTTTGTACGATTTCGGATTGATTCTTTGTCATGCAAGAGACTGGTTTCTGATTTCTTCCAAACAGGCAGCAATGGTAAAACGGCATTATATCGTTTGTCACAATAGCTGCTACGAAAGGTTCTCAGTCTCCTCAGAGCTGCATGATACATGTCCAATTTATCGTTATTGTGATATTGTGGCGGCCGTTAGGACTCAGGCCTGTCACCCAGCAGGATGATGGGAAAAGGGGCGTGGTTTGAGCGCTCCCGCTCCTGGGCTGTTGCCGTACTGTTCAGTTGAGTCTTGGCGGTTGCTAAATAAAGACGAGTTCCTACCTTCAGCTCCGACTCATCCTTCGTCCTGCCACAATATCAACTTGTGTAAAAAGGGCTGACTCGGCTGCGATAAATGGTTTCCATGCACTATGACTTCATGATCTGCCAAATTCAAAACGTGATCATTTTAATTATGTGAGAAAATCGGGATGCAATCAGTAAAATAATGTGACTACCTGGTTGGAAATGTGTCACAGATTGACAGAACGAATGATTTGGTACGTTGGTGGTCTTGGTATAAAACAATCATCTTTTCAATGATTAGTAGTGTTGTGGTAAAGATCCGCCTAACCTCAGAGTCAAGACCAGGACCAGAGAATTCCAGGGCCGATACTTTAACAGGTTCAGACAGAGTCAATTCATTGTTTTATTTGTATTTTTTTCTGGAATTACGAGTTTTGCTTGAAACAAATTTCAAATGTGGTTCAAATTACTTCTCTAATATCAACCTATGGAAGCTATATTCTTTTAAAATGTGTCTTACCAAACAAGGAAATTCCTTTGGGTCTAGATGAGAGGTATCTGTGTATTTTGATACTGACTGAAATGACATGCGCAATCAACAACAACAACAAAAAAGTGACTTGTAATCCAGGAAATACAGTATATCTACAATTGCAAGAAAAAATGTGTGAACCTTGTTTGATTACTTGAATTAACTGGTCATTCAGGGATCACTGTATTGATGTGTATATTTTGGAATATACTTTGGAACTCTTGAGAGTGTTTCAGAACATACTCATATATTTGATCACTTCCTCTACCAACATCAACAACATCCAGATTATAGAGCATCTTCCTCACTAATGTAACTTCTGCTATGGTTCACATCAGGAAATGCTCCTTGACAACAATCTCAAACGAGTATGTTTTTGTTTTTTTTTGTGGTTTATTTTTATAGGGCAGGGCAGCTTTAGCCAACACATTCAATCTTATCACATTGATTGGCCTCCAGGTTGTTGGCCTCCTGGCTCCAATTAGCTCCTGGAGAAGTCATTAGCCCAGGGGTTCACATACTTTTTCCCACACTGCACTGTGTTCAATAAAAACATCAAAACTTATCATTTTTGTATGTATTAGTTCAAGCAGAATGTGTTTGTCTATTGTTGTGACTTAGACGAAGATCAGAACACATTTTACGACCATTTCAAAAGAGTTCACATCCTCTGAGTTATGAAAGTAAAGAGTGTTGTGACGACTGAAATTCAGCTTCCATTACATCCTGTTAGGACGAGTCACAACATTTGTTCCAGTTTGTCCCGTTTCACTCCAAAATATATATTGCGTAGCTACAGTGATAGCTGCAAACATCACAGGCTTATTTGCAATTCTATAGCTTCCAGATGAGTGGGTAATAGCAGATTGTTTTCTCATATACTGCAATCTGCCCCCCTCGAGCGACTGTAATTGAATTGATCAAGCGGCGTTACTTGATCACCCCCTTTTGTTGCGACTGTCCGTGATTACCAGCAAATCAACATGCTGCGCTTACCTTGAGTCAACGATGAGTCATAATTAGCCTCCTAATTGCCATCCACCCGCTCGCCAAGACTGCAAACGATAGCAGGCGGACTGTCACTCCTGCTAACTTGCAGCCTTCAGTGTTGTTTGAAAGACCCCGAGAGAGTGCCTCAGTCATTATGTCTTCACTTCGACATGACGAGGCGGATATGAGAGACGCTTGCTTTGGTAATGCTCACAGAAAAAAGGAATAATAGCCACTTTTTCTTGTGCAATCCTCCCTGTTGGCGCGGGGTTTTGTATGTGGCCACATGAAAAGTGCACACCATTGTGTTTGCGACGGGACAAGCTGCGTTCAGTTCATATTTCACCAAACCGCGCGAGTTCAACATGATCGATCGGTGTTTTGCCGTCGTGTTGTCGAGAATGAGAGATTGAAATTGATTTCTGAAGGATGTTATTAAGATCCAGGCTGTGGCGTTTTGCTATGCTGCTTTTCAAATGTAATTATAGGGTTCTTATACGGACAAAATCACATTTTTCTTTATATCACTTCAACGGATATTTGTTCATGTACAAAAGTAAACTATTGTTATTGTTCAAGGCTGTTTATGTGCTGAACATATATATGGAAGTATTTAAACATATCAGAGAATTGCCTGTATGTTCTGAAACATTCTGCTAATCTGCTAAACCCTTTCCGGTTGCACTTATATTTTTCAACATCTTTTCAAATGACTTTTTTTTTGTGTGTCTGTGTTTTTTGCTTCCTCTCAGAGGTGAAATCCCCCAAATAGACAAATAAATAAAACGAGCCTTGAAATCATCCGATTGGAGCCCTACACCTGCTGGTTCCACTGAAGTGCGCTAACAAGCTGAAACATACGGTTTGCGCTTCGTTTCAAGATCCCACCTCTGACACTCATTGAGATTCTCTGTTTTGCTGAGTGTCAGAAATGTTTTCATTAATTATGAATGTCAGCTTAGCCAGCCGAGCACAATGTCAGGCTTCCATATGCACGGCGCATAGATTGGTTGGACGGGAAACTGCCACTTCTGATTCACCCTTACAGAGTTAGATGTCAGAGAGAGATCTCTTTCTCCACGCCGGCCGGGGGAATGTCTCACGGTCCAGTTGGGGAAGTTACATGGAGTGTCGTCCTCCTGAGTCACTGGTTCCAGACCGTAATACTAAACAGTGAAAGTATGCCCTTTCAAAACCCAACAGGTATAATTTTGAAGAACTTGTCTGGCAGGGTCAATTTTAGCCCAAGGCAACAGACCGTCCTGGCATACAAATCATGTCTGCTTTCACAGTTTCATGCTCCAGTGGTATTAACATATTGGATGGTATACATGAAAAAAATAAAGCTCACGTCCACATATGACAGACGAACCAAATAACAAAAAAGAAAAAGAAAACTTCCTGTTATCATCGTTTATGCAAAAGTTATTTTTTAATGAGGATTTAATAAATGTCTCTATGTAAACAGGCAAAACACAACTTTTCTGAAAAGTAAGGTAGTGTACACGCATCGACTAACTGGACTAACTAATATGTGGAGACATATTTCTCACGTACAGCTTACGAACACACTGAGTGGTGAAAATATTACTAAGACAATTGGAAAGACCTTGAATATTTACTTGGTGCTGTTCTGTCCGTGCATGTGTAGATTGCAAAAACACAGCACCAACTGGTGGTACGACAGCTTAACTACAGCATTTAGAGCTGGTGGTCATTTTCAATGCCTTGCTGTCTTCCGTTATGAACTTTGAACTCCCAGAAAACAACTGTCATTTTCATTTGGTAATTGCCATGTAAACAAGGCCTGAATTTCACAAATGCCCAAACAATGTTGGGAGGAAGATGGAGACATTAAACTGAAGCTTTTTCTGAGCTTTTCTCCAAGTGGAGTACAGTACAGTATTTGTGAAGCACATAGCCATAACTCTCCAATTAAACATTTTTGCTTGTCAGCTAGCCTGCTATCATGTGCTGCAGAAACAGGCTAACATGCTAGTGTGTGCTTTGTGGACTAGCTAGCATGCAAATATGCAGTTTGAGGACTGTGACAGAAACAAGCTAACATGCTAATGTATGGTTTATGGACTCGTGAACTAGCCAACATACTACCATGTGCTACATAAACTAGCTAACATCCTAATGCATGCTTTGTAGTCTTGCTAACATGGGGTTAGTGGACTAGCTAACATGTGGTTAGTGGAAGAGCTAACAAGGGGTTTGTAGATTAGCTTGAAGGAGTTTGAAAGCCTAAAAATCCTTTAAAATAAAAGTCCTTGGCTTATATAATGACAATATAAACCTACAAACTGATAATCAAGTGTTTAGCTAGGCTCGGAGTGAGCGGGCCTTCAAAGTAAAAAACAAATTTTTTTCAAAATAAAAGTCACTGTTTATTCCAATTGACACCACAACTGTAAAAAATGGATATTTAGGGGTAAGCTCGAGCAGAGGTTAGTTCGTTAGTTAGTTGGTTATTGCTAATGCTTTCAATGCTTTGCAATGCTAATGTTACACTAGCTAGCTTCGCAGATTAGCATGTGAGATAAGACCAGATTCCAGGTCAGGGACACCTGGGGAGTAACCTGTGTAATTTTCAGGTAGATAACAGGTACTATTCTAACATTCTTGTTCGCAGGCCGGCCTAAGGGGGGAAGCGAGGGTTACAGATCAGTAGCTAATTAGCCGAGTCTCACCCACTTTTGACCCCACCCTTTGGTCAGGGTTAGAGGACCAACCTTGGCTGAAAGTGTTTTGCTTTGCTTAATGGAGACACCACCCCAACTATCCACGCCCACTACAGTAGATCCTTATCTCTGGAAACCAGAAACCTTAGGGTTGGGGTTGGGGTTGGGGTTAGGTGGTGGTCTACATGCCATGTGCTACATTAGAGTTTAATTGGTTTTGAAAAATAAAAGCACCCCACATTTTTCTAAATAAAAGTCCTTTTTTGTTAAAATCTTCCAAATGTATATTTGATCAATATTTAAAAGGGCCAGAGGTCAAGAGTGCGAGGTCCCGCCCAATGCTGCTTGCAACTTTTTTAAGTAAAGTATTGCATCAATGAAAAGCAAAGCGGCATTTGATAAATGCACGGTTGCATGATACGTAATGTTTCCGAATGATCCTTTGCAGAGCTTATGCAAAATATGGCCTCCGTGCCTCCGCTTCTCAACAGAGTATTTGACCCGCAGTTGTATAACTCAAACACTGGCGCACGTATCAATCAGGCGAACCTGCACCGTCCCCTCTGCTTTCACTCGAGATTCCAGGGATGAGTGATGAAGCCACATTTACTGGAGCTGCCATGTTTGCGCCGCACAGCTGTGTCATTGAACAAATAGCGGCCCCCGCTCTGCTTCTTTTTCCTCAAGTGCTTACGAAATATATGCAACCTGTGATGGGACACAAAGTGGGAATGTTTCCCCGGAAGAAGAAGAAAAAAAAAAAAGAAGTGCTTTCTATTATTGAGCACCAGCTAACTTTACCCACTGTATGTCGCAGAGGACGATCAGTCAGCCTGAGAAGTGCCCTCGTTCCAGCCAGCGCTCATCTGCATAGAGGGAGCGGGCCATATTGAACATGATCTGAAGGGTAAAAAATGGGCTGATAAAACAGAGGGAAAGGGTCATTAAGCAGCAGGTTCGGAGACAGACAGAGACAGCTCGGGAGACGCACAGTCCCAACTTCATCAAGATTAATCACTGACATCTGCTGCCTTGGAGGACCTAGTTAGTAACCCTCTGTTTCGCACCCCCACCCCTCCGGTCGGGTGTGAATCATCGGGAAGCACGTGGCCCCGGATGCCTGTTGTATCTTTTGTCACACTGCGTGACAAAGAGTGCGTAATGAACGACAGAGCGGAGGTAAAGCGGTTGCATTGAGGCTGTGGGTTTTCATCAAAGATTCAGCAACGGTAGCGAATGCAGCATTTATGGCACTGGGGGGGGGGATCATCATCTGAGTTGACGGGCAGCGTGCACAGATGCAACATTATTTCTTTAACACAATAAAAAATTCCAATTATAAAGGAGGAGAGCAAAAAAACACACACATGATGGTTGATTGAGATGCTGTTTAGCTGAGAGCAATGCTGCATCTCATTAAAATTTACATAAATGTTGAAATACTCTGAGGACTGTCATAACTCCTGGTTTTACATCATATGTGTGTGTGTGTGTGTTTAATTAGACATATGGTGTGCTTCTCATTTATCCATTGCATTTCTGTGTAATCGATTATGATCACCTCTGCAAAACTCATCATTTGGTGAAAATCCAGCCCGTGCGGCTCGCCGGGCACCAGACGGATTGCAGTGACTTGAGATTATATAAGAATATAAGGTGGGGATCCTTGACACCTATTGGTTGGTTTAGCAGAGCCCTGCTTGCAGATTGCATGGAGGGAGATGAATTGATGGCGGGGTGAGGATAGACAGAGAAGGTCGTATGAGAGTGGGAGCTGGGGGAGGAGGAGGAAAAAAAAAACGAGGGGGTGAGGGGGTGTGAAGTCAGAGTCCTCTCTATTAACTAGCAGCCTCAAGGAGGCTCTTCTTACTAGCGCCCTATTCTGGTTACGCTCCATTATAATGTGAAGTCGAGGCCCTGGGCTCCGGTTCATAAAGAAACACTCTGACCCACATCTATACCAGCTTTTTCATCCACTTATTTATTTATATTTTTGGGGTTATCTGTCATCATCATCAAAAGGACAGTGTGTGCGTGCACGTCATCGCTATTATATACTGGATAATTAAGTCTGCTTGAAAAAAGTAATTAGAGGGAAAGCACAGTCTGTGTATTATTTACATTATATCATTTCAGGGGGGATTTTTTTAAATGAACCAAGGCATATTTTTTTATATTAGACTTAAGTCAGATACAAACTTTTTACCTCGGAAAGACATTTTAAGATCTCGTTTACACAAAAGCATTTAAAAGTGAAAATGCATCGTTTCGGCATTTTCCTTTAAGAAACGTTTATGTTTACACAGCGACGTTTTGAAAATGCTGCCTGACTACATGGCAATGGCAGAGATGCTGAAAATGTATGCAGGTAGCTTGCCACGCTACAAGTTTTCTCCCGTTTGCACGGAGGTGGAAGCGGGGTGTTTTCAGAAAGTTTCACCTTGTGTGCTGTTTTGAAAAACGAGCATTCTCTGAGTTCTGTTGTCTTGTTATTGGACATCTGATTCGATTTGTGGCGTCTCACATATGTATGTACGCATTAGTAGTCCGACATTGAATCAACAAGGTTAAAACAAAAAGACAGTTTTAACTTTTGAAGCCATGAATTATGTTGTTAACCTTCAATTTTAGCCTTTTAAAAACATCTGTTCTCATCGCCCAGCGTCTCCTGTAGCTTTGGCCTCTCGATAACGTCTGCACATGAAATGGAAAAACGCGTCAAACACACAAACTTCGAGAAGCACCGATGGATTGCATTGAAAGAAACCTCGACCATCATACTGCTGAAAAAAAGATTCCTCTTTATGATAACGGGTTTTTTTTTTCTTTACTTGTTATGTACTTTCCTTCATTTAACACGTCTTCCGACATGCTTGAGGAAAAGTATGAACTGTACAGCCTTGAATCGCCGCTACGGATCAGCGCATATATCAGTCTCCACTTCGGGGATTTTGTTTATATTTTTTATTTTTTCTGTTTGTTTGGACAGGCACTGACGAACAATACCTAATCAAATCGCCTGTTTCGAGCCATTCCTGCGATTTGTCGTTCCCATTGAAGAAGCTGTTGGCCTTTGAACCAGATCTTTGTTGCTCTCTGAACAACACTCATCAATCACAGGCGACGAGCCGCGGCTAACAACTTCTAATCTATTTGATAGAGTGCGAGGTTGCAAAAAAAAAAGAAAAATCCAGCTGCATGTTAATCTGGTTTTAGACAGGCTGCGTTCTGTGTGGTCTCAACAAATATAATATCGCATTTGAGTCATCTATCCTGCGTTTCCAAGGGCGTCATCTCATTATTGATTGGACGAAAGTGAAGAGATATGGATATTACGGGGCTGAAGGCCGCGGGGAGGCACTGAAGGTGATTCATGGGAGGGTCTTCCTCATAATTCAGACTCCTGGACAAATACTTCATTTCCAACCGTGTTGGCATTTTGGAGGAGTCAAATTCTCGGGGTGAATGTAAAGCAGGACGCGGGGGGGGGGGGGGGGGGGGGGGGGGTTTGGTACGGGCGGATCCGCACCTTGCGCTGACCGAGTCGACTCCCTTTCGAGGTCCCGCGGTTATCTTTCAATTACTAACAGTGTACTTCTCCTCCGCACACAAACACCCACTGCGGCTAATCTACTGTAAGCACCGCCCTCGGATGCTTCCTTTGGTTTTTCGGTGGCTATAAAAGTGACTCTTCTCCCCCCCCCCTTCCTCGTTTTAGTGATCTCTGCAGTATATTTCATGGTAATGGCCTCTATTGTTGCACAAAATCACGGGAAGATTATTGTTTTGCAGATGTGGATGAAAGAGTAGCTCTTGCAGTGCACTTTGTTTTTTCTTCTTCTTCTTCTTTTTCCTTACTGCAGGGACTAACCATTATCATTTCCCTGACCATGCCCTTTCTGGTAATGCAACCCCCCCCACACACACACCCTCCCCACCCCTCGTATAGCCTCAACCTTTCTTATGGCTGTCAGTTGTAGAGAGCCAATTAACATATTGTGTCCAAGGGAGTCGTTCTTCCCAGCACTCCTCACTTTCCCTCCGTCTTGTTTTTGTCACACTGCTGGCTGGTGGGCAGAGTCACACAAATTAGCCGTGTGGGCTGGAAGGCTCAATTACCTTTTTAAGGACTTTAGAGGTAGTGTGTGTGTGTGTGTGTGTGTGTGTGTGTGTGTGTGTGTGTGTGTGTGTGTGTGTGTGTGTGTGTGTGTGTGTGTGTGTGTGTGTGTGTGTGTGTGTGTGTCCATGTCAGCCTGTCTCCGAGCTTCCTGCAACCCGCCTCGATAAGGGCATAAAAACCCGAAGACGAAGAGGGTAGAGGAGGAGGAGGAGGAGGAGGAGGAGGGGTGGTGAGGAGGAGGGACGGCTGCAGAAGGAGAGGAGCAATTGGTGTGCGAGGGCCGGGCTGAATTTCTAAATGATCTAATTCCTGTGTCTGCCGAGCGGTCCCACTGTTGGCATCCCCGTTTCCCCCTCCCCGGAGACAATTGTAAGTCTCTTCTTCTCATCAGCCCACCTCAAGTCTCCACCACCTTCCATTGTGAGGTCGGGGGGGGGGGGGGGGGGGGGAGAAAGTCCATTTCAATATGATGGCCAGGGTGTATTCTCGGAGGAGCAGCAGCACTCTGTGAGCTGCGCCAGGCCCGGCCTTGTTATCCATCTGTGACCATGTAATGGAGGTGGATACTGTACCACTGGCAGGCTGGAATGGAAGAGACGCACGAAGGAATCGGACACGGAAAAATGTGGAGGATGCGAGGGCTCCTGCAGCCTGTGCGATTTTTAACCGTCTTATAAGTTCACGGCGAGCCACGCTGTACGACACGGCGGTAAACTTTGGGCGGCGACGCGAAGTTCGCCGTGTGCAGATTGCGCGGTGAAAACACAAGTTGAATCGCAGCCCTCGACGACGGGAGTCGACGTGATTGCGCGAGAACAACACGTCATGAAACACAGACTGGAGTAGAAAACATGAACATGAACCCTCTCCCGTTCGTCTGTCACCACAACGGTGCCGTGCTATCACTAACGCCAATACTGTGATTTATTGCAGTTCAAGACAGAGCTGAATAGCATATCACAACTTTATCAACATACATAGCACAAATATTGCGAAAAAAAAAAAACAACCCAAAAAACGAAACGATCATTTATATGCCCATGCATTCATGCTAATTTGAATTGATTTCCAACTTAAAGCCTTTTTAATTTGATTGCCAGCTGGAACTGCAAACTTTGATGGCTTTACTTCTGAAATGCTGTTGCTTGAAACTTGAGGGGGGAAAAAAGAATTCTCAGGTGTAGCTGGTTTATATTAAAGTCAAGCAAAAGAAGTGTTTTATGAGGGTTGAAAAAAACCTGAAAGACAATAATATCATCTACATAAGTGTTTATCACAAAGGATTTCATTATCACTACACTTGACAAAATGATCACCAAGAAACATTCTATCTGCACTTTGTGTTTATTTTGTCTCCTTGAAGCTCGCAGTTAGGGAGAGATGAACAGTTCTTTGAGCAACCATAGGGGGCAGTGTAGAGATTTTTAAGCTAAACAATGCAAAGAAAAACATGTTTTCACTTAAATGATTTTACAGATGATATCCATCTTTAATGCAATAAGGCATGATCTAAAACTAATTTTCAGATCCATCTTCGTGATACTAAAACCTATAAACGTGGTTTGGTGTGAAGAATCAGCGGACTAACTTCTCCGCGAATGAGAAAACCCTGATTTCTGAAGACATATTCATATGCAAATCAGCTCCCATCACCAAATAATCCCACTGAAAACCAGGATGGACAAAAATCAGCGTCACTATTATTAAATGTGCTGCATAGAAAACGACTTGTCTTTCTTCCCCCCCCCCTATGCTGGAGTTGTTTAAGCCAATTTTATTCATAGTTCGTCCTCCATGCTGCAGTTTTTCCTATATCACAGAGTGTAATTGGATGGGAACAATGGCAAAATAATTCTAATAATTTACACCCGAGGTGCAGAAAATATGACAAGCGGGGATATTTTGAGGGGATGCATAAGAAAAAGGAGCCTTCTCAGCAGCAGATGCACACTTTATACACATAAAACTCAATTTTCTCTGACAGTATGTCATATAAAGACTGTTCCCTGCATTTCCCATGAAATCGATTTCTGTTGTGCTCACCAAGATATTCAGCAGGTAAAATCACATCTTAAACTTGCATTAAATTCTTTAAAACTCACACAGACTCTTTAGAATAGTCTTCAAATGTCCTATTCATAATTTGGATCAAGGCTGTAACTTTTTAAATCGAGTAAAAGTCAACTCTACTTCACTTCCCTTTCAAACTAAGAAAGTTGTGAGAAATCCTTGTTCACACGCCCAAATAGTCTTTCTATATATTGAAATAAATCTATATTGCAAATCTAGACAATTTATTCAGACAGGCGTTTTTAAATTCCTCTTAAACAGACACTGCTGAGTCAAGATTCTTTTTATGCTTTAAATTATTAAACAAAATGCAAAATACATTTAAGTTTATTCTGTATATATAATCCAACAAAGTAGATACTGCAAAGAGAAAATCACATTATTAAACATAATTCAATACTAAAATCATACAATTAATTGAACAAGAAACAGTAAGAAGAACAATTATTTCAGAATGTATAAAAACATTTTTTTCAAATAAAGTCAATTACAACTTTTGTTTTTTTTAATTATCTTGTTATTAAGCAGTAATACTAATATAGTTATTTCCATAGCACCATTCACACGTAAAATGCTGCTTAAAAGGTTTCACATTTTAAAAAAGAGATTGACATAGAGTTCAAAAAATAAATGAGATCAAAAAGAATATCACTGAGAAAAAGTTAACACTTAAAGTTAAAATTAAATCCCATAAAAAACTGAAATGAAGAGAACGTAAAAAAAAACCCACAAAAAAGTTAAAGCAAGAATTATTTTTATTATGAAATATGATGAAATATTTTGTATGAAATATATCTAACCCTAACCCTATTGTGAATAGAATAAAATAACAACAATATTAGTTTACATCCTTATTTACTTATTTAATTGTTGTTGTTTTTTCTTAATTCAGAATGTCTGGGCTTATCTTTTTGTTCCTTCTTTGATTAATTGTGTCATTTAGTTTTTGCTGTTTATATTCTTTCCAAAAAATAAAAAAACAAACTAAATAATAATAATAATGGTGTCATTTTGGAATCCAATTGTGTTTGATGATGGAACTGAAAAGTTGAGCATTTTCGAAAAGTTGCTTTTTCAGAGCCTCCGAGGCACATTGTCACGTCACCAGACACCAAAAATATCAAAAACGTTGTCCAATTCTGAGGTTAATGATCAAACCTGACAGAACTACTTGTGCCATCGCAGTGATGAATTCATATTCCAACACAAAACACACTCACACGGAGGAAACTCAAAACAACAGGATGGAAAATATAATCAAAAAGAAGTGCAGTGAGGAAGTTCAGCTCGACACGTTTCTGCTGTAATAAAGTGAAACTGAATGATCAAAGTGCCGTCTGTTTGTATTGTGCCATGAATTAATACCATATAATCTCACAAAGTCATGCATTGACGTCAGGAATGTTCTGGCTTTGGACCCAGCAGCAGCCTGGTCAGACGCTGCAAGCTCCGCCCCTTTCATGTGAATGGTCACACACATAGATCTGGGTTGATCAGGATCAGTCAACCCAGGAAACAGAGAGATCCTGGATATGTTTTATCACAGTTAGTACTTTGAAGGCATCCAGACTTTATTTTGTACTTGGAATTCGTTGAACCTGATCTGAATAAGAATCTTTCAAATAAACAATTAAATGCCTTCTTTTTTAACTTCATTTACATTTTTGTAAATAACACTATTAGAAGTCAAATTGGACTTTTAAAAAATTAGGTTATTAAAATTACATAAGATTTATCAAAACAAAATGTGAGCTAAAATGATTAATAGTTCATTAAAAGTAAACTTTATGTCAAATAAGACTCATGATTAAGAACTTGATGTTTGAGATACACATGAACTGTTTCAAACGATCTTGAACAAGTTAACTAAACCTGATTTTTGGTGTGTTTTGATGCTTGAAGAGCATGTTAAAAGATCCCGTTTTTAGTTTTTGCGTTTTTGTTTCAGAAAAGTTTCAAGTTTACACATTTTGTTTCCACAGCAAGAGCAAAAACTCTGAGAGCGATGTTGTTTTCATGTCAGGCCACTAGTGGGTGCTGTTGGTTGTTTTTGTAATGAAACCACGCACGCATGCACGCACACACACACACACACACACACACACACACACACACACACACACACACACACACACACACACACACACTCACACAGAGAAGTTCAGGAAAGTTGTGTTTTACCCCATTTTCAGGGAGATGGAGTCAAGGCGTTTTGGAAAAGTTCCACCTTGGGAGCCATGTTCAAAAAGTTGCATTTCTAGTGGCTCCAAGCACTGTTGTCATGGAAACGGACAGCCAGAATACAACAGAAGTTTTCCAATTTCACTCTGCAATGTTATATGAGTGGGTCCTTAGATTCTTGTGGTTTTTATAAATATTTGCTATGATTAAAGATTACTATTAAGCGCAGCGTCCGGCCAAGAGGCAGAATATTTCCCATTCCAAACCTTTGTCGGTTTCTTTGTATGTGTCGAGCTCATATTGCCTGTGCTGTAAATTGGTCGCGTGTCTATTGAACGTTTCTTCCACTGTAACACGGATAGATTTTGTCCAGCAAGTCGTTCATTTTCTGTCTCTGTGTTTGATTAATGAACTTCTCCCTGGCTCCAATCCATAAATGTCAACTGTGGACTTCTATTGTTTGTGGAAAACAAACAAACAAACAAAAAAGAACTATAAAGCAACTCTTTTCTTATTGTGGTTTAAATCCGCAGCAAATCGCTCGTTACCTATTTATGTCAGAAGCAGCTGGATCTGAAAGTGGCTTTGGAAGAAAAGGATGTGGGAGGTGCATGGAGAAATGCATTTGTGTGTGTGTGTGTGTGTGTGTGTGTGTGCGTGCGTGTGTGTGTGTAGATGAAGGGAAATCAAATGTTCATATACATGAATTCCACATCCGTCCTTCACCTTTTGCTTCAATCATCTTTTTGTGAGGTACTCACCATCATCATCATCACCATCATCATCATCATCATCATCATCATCGTCATCCACTTGTGTTATCGGAGTTGCTATTTTACACTCACAGCTAGCAAGAGTGTGTGTGTGCATGTGTGTGGGTAAAGTTACTTTACTCTTTTTTTTTTAATCATAAGAGGAATAGAGGAGAGAGGCTGAACCAAGTTGTCTTTGTTGTCAGGGAACTTTGATCCTCCACCAGGGGTCACTGTTGTGCAGGGAGATTGATCTCAACTAACCCCCCTCCTGAGAAGATCAATGAGTCCAAGTCTCTGTGGTACCCCCCCACCCCCCCAACACACACACACACACACACACACACACACACACACACCCTTCCTATGTGCATCTCCGAGTATCTCTTGGTCATATCTATGTCTTGAATTCATGTGTGCGTGTGAGAACGGCAGAGAGTGAGAGAACGATCCAGGAAATGTGTGTGTGCACATGTGAGGTGGGCATGCGTGTGAGTGCTCGTGCTTTTCAGGCTTGTGTGTTCCTACGTGTGTGTGTGTTTGTCTTGTTAATGTACATGTAAAAAAAGCAGAGGATGGTAGAGAGAAAAATTAATTGTGTGTACCGGCGTGCATGTGTGTGTGTTTGCACATGCACATGTACGTCTATGTATGCGTGCACGTGCAGGTACATGCGTTTGTACATGCCTATGTGTGTGTGTGTGTGTTTGCCTTGTATTTAATGTCCATGTAAGAAAGTCAGACAGCAAGAGGAAGATAAATGAAGTGTCTCTGCCTGCATGTGTGTATATGTGACTGTGTGTGTGTGTGTGTGTGTGTGTGTGTGTGTGTGTGTGTGTGTGTGTGTGTGTGTGTGTGTGTGTGTGTGTGTGTGTGTGTGTGTGTGTGTGTGTGTGTGTGTGTGTGTGTGTGTCCACAGACAGCTGTTGTTCTGCCATGCAGTCATTACTCAGCGTGCAGAGTGTGTGTGGCACTAGGGAGTCACAGGAGAAGCAAACTACATAAATATGGAAGTGGTCTCTGTGCTGCGAGGTTGTGGAGATGCCGTCCCGGACCCGGGCTGCAGGGCGGGGGTGTGAAATGGCCTTCCAGGTCCACACGTGGCACCGAGACGCCACAGACGAGTCTGGAGAGCCGCAGGAGTCAGAAAGTGTAGAACTGTGGACTCAAAGTTATTGATCTGTTTTGTTCCATCATACTGGATGTCACACTGTGCACAAGTTTACAGCTCAATTTAAAAAAGGTTCAATTTGGAGACTTTAGGGTATAAAAACATCCCTCTTTCTTTTAATTTACTTGAATTTCTCACTTGTTTTGTATGTGTGTGTGTGTGTGTGTGTTTTTTCTACCTTTTTAATCTTTGTTTGTATCTTCGTCATCATGATCCACGAGCTGAGAAAAACATTTGTACAAAGCGGATGACACTGCTGAAGATAGTTACAATTAGCTTTCATCAAGAAGGCTTATATGTGTTTACCTTCTGCCAAAACAAAAAAAAAGAAATTATGGTTAAACGAACTCTTTTAATGCAAACAGACATTGAGCTTGTTTGTCTCTGCTCTGAAGTATACATGTTTTCATTGCTGTGTATTTAGTTTACAGAATAACTCCAAACATTTCAGAGATTTAGCAGGCTAACGGATTATGGAACAAGTGATTTAAATTTCATCCGGGCCCGATTATTTTTAAAAATGCCTTTGAGTACCTACTGGATCAGCCTTTAAAGAACATTATTTAATGACGTTATACCACTTGTTCTCCAGAAGTTTACTACAAGAGATTAAGAAAATTAAAGTTAGCACCAACTACACATCCTCTCTCATTTTTTTTTTACGTAAAATACAAGCAGTTCTCAACACTGTAATTCAGTTAAGTGACAATTATTCATCCATCCAATTAGGGTTGCTAGGAGCTGGGACTGATTTCAACTAACTATGTGTCCGTAAATACAGAAAAAAAAAAATGTAATTCACAAATCAACCTCAAACTCATGTATTTAAATCATTGCACAAACAGAAAGGAAAAAAGTCTGTTTTTTTATGTCGTTTTTTTGTAGATTAGTAGATTTTGTAGATTAGATTAGCATATATATATATATATATATATACTGTATACTTTTTTGTCTCTTATTATTTTTAATAATGACATCTTTCACATAAATCTCAACCAGGGAACAGAAAGTCAACATATGGTTTTGCGTTCTCATGCCTACAGACGCTAAGGCCCCGTTCACACAATGTTCTAACTGAAAATACATTGTTTTTGTTTTTGAAAAAACTGCAACAATTTGAAAACAGTGTCTGTTTACACACAAGTGATAGAAACACTGTAATAGATGTAGTTAGCATGCCGGGCTACAAGTCGGTGCTTTTGTTTGTTTTAGTAAGTAAACCACAGACATGCACAGAGAGCGATACACTGTGAACAATGGGAGTGCACATTGGTATGGACAGCAAACAAGCTCTTTTTCGTCTTCTTCATTTTGGGTTTAATGGAAGTATTGCATCAATAAAGTTGCATTACCGCCATCTGCTGGTCCTATCTATCGACACTGTTTCCCACCGCTCCCATCGTCCCTGATGACTGTTTCCCTCTCCCTCTTATAAGCAGCTTTTTCATCCCAGATGACTGTCTCCCTGCTTCTTCTTCATCACTTGGGTTTACTGGCAGTTGGCATCCACGAAGTTGCACTACCGCCATCTGCTGGTTGCAGCCAGTCCATACCATTCCCACAGCTTGCTTTCCCACTCTCTCCTATCTGCAGCTTTGAGCCACTTCACACGCTCCCAGCCCAGATTCTCAAGGAACTTGGTCGTTTTATCGTTGAGAAAATAGCAATTCAACTTCGTTGTTTGAAAAAGGGCACAGTCATGACACACCATTGTTGTTATTGTCCGTCTACTCTTACTGGTGCAGAACCATTTAATGTGGTGCAAATGTGCAGTTGCAGCATTTCAAAAATTTGTGTTTTACCCAGTTTCCATGGACACGGAGTCAAAGGGTTTTTGAAAAAACCTTGGTGGTAATTTTTTTTTAAAGTTCAGTTTTCAGTGGCACTGAGCACCATTGTCGTATAAAGCGAGGCCTAAAACGCAACAAAGGTTTTCCATTTTCACTTGAAAACATGGTCCTGTAAAACAGGGCCAAAGTGAAAGAATTATTTTTAGTGTAGCAAAACAAACATTGAGGTCATGAGTGCTTCTCAGACGGGGCCGTTTATCCACTCGCAGAATCAACGTAGCGTTTCTTCTCAGAGAAAATAACATTATCTCAAAGACAGGGCTCAACGCAGAAAGGCTCCACTTCCTGTCGGGAGCTATAGCAAAACTAACAGAGCCAAGTCTTAATAATACATATGTGTGTGGTTTTTCTTAAACGGGTAAACCATCTGTTCCCGGCCGCCCGAAGCCTCCCTCTCCTAATTGTCCCGTCTGTGGCATTTGATATGCATAATTAGACTTTTAATAATCTTGGCTGTGCAGGTGATGTTTGTCATGAGTTGACAGGAAAGTGCGAGGTTTTGTTAGCGTTATTAGCCTTTAGCTTTTCGGATGTCCAATTTGTAGTGAATTTTCACACATTTATTTGGATCAAATGTCTGACAGTACAGTGAAAGAGGCACATTGGGTATGTGGAACAGAGGAAGCACTTGCCTATAGAGTCGGTACTGAAATGAAGTGACAAGATGTTATTATATATATATATATATATATTATATTTTCTTACTGGATGAGTGTGGAATTGATACACTTCTACTGAGGAGTGACACTTATCTCCAGCCTTGGCTTCTGTTAAAAGGCCCACAGTGCTTTAGATGAGTCGCTATAATGATGAAAATGAAATAACGTTAAAAAACAGGAGCACAAAAAGTGGACGTATGCAAAGTTCCGGTTGCTCTTTGTACGAGATTTTCTTTTTTTAAATGAGAGGTTTCTAAAGAAGAAACAAAAGGTATAAGCTCATTTTCATTAAAGGCTTAAGTGTGTTTTTTTTTTTCCTTCAAGAGGAGGGTGACCTCTTTGTGAAAGACAACACTTGGCACAATGTGTGAAAGCGATGCTTTACACACACACACACACACACACACACACACACACACACACACACACACACACACACACACACACACACACACACACACACACACACACACACACACACACACACACACACACACACACAGGAGGATGGGCTTTCATAATAAGTAATATGTTTTCAGTGTTTAATTGTGTAATTTTTTATGGTTTTACAACAAACATTTGAATACAGTGTAATCAAATTCATTTACTTGCCAGATATTTACCTAGTTTGGTGTTGAAGTCGGTTTTCCATTGGTAGTCGTGGCTCTCGACTTCATCACAACACTGGATATATATTACATTATTACATATACACAGTCTGACACAGTTTGTCATCAATATATTTAAATAAGACGGTTTTTTAGTGAATTAGTGAAATAGGATAGTTTTAAACTCATCAATATTGATTTCTATTATAAATGATTTCCAAAAGACACAAGAAAAGAGCATTCTGCGAAAAACAAATCATAAATCTGGTTTCATTGACAAGTCAACTTGATTGGAGCTGTGTGCACATGATGAAGAGATCTGGTATGTGACAGAACATTTACTAAAACAGAAAGCTGAATGACTACACTACTTATTTTATTATAATTTTTAGTTTTTTTTACAAAGTAACTATTTTAGATTGTTTTATTGATATCACATTGGGGATAGTTGAAGTATTACACTGTAGTGAACAGATACAGTCCAAAAAAAAAAAAAAAGAAACATAAGAGTATGTACCAGATATAAAAAAAGTACACAGGCAATATAGAATATACTGACTATTGGTGAATTACAGTGGCGTGTATATCGATTTCAATGCAAGTAAATGTTGGCTCTTGTAATGAGATTTATGTGTATGCGAATCCGTTTATGTGTAATGTGCTTAGTGTGAATGCCTCCAAGGCAAACTGTTGAAAGTCTTTTCCTTGAGTTTAGTGCAACATCTGAATTGCTTTTACTCCATTGGTAAAAATGAGCCCTGGGTGTCGACTGGCAGGATTGCTGTGTGCTTTCTGCTTCCTGTTAGCCATCCAGCCTTCATGTCACAAAGTAGCTCTGTTGTAGTCCTCGGTGATATCAAGCGTAACATCACAGGACTCGGATGGGACCATGTCTCACAAAAGTGAGCCTGCAAGTCCAGCCTGAGGGTGAATAAAACTCAAAGCTACAGAGGTTTGTTGCTGAAGGAGTGTTACAAAATCTTAAAGTGGAGGTGATAACAGCAGGAGCATTTTCAGACCGTGTGTGTGTGTGTGTGTGTGTGTGTGTGTGTGTGTGTGTGATTATATAAATGAAAAGTGCAAAATAGTAATCATCATCATAACTTTAAACTCATATTCTGTTATTATATCATGCACATAGAAATTAGATGGGCCGACATCTATTGATGTAGCTCGTATTAGTAGCAAATAAAAGCTACATTGTGTCCTTTAGTGGAATTGGGGATTAATAAAAAATAAATAAATAAAGAAGGTAGGAAGAGTCTGGAAATGCAACATTCCAAGAGTAATGTCGGACACGGCCGTCTTGCACACGTCCGACATCATTTACGATGATTCCAGCACAGCCTGGCATTAAAGAAATGCTGTTTGATCGCCGTGGCTTCGTCGGCTTTTTTTTTTTCTTCTTCTTCTTCTTTTTCATACGCTCTCTGTGAGCTTTATCAAGCGAGAGGCTGGAGCACAATGCAAGTGTTGTGGCATGGCTGCTGATGCCCCCCGAATGCCCACAGTGGCAGCGGAGGTTTAAAGAGCACACTCAAAGGACTCCTCTGATCAAAGGAGCGTTTCATCTGAGAATTCTGCTGCGCCGCGTCCAACACTGGAGACGTGTTATGACAGAGATCTGATGCTAAGACACTGACAGCGCCATCTCTGATGACCCCCTCCGCACAACACCAGCGAGAATAAACAGGGAAATAAAGAGAGGTAGAAGATACAACACAGATTATCACCGGAAGGTTTGTCATTTCACGGATTTTAAATGCAAATTAGAAAACTTGATGATCTTTAATTAATTGGTGCATGAACTCGTGAAACACTACGAGAAAGGAAAAGCTGGGAAATAATATAATTAGGGACAGTGGCGGCCGAGAGGCTAGAGAAGCAGACATGGGAGTGGAAGTTCGCAGGTCCGATACTCACAGCTGACATTTTCAGCACTGTGGCGTCCCTGAGCAAAACCGTTGACCCCCATCAGCTGCCGGAAAGACCCTGAATGTGACTGCTTATTGCAATTAATATGGAAAAGGGAATTTGCACAACGGTGGGGAAGCAGAAGCTTCAGTCGCTCATCGGGTTGCATTCGCACCAAGATCCCGACATGATATCAGGTTAACAAGTGTGATGCTATGATGATGCGATTTTCCATGAATGCAAGCACTTACGCAGATGATGTTAGTGTCTCTGTTAACATCCCTCTCTGGATGTCACCACTTCCTGTGTTCTGACAGTTGTTTTCCTGCAGTTTGTACAGAATTAGGAAACAGCTTTCTCTCATTCTGCACCATCAACCTGGAATCAACTCCAACAAGACCTGAAGCTGTCCGATCAGTCTGATTACTGAATATGTCAGATTTCACTTTTCTGATCTCGGCCCTTGTACTTTTTACTTTATTCTGTCACTTCATATGGCTTTATGTGTATTTGTGTGAGAACTGAAGCCACAGGTTGACTTGTAATGCAACAGGAAGTGGGTGTATCCAGAGAAAGACCCTCGCTGGTCAAGAAAGATCATGGAAACTTGGAATTGAACTGGGTTTTCTCTGCTGTAAGGTGGCCACCATGCCAACCTTTGGTTACTTAGCATCTTTCTCTCATGAGCTTGTTGTAAATTGACGTTTTCCTTCAAATCCAAGCCACATCATCAGACTTCTATAACTTTCCCAAGAGCAACAAGCTGGGAACCCTCCACCTGACACTTAAAGCTGACACTCCCTACGTGTGAAGGCTTTGTTGTTTCAGCTAATTGTATCATTGACTAGACTTGATTACATGTGGCCCTCACTAATATTTTCCCAAGCTGAGGCTGGCCATCCATCACTGACCTCAGACTCAGGAGGTCCCAGGTCGGCCATAGTTAACCTCATCGGCTCTAATTGTTCCCAGGTGCAATCAGGCGCTGTGAGATTCTCCGAGGGCAGCGGGGAACACGTTGTCCAGGTCACGATGAGTCAACTTCACTTCCTGCCTCAGCGAGTTATCGAAGGGGGGGGTTTCAAACCGCCGCTGGGAAACAAAGGAGTCCGTCGCAGAGTTGGAGCAAGGTTAAAACTTCTGGTTGAGCAGCATTTGTTCTCATCAGCTCCGTAAACACCTTCAGACCGGAGGGGAAACGTTCCCCTCATTCATCACCTGACACACCAACACAAGATTTAACTGTTTTAAATGGTTTAACTCTGATTAATAGTCTAACGACCACATTTAGTTCAATCCAAGCACACTTTGTTTTGTTCACAGAGGATTCACTTTCGGGACAAACTACTCCTTGTTGGGAGGAATAGTTGAGACTGTTGATTTTAAAAATGTCATTAAAAATGTTTTTAAAGAAATATTAGGTGATATGATGTATTTATCATTTGTCTGAGGATCCAATGCGATTAATGCCAATCTTCATTTCTAGCAAATTATTACTATTAAATTAATTAAATCATTTACATCTATTTTTAATTAAACTTATATATATATATATATATATATATATATATATATATATAGTCAACTATGTTATTCATGGAAAATAGTACTTGATCCAATATTTATCATTGATGCTCCAGAAAACCTCTTATTAACTGAGGATTTAATTTAATGAGATCCAGTATTTGGCATTTTTATTCTTAAAATGACTTCAGAGAAATGTTTTGTAGTGCAAGATCTTTCAATCGCTCAAAGTTATTAAACTATATTTTTTTAATACTCTACTATTTTGTTGATTTTAATCAAGTTGAAGTTCACATCAGATACACTTTTATTCAAAACATTTTCAATACATTGAAAATGCTTGGTCAACATTTTTTTTTTTTTTTACCATGAAAGCAATTCGTTGTTTACAGATTAAAAAATGTTTCTTTAAAATTAAACAAGTAAATATTTTAATTAAGTTATCTTTTGTTTTATTATATTTGATAAAAATGCATATTTTTAAATGTTTCATATATTTACATCAATTGAATAATTGATATAACAATATATTATTATTATTTATTAATGATCATCATATCATAAATCAAACACATTTTCCGTTATTTCTTGATGAATTTACCATTATTTTTTTTAAAGACTAATAGTTTCGAATTCCTGTGAATAAAAGTCCCTCAAAATTCTTTTTTCCAAAAATGACTATGGTGTAGTTTGTAGCTTTTCTTTATTTATGGCTCATGTGTCAGCGTAGCTATTTTAGCTTGCAGCTGATTTGCTTTGTTTGTTTCTCCAGTTTAGTTTTTTTTCCCCAATCACTCTTGATGACGAGCATTTCAATTCTCACACCTTTCAATCGCTCTCCTCTTACCAGTCAGTGGCTGTGGCTCTCTCTCTCTCTCTCTCTCTCTCTCTCTCTCTCTCTCTCTCTCTCTCTCTCTCTCTCTCTCTCTCTCTCTCTCTCACACACGGTTCTGGATGTGTAACATTGTAATGTATAATGGATCAACTTTTTCAAGCTTTCATGAATGCCTTTCTGGTTCTGGCAGCTCTCTGACAAACTTCATAAATCAATAAGCAGCTTAATAAATCAACAGCCGGGCTCCACCTGCATAAAAAATACTCAAACGAAACTGTGTGTGTGTGTGCGTGTGTGTGTGTGTGTGTGTGTGTGTGTGTGTGTGTGTGTGTGTGTGTGTGTGTGTGTGTGTGTGTGTGTGTGTGTGTGTGTGTGTGTGTGTGTGTGTGTGTGTGTGTGTGTTCGAGTTAACTGCCCATGAAACTGCATAGTTAATCCAAACTGCTTTCCAAAGGTTTTAGTTATCTTCCACTGCAGTTAAAAGTTAACCCCGTTTACATGTGAAGTAAAAACTCTTTTGTGTTTTTGTCACTGAAAGGTTTTTGTGTTTACATTGCAACATTTTGAAAACTATGTCTATTTACACGGAAACAGCCGAAATGCTGAAAATAATGCAATTTTCATGCCAGGCGACAGGTTGGTGCTGCTGTTTCTTTTCTATAATAAAACTACACACATGCACACAGAAAGCAATACACGTGTATAGTAAACAACATTGGTATGGACCGACGACCAAGTTGGATTACTATTACAAGTAACTCTCAACTAAAAAAACTATCAAGTCCCAGGAGGATATGGACTAGGAGTCATGACACTCTGAAGACCGCCAATGTTGTTATTGATCATTTACTTGTGTACAGTACTTGTTGAAAAAATATTTACTGGGGTTGTGATCCATGTGAGAAGCAGCAATCTCAAAAAGTTTCATTTTCCCCATAGAAAATGGAGATGAAGATGGAAGGGTTTCAAGAAGTTGCGTTTTCCCTCCCCCATTTCCACAGAGACAGAGCATTTTTTTTAAAGTCCTACCTTAGGAGCCATTTTCATAAGTTGCCTCTACCCCCACATCACAACACAAGTTTCATATTTTCACTTGAAAACGTCATTTAAACAGGATCTGAGTTATTAGTAATGGACTGCATGAGCTGTAGGATTCACCATTTTAGCAACATTAGCATGCATAGTCTCATTGAGCGAATTACTAGCAACTACTTTATGGAGCCATTGTTATAAACTTACTTAATTACCAATTATATCAGCATTAACTCATTATCAACGGATTATAAAATGATAATGAGCTCAATGTTTACTACTAGTATTAGCCAAAGTTGACGTCTTCATTGTTACTACTGTTAAACTCCTCCAGTGCATCATTACTTTTGTACTAATTCAGTCCTCCATTGAGCAACATGAAAGATGTCCCATTGCAATTAACATTAGCATTCGCGAAAGACCGAGACTTTACGGGGCTGAGACTGTGTCAAGGCCGAGATCTCAACACTACGTCTAAGAGGGTAAAACTTGGTGAAAGGTCTCAGTGCAGAAAACACAACACCAACAGCAGTCCAAACATAACCTTCTCCTCACAGTCTATAAAGTCAGCGTTTTATTACAGTGCATTAAGGCCAATCCTGCATGAAGACGGCAGCACAGCGGGCAGCATTATGTTGTCCCGTTTACAGAGAGAAATACACCTTTTGGTGACTTTTACACCCAGTTGAAGGAAACTGGGCTGTGCCGCTATTTCAAATAGTCCTTTGTCTGATTACGTGCATCTTAAGTGCTGTTTTATTTTCTAACGTGTTACCGCAGGAGTCCGATACGGAGTCGCAGGAATGAGCTGTTAAATTCAAAAATAACTTCCAGTCCCTCTCATCCTGATGGGTTTTCTGAATGGGCTTTTAAATTCCATGTCTGGATTGAAGTATGTGACGAACACAGTCTGAGCCAATTTTTCAGGTTTTATTCGACAGAATTGGGGGGGAAAAAAGACTTTTTTTTTGTGGCACATGCTCTAGGAGGGTTTAGGACTCTGGACACGCATCATGCCCCACAATAGAACTGAAGACAACATAATTTGATTCTCCAGCCTGTGGTCTGGAATTAATGATATCCTCACTGTGGGGGGGAGGGGGGGCTCAATTATTTATATAAATATTCAAGAAAATATCTCTGCTAATTTAAAGACAAGATCTAATTTAAAGTCTCTAAATTCAGCCTATTAAATCAAAGTGGATGAATTTGGTTTTCCAGTTTGTCAAGTATTTCTAATCTGCAGAACTCCTATAAACATTTCTCTGGACAAAGAATGTAACATCTGTAAATAGTAACTGCATAACCAATTTTATTACAGTAATCAAATGATAGCATGTTACTGCCAAACATAGCGGCTTTACAGATATCTGTGACTTCAGACTGTTTTTATGTACAACAAGTGGCTTGTGGTTGCTAATAATTGGAAGCTAATCTGATAACCATTCTGTTCCTATCTTCGCTTAAACTACCTAACTTGTGCTGAAGAAGTGAGAGTGCTGATACAGAAGTCAAGCATATGTTAGCTTAGCTTTAGCATTTTACATCTAATAGTTGTAACAAGCCTTAAAATCCTCCAGGTTGTTATTTGTGAGAAGTACTTTGCTAAATTAAATGGATAAATATTGAATGTTGTTTTTTTGCAATTAATCTAACAAACCCCCCAAAAACAAAAACAAAAACAAAAAAACAACACCTTTTCCCTGCAGTGCTATTGATTTTGTGATCATAACAGCCAATCAGACGCTAGTAAAAACACTCAAGCAAATTCTTCAGCCCGTTTAATGCCAACACATCTTCTCTGCTAAACAATTTATAGACACTGATTCCTTCTCGACAGCGACATCATGGCTGCCATTTTAAAAGGCAGAACATATGAGCAGGAGTCATTTCACTGTGAATGTTGTGAGTGATCAGACTCACACGAGGCACCAGACGGCGTATCCGTCTCATTCCGGCTAAGAGTCGTTTTCCAAAATCAATTTCATTCTGCCAATAAATGTTCGTCAGCACAGTGTTCATGTCTCTGGTCTTATCCCGACTCCACTACTACCAGGTCTAATTCATGCGGTTCCTTATCGCACTTCATGTTTGCTTAAATGTGGCCAAGTTACAGCAAAGTGCCCCCCCCCCCAAAAAAAAAAACATAAAGTAAAAATTCTCCTCTGAACTGCACAGAAGGTTTAAGGCTTGCATCAATGAAATTAAATATAAATCAAGGTGAATTGGTTCCTGTGTAATTACAAACACAATCGTGCTAATGCTGGATGACTGACATCTACAAGCATGTATCACCTCTCTATTATTTATCAAAGTAGACTGTTACTACACAATGAATTAATAAAACCAAGCCTACATTTACCTTCAAAGCGTACAAGCGCAGGTAAATAAAGACCAATTAAAAACTCTGCTTTATTTTATTTCCCTGGCGTTTTATCGATTTTTCTACCAGAATATCTTGAGACTTTTTCATGATAAATTCAGCTCTATTAGCATAAAATGCGTGTTAAATGTACAATCAAGAATACAAAGTTGAAGAAATAATTTGTTTACCTTTTTTGATGCAAACAAATCAACTGATTACTGATAAATATTATGTCTTTCTTCTTCGGTTTCAACCAGTGCAAAATCAAGAACCATTGTCAAATTATTGATCTCAAAGACATGAAGATTAACGGGAGGAAGATGCTCTATAATCTGGACATTGGCTGAAGTTACACGAATAAATGTATTGGCATTCAGTTTGTTTACATTCATGTTCAAATGAAATGCTTATCTCATTTGTGACTGTAAATAAAATGTGTAGGCTGAGTAATTTTACCTTTATACATTTTGTGGCCTCCTTTGATATGTAAAATAAAAATTGTCCAATGCTTTACAAACATCTCTTTGTGTTATTTACAGTCCAACTTGAGGTTGATTTGCCCATCACTGCATGTGGCTTTTATTCATTGCATTTGTTGGACTACGAGTCATCATTTTTTGTTATTTGCCTGATCATGCGACTTATGGAAACATCTTCGTTGCTACCATCTGGGACCACTAGATGTCACTGTATGACAACTGTGTTTGGATGATTTCTTTATTTGTTTTAAGTAGTACATTGTATGTAATTGGAAAGCTTGTCTTAATGCTGTTGAAATGCTACATTTGTAACGAAGAAGCATTTGTGGCATGACCAGCAGAGCTGAATGTGAAGATTGGTGCATGGAAAAAAAAAAAGCCATATCTTGACTCTGGTATTTTATGCATATACATACATACTGTAGATTCAAGGTTCTCCTGTCTTTGCCTGTTAATTGTAACATGAACACATACAAACAGCATGTTAAGCCAATTTGACATTTAAATCATTTGTGCATCATACTGTCATCTCTGAACCTCTTACGACCCATCCCTCCGGATTTCCAAGTCTGCGTCTCCAAAAAAGTGTCGTAAAAAATTTAAAGCGACCACCGATTCAATCGTTGACATGGAGACGTGGCGGGATTGGTATTTTCGGAGCGGAAAGCTGTTTGACCTGCCCGCTGAATGATTAATATTCAAGGGTAAACAGAATGAACTTGTCAGTGATGACAGTTTGCAGCCTCAGGGATGGTCAGACATGGATAAAACACCCCTAATCCTCATCCCTTTAGATTAGGGAAACAATGCCTGCAACAGGAAAAGGGCGCAAAACCTGACGACTGCTGACCTGACAGGGAGTGCGTGAAAATTGCTTTTTTTGTGGATTATTGCTTTTAAAATATGCATTCGCACATGTTATTGACCCCGGTGAGCTTTAATTTTCTTCCTGGGCTCCGTCTGAAAAAGAGTGGGGGGGGGGGGGGGGGGGGGGGGTTCATTTAAATGTATGATATGTGCATTCAGTTTGCATTTGCATCAAGGCTAGCTTCCAGTAAAATCGAGGTGTGGGAGTCCAGTTTATTGCTCAAGGGCACTGTTAAAAAAAAAAAAAAAAAAGAAAACCTGGCTGGTTACCAAAAAGCCATTAAGCCGCTTGATATATTTGGTTTTTGGAGCACTTATAAGAAAATATATATACTTTTTTTTATGGCTGAGCTATCACTCTTAATACAAGACAAACATGATAGATGAATAAATACGAGTTGAGGAAATAAGTCACTTTCCTCTCATCCTAAAAGCCGAGTTAACCCATTTTATAAGTTGCATTGAAGTCCTTGATATTAATCTTGCCATTATTCCCGTCATGCAGCTGTACCTTTTCTTCCACATCCAAGGCCACGAAAAGCACACAAATCGGCATTATTGTAAGCAAGCGGAGATAAGTGTGCACTTTTCGGAAAGCAGTGTTCTCCTTAACACATTTCCATTCTATACTTTGATGTCTTTTTTTTATTTATTTTTTTGCTTTTGTCCCCTACTTTTGTCTGTGTTTTGGTGCTTTTTATGAGCAAATGCATAGCAGTGGAAAGGTAAACAGCCTCATAGAGAGTAAGGGCACATAAAAGAACATTGGCACCCAGGAGCGTAGTTCATTGTAATGCTAAATAGGACGCAGGAGTGATTCCGCCTGTGTTTATCTGCCAGGCAAAAGTTATCACACCCGGTTACTTCAGCTCAGAGCCATTCATGCCGCGCATTTTCGAGTGCCACTGATCTAGCCCCGCGCCGAAAGGTTACACCGATCAGCAGAAACCTGCTTGTAAATGCAAATGGCTGAATAAGAAGTCAGAAAACGAGAGTGTAGTGGATAGATAAGCCCCTCCGCTTGTCAGATTCCGCGTGCCGGACTGAAAATTCTCGCAGGAGTTTGTATTGTGGGCCCTTTGTGTGTGTGAGCCGCCGGGCGCTGAGGAGACGCTCGCGTAAGATGCAGAAACCTCCTGCGACAATGAGCGATTCGACGCACTCGTTCCGGCGGATTTTACCTACAGCCGTGAGAACAACGGGCCTGTTTGGTCAAGGGCAGAGAACGTTTTCTGACGCCTTGCAATAAAATGAAAAACCACAGAGAGGTCGGGTCGACCGAGGACGCCTGTATTGCTTTCAAATTCTCAAAGACACAAATCATCTGATCCGCCGTGAACATGCAGTAAGTCAAAAAGAAGCATTTTCCCAGAGACACTGTTAGTTTTAAAAGCGAAGGACTCAATTTAGAGAAAGAAAGTACCGTACTTTCCATAATATCAGTGCACCTGAGTATAGCCCTCTATCTGAAAGTGTTGAATAAGCTGTCAAGACTTATTGATTTCAGATTGTTTTGCAAGATGCATTTGCACTCAGTTTTTTACTTCCTGTTAATCTGGAAAGACTAGAATTGCACGAGATCATTCACCAAATTTCTAATCTCAGTTTATGTTTCATAACCGTCTCACTTCACATTGTGAGTTTAGATGGTGTCTAGCTGTGTATTTTGATGGGTATCTTTTCTCTTTCTTTTTTTGGCAACCTTTTTCTTACGCCGTCAGTAAAATACAAGAGTAATAGAATTTTTCTGTGGAACTATAGCAACATTCTGTTGTCATACAGTGACATCTAGTGGTCCCAGATGTTAAGTAGCTGTATTTTTTCATACATAAGACAGCACACGGGCACCTTGTAGTCCAGAAATTCTGGTATTTACAAGTAAGAATTATGGTCACTGGAAGAAAGGATATATATGGTAATCTGTTGTGCAGCTTGTTTGATTTTGTCTGTCTCATTTGGGCAAAGTAATCTTTACTTTGCTTGTGACAACTGTATTCTTGTAATTCTATTTAGCAAGCAAAGTAAGTAGCTCGCTGTTCAGTTCTGGTTGTCAGTGTAGTGTTTCATCTCCTACTGTTAAAAACAGTGCAACTCCTAGTTAAATTAGAAACAGCAGTGCTTGTATGACCAGCCAAATTACCTAAAAAAGAGTGACTAGTAGACCAGAAGTAGTCATTTTATAACCTGTATTTCTGGTAGTATCAACTGTTTTATACGTCAACTTCTCAAACTTAAATCATGTGTCACTGCAGTGGCACGTTGTCTGGTAAACAGGGCTCCAATGGGCTTTGACAAATAGCCAAATAAGTTTGCCATTATCTATTGTAAAATTAATCTTGTAGAGATGTATAGTTGTTTTTTGGATACAGTTTGCTCATCAGAAATAGGTATAGTGATGCTGTACTTATATTATTCATTTGTTGAGGTTGAATAATATGTATGTTCCTCGATGATGTAATGAAATGTATTCTACTTTTAATTACTATAATGCAAGTTATTATATTTTTGGCTTTATCCCACTCAAAATTGCCCAAATTATTATCTCCTCGGTTGCTGCAAAGCTAGAGATAAACAAGCAAACGCGAACTGACATCAATTGGCTGTTGAAGGTTCTTTCATAAGAATATCTCAAATTGTCAGCGAGGATTTCGGCAGAAAGAAAACACGCTTGATTTGTAAGATTCTCATTGCAAGAAGTCACTTTTAAGCCCAGATTCTTCCACAACTAACCCAGGCCGTATGGATGCTCTGTGTGTTTCGGACAAAACCTCTTTGCAGTGCTGGAACAACAGCAACACCATCTAATAGTGGACCCATTTAAGTAGTTTCTATCAGAATTTGAAGCTGTTAGCTCAAAAGAGGTCTTAGATATTGACAGAAATGTCAAAAACGGTTCACCCATCCACAGTCTTCCTCACAAAGCCGAGGGATATGCAGGATTACCAAGCACAGCAGAGATGTAATTGAAAATAGGCCGATCGTGTTTCCTCCTAGATCCATTTCAACAAAATCTGGACCAAATATTAAAAAACAACCCATTTCAAATCGCCTGGTTGAGGTCAAGAGTTTACCCCTCTGCAATCGTGTGGAAATAGGCATTCGTGAACAAGAGATTTTTGGTTATTCTCTTTTTGCCTTTTTTTGTTTTACTGTTATTATTATTAATATTATCTTTTAATCCTGGATAAAATCAGTTCAGCCAAGTATAGATTTGGTGAGATAAGCTATCCCGTTATATGCTGTCGAGAAAACAGGGAAATAGGAAAACCTCTCAATAATAGATGAGCCTATTTGGGACAGTGTCCAGGCCGGCCACAGGGGTTTGTGTCCTCGTATTTTCAACAACAAAATGTGGTGCATGCTCATCCTGCAGGACTGTCACCGTCTGTTTTTCCCCTCTTCATTATTGCTGCACGAGAGGGTGAAAAGTTTCAATGTCTGCAAAGAAGGGGACGAAGGAGAAAAAACAACTTGTTTCGTGAAGGTTGAAAGCAAAAACAAAAGGACTGCAAGGTGTTTGCAGGCCGGCTTCTTGGAGCTTGATTGAATGCTTAGGAGATAAGCGACATTAGATATCCCAGTGGGTAGAGGATGGGAGGTTAATCTCATTCTCCACGATGATGTATCCGAAGTGACTCCTTTTTTTTTTTTTTCTTGCCGGTGGTATCGTTTCTGAGCACTCCTTGGGTTCCAAGGGCGAGGGGGAAGTGTCCATCGGAGCTGGTGCATTGATTGCCTCCAGATTTGATTAAACTCTCGGCTCTACTCCAAATGTAAGACAATAGCATCGGGATAATCTCACCTTCTCTCCTCGGGTCAGACGTAATGCGGTTCACCGATACAGCCGAGCGCTCCTTCGATGTTAGTACCTCTCTGGTTAGCTTTTTTTTTAAAGCGTGTAGCCACAGTGAGAAATCTCACGTACCCCAGTTTGATAATTAAGATCTAATATTTGGAAAGGGATGATAGGGTAAACATGCTAACAGCCCCGCAGTCTCAGGAGGGTCATCTCCTCCCAAAGGGCAGCTCCCGTGACTCTTAAATAGGATGCCGGTCCGTCCACCCGCAGCCCGTGGCTAACGTCTTTATTAAGCCTCATTAGTGGCCTTCCTATACAAATTTATTCACTGCACATTACAAAACCAGGCTCTGGGGTGGGAAAACCACAGCCCGGTAAATCATTAATTGATGATCCTGCAATTCCAGGCGTGCCACACTGTTTCTCCGAGCTGTAGGGCTCCTACTAACAATCCCACGTTTTTTTTTTTTTTTTTTTTTTGCCTGGAACCTTCTCTTCACACAATGAGATCTTTTCATCCTAATAAGGGACTGCAGAAAGACGACATTTAAAAAAAAACCAACAACAACATTTAAATGACCTTGTCGCAGACAATCCCTCTTGAAAGCTGAACATATTTATTCTGGTGTAAAAAGTCCAAAATTGCAGCTGAAGACGGATGGAATGGCGTTTATTATAGGACTGTTGTCTCGCAGGGTTAGAGGGAGGGGGTATTAGGGGGATTGGATTGTCATGAACTGTGAATTGTAAGTAGGGTAGGGGGTCTGAAAGACACTGAAATAATACTCCTGCCTCCCAATAGGAGAGTAATTTCCCTGACAGGATGGGTTCTCCAAAAAAGGCGTGGGCTTTCTATTTCGAGGGAAGAGATCTTATTCAGACACAGTTAAATCAGAGATCCTGCTGTGGGGAGATGGTTCTTCCTCCGCTGTGTCTTTTTCTTTTATAGACGCCTCAAATTTAGAGTTTTCCAGTCCATTCAGTGTGCTCAGCTCACTCCATTAATTTCTCTGACGCTCCACTGAATTCGCCCATAATGATGACAATTAACCTGGAATCACAGTGATATTGGGAGACTGGAATCGGCGCACATCAGCCAACTACGGATGTTAATTGACTTGATTGTTATTAATTTTGACATTACGTTCCAATTAAAGATAGCAAAACACTGATTTCATTTTCTTTTTCATTTTATGGTTGGAGATTAGGAGGGCATTGATCACACCTGAATGACTCGCTATGTGTGTCGCTAATTAAAGACTGAGATTGCAATTAAGATAATGAGTCTGTCTACGTTTTCTAATGGAACGCACAAACAAGTTTTAACCCCGTCAGTCAGGGACACACGAATTTAACTACTCCTCGTACTGTTTGCGAGACCATTTATATTCCTGGAACTTTTTCTTGAAAGCAGGTGTCAAACATGTGGCTCACGGACTGAGTGGCGGAGGGGGGTGGGGGTGCTGTCAGGTACCCAAAGAAGATCATTCTTCTTGAGCACGTGGGGGGGGTGGGGGGGACCAGCCAGGTCTGCACGGAAAAAACTGGAATCACTGTCAAACTGAAGTATAGAGCAATACTCGCTATTTACAATAAAAGTTACTACTGTTTCTAATTCCTCTACTGGGCATAGCGCTGTTTTGGTAATAGTAGTAGACATTGCGCCACACTGAGATGAAGAGCAGATAGCAACAGTGCTCATATCTGACAAATCGGTAAAAGCTACATACTTTGTGACAATGACAGTGAGTTAGCAGCTTTTCTGGAACAACTTGACACCAAAAGTTAACATGAAATACATCTACAGAGACAAGTTGCAGTAAAAACCGATCAATGCTACCATTTGAGAGTAAGTTATGAGACAGGAACTGTATTTTCTGGACTATAAGGCATTCTTTTTTGTGTCGATCAGCTGATTATGTTAACATATTAAGAGGTGACATATATACAAATATACTGGTACATACCATCTGAGACCATTAGGTGTCACTGTATAACAAGAGAAAGCTGCGATAGTACCATAGCAAAACCTCCATTGCGACAGTGTTTGACTGCCTGAAAGCTACCCAGCAGGTTTTAAAGTAAAAAAATAATTTCAGAAAACAGGAATGGAGCAGCAGACATAGTTCAGAGTGTGTGGGGAAACTTGTGAAGGACTGGGGAAAAGCAACGGGAACTGACCAAAGAAGGCTATTTGTGGGCTAAAAGCACAACGGACAGAGCTGGGGAACAAGTTCATGTGTTTTACCAACTACTCCAGAAAATACGGTAGTGTTTATTTACTGGCAAGCCTTGACATCTAAAAAAACTCAATTTCCTTGTTGAATTGATGTATTTCAAGTCAATTAACTGAACATACCACCATTTAGTAAGCTACGTCTGTTAAATTACTTGCCCCAATTCATAGCTTCCCATCTCTGCTATATGTGATGTCTTTGAACAAAAACGATCTGTTTTTATTATGTCTTTTAATATGATATTATCTGGTCAGACTCCTCATATCTAGATATATTGTATATACATACAATGTTTTTTGCACAACTTTCTGCATTATTTAATTATCTCTGTGTGCGCAGTGCGCAAATAACAATACATTTGAAATAAATTGTGTAATTTGTTTTTGTTATTCTTAAACATTTACCGAACCACCAAGGTCAACAAACACTTCCCATTTCCAATAACAACCTCTCCAGAAAGCAGGCACAAATCAATAGGATGTAAAAAGGTAGAAAATCAGAAAAGGCAATTATAGAACATGTACCAATCTTCGGAAAGTAAATATGGTGACATATAGTAAACAGGAAGCCCATAAAAACACAGTAACACGGATATTATAATTTCCCAACATGTTGTACCAATGTTCCGAGCCACTAACAATACTTATATTTAGAGGAATATCAAGAAAAAGCTTTGTGCACAGCAATAATAGGGAACCCATCAATATTTCTCCATCACTTTAAAAGCTACTTTATGTTGGCAAAAATTCACTTTTTTGACAATCAACAAATAGTAGCATGACCTTTGCCCTCAACAATTCTCACAACAATACTCTTGAACATCTTGAAAAACCCACATTGAGACACTTACAATTGTGTGCTTTGGTGTGGTGACATTCGGTTGGCATTGAACTCTATTGACACGTCAGAAAATGTGGAAAGCCTTGGATTCTGAATTAAAAACAAGAGTTTTGAATGAGAACCACTGTTTTCCAAAGAAAATGTTTTAGCCTTGATTCTAAAGTTTGAATTCAGAATTTCAGATTCTCTGAAAAGTCGTGGGGCCACTTTACTCAATATTGAAATAAAAAAGCAATTCATTATTTGCCAGTAACTTCTGCCTCATGAGATCTACCTCAACAATGTGTATATAGCTGTAATGTTTGTGTTGCTATAACAAAAGTAAACTGTCAATACTGTGTTGGTCAGCTGAAGTTTCACCAGTTAGTGGGAGGAGGATGCTTGATAATCTAAATGGTGGCACTCCATGAAAGAAACTATATAAAAAACTAATGATGAGAAGAAGCAGCAATCAAATAAATGAGATAAATGACCAACATCTACAAAGATGCAGACAGCTCTTAGAAAGGGAAGCTGACTGCTATTTAGCACAGCTACTGTGGATAAAGACTTGTAGATGCTAATGTTTACTTTAGGCTGCTAATGCTAATCATGGGCACAATATAATAGCATATTGCTAAAGCAATGTACAGTGGGACAAAATTCCATGTTGCTGCCAAGAAATCTTGTTCAGCATTAATGAGTTACCAGTCTTTAAATGAACAATTTAGGAAAGTAGTAAGAATGCAGCTTTACTAATACTAGTGCGAAAGCTATCAGTCTGTTTGGTAAGCAAGGCAGGGAGTGACAAAAAATAATAGCTGTGAAATAATGAAATAATGGAACATTTATTCAAGACTGCTATTGGTAATGACAGGTATTGTGGATACAGGCTATTATTTGTGACAGTTTGATATCCTTAATGTTGCTGCCAGGAAGACTGAGTCAGTTCAGGGTTATTGAACTACTTGTCTTTCAGTTAACATGAGTTCATGTCAAACAGGAGTAGTAACTACTTTAGCATTAATAATTGTATTAATCAAGGTCCTGTGGATGCAACCCAATATTTAATAAAGGCTAATGCTAATGCTACTCAGCATTAGACATTCTTCATGTTGCTGCCACGAGGGCCAAGTTAGCTTAAAATGAATAAGGTGCCTGTCTTTAAGTGAACGTCAGTTTAGCAAAATAGGCAACTGTTGAGACAACAGCTTTGCTAATGCTCAGGGTAATTTGTTAATTTGAGCTTAAAATGCTGGGAAAAATGAATGGGGCCCATTAATGCTAATGCTAATCGCATGTGTAGTGGACGCTAATGCTAGAGGTAGTTCAGTGTTAATAAGGTGCATGTCATTCAGTAAATGGGGAGATTAGTGAAAAACAAAAGCGATTGTCAGGCGAATGCTAAAGCTAACAGTTAATTATACGAAATGAGAGTCGACAGCATTGAATGTTTTCACATATTTCAAATGGCTTTAACTGATTCCGTGACAGTAATCAGGGACCAGCTGCATGTGGTAATGATCTTCTAGTAACGTGACACTTTCTAACTTATTTCCAGCAATTGTTTCCGTAGCCGAACTTTCTCGGGAGTTCTGACACAGCATCAAACAAATTAAATCGACTTCATCTGTTTTCCTTTCGGGGGCTTTTGCGGCGCATCTCTCGCCGGCATTCAGCCGAGCTGTGAACAAGGGGCTTGCGACACCTCCTGCAAAACGACACTGGAGGCCGGAGCTTCAGTCTCCTGACAGCATGAATTCAATGACGCTAAAGCACAACCGTCCAGATCCATCCCCGCCTTGGCTAATTTACACGCGTTGATCATTCGGATATCCATCCCGGGAGTCCACGTGTCCATTAATGTATTGTTTTCTCCCTCCGTCCATTCTTCACAATAACAAATGTTTTCGGCGACACTCTCGTTCTTCATCGCCTCCCAACATATATTAATTGTCGGGCGTATGCATGCGCTCTGAGGTGAGAATGCGTTTGCGTGGCATGTTGTTGGGAAATAGCTCATTAAAAACAACGCCGCTATGCGTGTGTGTAATTACACATTTTGCCTTGGATTTCCTCCAGATGTGAAGCCTGACCTGATTTTCCTTAATGACTGAAACCTCGAGTCCGTGCTGGTCCCAGACACATTTCTGCACCGTGACGTCGCGGCGCCGTTGAAAGGGATCTGGCCTAATTAAATCGAATATCCTGATGCAGCGGGGCGTCCTGAGGAGTGTGCGGTGGGATGTTCGTTTGATTACAGTGCCGGCCTATTTATTATCCTATCGAGCGGGCCAACACCTTTGCGAGCCTGCCTGCTTGTGTTACGTTCCTTTATCTAACACAGTAAACTCGATTTTCCAGTTATATAAGCGGATATAAATGTGCTGGGTACTAATACTTTGCCTGAAACAAAGTCAAAATTTGATGTATCACCATATTCCTCGCGCCTGTAACCACATGAAATGAGATGCTGCAATTTCATGACGGTCCAATTCAAGAAAACACCTAAAATAACAACAAATACTACCACATACTTTTGAAAAAGCAATCAAAATACTAATTTCTGTACAACTCATACTGAGGCACTGTTAACCGGATAATGTTTCAAGCCAAAGTGAGAACGTCATTGTTTTTAGATTTTTGTTTCAATAAAGTTTCAAGTTTACACTACAGTGTTTATTAAACGATATCCGTTTATATGGAAATGGTGGAAATAATGTAGTTCTATGCCAGGCCTCGAGTGGGTGCTGTTATTTGTTTTTTGTAATGAAACCACACACACTTGCATGCAGAGAAACATTAAGAATGGTGAGTACACAGTCATGTATATGGACAGATGACCAATTAAAGTTTTTACGTTTTCACTTGTTGTGTAAACGGTTCCTCAAATCAGTGTTTTTGCACCACTTGGTGTCAGTATTGTGAACTCGTCTCCACTCTTTCTTTCAGAGAGGAAGTGTGTTAATTAAATTTGCTTCTGGCTCACTGTTTTAGACCATCATTTCCTTCCAAGCAGATAAACATCCAATAACTTCAGGACACAATTTGTTACTGTCCATAAAATGTAGTTTTTGTTGTCGTGTGAATAATTGGGTGAGTCACTCTTGATAATGTTTCTTCAAAATCTATTTTGAACAAATAGGAATCTGAAATCCTTTCTGCAACATTGATTCTTTTCAGACTCACATGGCCTTGTTGTTTCTCAGTGTTTTCAAATCACTTGCAATTCGATTATAGGAGAATATCAAGGAAGATTGACAGCGACTGCGTCCTACCTGCACAGAAACCCACTTTGGTTCAATTCATGACTTTCTGCAATATTTTCATCTGAATGATTACTCTGAGAAGTTGGAAAGCTATATTAAAATTGGGAAGGAATGTGTGGGTGTAAACATGATGAGGCAGAAGAGACAGGAAAAAAAGAACGTCTCTCTGAGCGGATTAATTAATAACGGATTTATTTATATAAATGAAGAGGGAGGAGGAGAGTAGCGCAACTTTGTGTCCTGTTACATGAATAAAAAAATGTATATTTCTTTATTTTCATCAACTCAATGGGGAGAAAACATTTCTCTCTTTGCTGAGATCTAATAGATCAAACAATGTCACACATGTTGAAGTAATTAATGTGATTTCACCGGCAGGAAATTCAGTTTCCGACCTGATTGCACTTTTACTATCACTGGATTTATTAAAAATACATTCTCCCGCTCATTATTAAGAACTGTCCAAAGTCATGTTGTTACACTTATTGTTTTTGTGAGCTGCAGATATTAGACGTTTACTTCCCCCCCCCCCCCCCCCCCCACAGAAATGAACAGAAAGAAAGAAGTCCCTTTGAGGGAATATTTCCACATGCTCTTAAATGTAAAATGTCCAATTGTATGAGCGCAATAATTCCTCATAGGCATCACATTTCCTTACATCTGGCCCCCACGGTATTTTCCTCTTACTCATATTTTATTATGTTCTTCTTTCTTTGCCCCCGAACGCTCACAAAATGCCTGTTTCAGAAAAGGCTAAAAATAATTATTACAGCTCAGAAGTAGCAAAAAAAAAAAAGAAGCGGTAATTAGCACCACTGAATTAATCAGAGATAGAAAATTGCAATTATACTTGTTCTTATTAAGTTCCATTATTTTCCGGACCACCATGAAATTATTTTTCTGATATTGCCTTCCCTGGTTGGATTTATTAATGACAATGGTGTATTTTCTGCGACTGTCGGATGGGACTCATTACAAGGTGGGTGCAAAGAAGGAAAAAAACTTTAACAAATACACACTTTTCCCTTTCATTTACCACTTATTTTGAATAAACAAAGGACGTTCTACACTTTGAACGCACTATTTACAACATGTTTCTCATGATAATTCACTTTATTGTAAGATTTCATGCTCGCAAATACATTTTTACGCTCGTTACGTTTGATACGTACTCCGATCAATACTAGAGAATGAGACTTCTCGTTCATGAAAGTATTATGAAAGTGTTTGCAGGCGCTGTGTTGTAGCTGTGGCATGTGGTCAAGTCACATCAACTTCTGTCGCCATGGTAACAAAAAACAAACACATGGTGAAACATTGCTATTCGGTTAGGATGAGACATCAAAAGGATTAAATAAAAAGGACAAAGTAAGAAAATTACCATGATTTTACCATAATTTTCAGTTAGGTCCAGTTTACAAGACATTGTTTTTGCGTTTTAGTTTCAAAATAGTTTTGCATTTCAACGACAATGTTTTGAAAACAATGTTTTGGCAGTAATGTTGAAAGCAATGTAGCTGTGATGCTGGGCCATAGTGAGTGCTGTTTTTTTTTTTTTTTATTATTATTTAATTTCATTATATTATAGCAAAAAGAAAAGTAACTTTCAATACATAGAGGGGTTATTAAGCATTTTTTCTCCCAATCACCAAATTCCACTTGGACCTTAAGGGAAGCAAGTCATCCACCCACTAAAAACAAAACTTAGGGGGAAAAAAATGTTTAATTGATAATCCAAAAATGACAACAACAAAAATAATAAAACAACTGTTGATTGTTTTGGTAATGAAACCACACATGTATGCATACAACAACAATCTACAATAATCACACCCACATGAAGGAAGAGCAGCTGAATGTTTAAGACACATTAGTTCACGCTCAAGGATAGAAATGCTTTTCAAGTCGCCCAAACTAGAAAAAAAAAGAAAAAAGAAAGAAAGTCTGAGAGCATTTTAAAACACAATAGAGGTGTTTATTCGTCAGAGGCCAGTTTATGTTGTTTCAAGGTTCCCAGCATGATTGATTCAGTGGAGATTGCTCAGTTACTCACCAGAAATGACCCCATTTAAATATATAATTTACATTTTGAAAGGGCTCTGCAGTCTGTGTGATACTTTATAGTTACTTTCGTAACTCGAGGTACATGGGTTCCACCCTTTAAGTGAATCAGCAAGTTCACCACCTCCATCTGAAAACCTGTGAGCATGTGTCTTGTGTCGCACTTTAATTGCTCCTTGTTGAAGTATAAAGTTTCTCATCTCGCTGCAAACTCTGAACTGTGATCCGCGATGACCTGTTGCTGATGTTGTGTATCAGTTATGTACACGCTGCACAGCGTGGGTCCAACCACACCAGCGATCTCCCACTCTGCTCTTATGTCAATAATTAGATTCATAGCGAGAGGAAATTCACTTTCACACGCCTGGCAGCTTCCAACTGTCAGCCACTGCCAATGGATATGGATGGACTTTATTCAGCTAATTACTCAAAGGCAAACACGCCTTTTGTTATGATATCGCAATAATAAAAGTTTCACCTTATTGCACGATTCAGCTAAATCTCTCATATTATGAGCGCTTCTGCGGAAAGTGCGATAAATGGATAAAATTAATCAATGGCCTTTTTGTGACGACAGAAAAATGGTGATTCAATAAACCTCTCGAAAATCTTTTATCCACGTATGCAGATGAATGTGTTGTAATTGTTCACTTTATTGTGGAATCTGTCCATCCATCCATCCTATGGACGAGGGCAGTATAAACCCTGGACACGTCGCCAGTCCATCATTTATTTAAGGACTGTTGTTAAATTAAAAAAAGTAGCAAAGCAAAAAAACCAAACTAAAACTTCTGGATTCCTCTTTTGTTGTTGTTGATAAATAAGCACATGTTCAGAAAAACCTATTGACTGTCACCATAGGATTCATGACCAAAACGTTGTCAAAAAAATGATGTTTTTAGAGATTCACAATCAAATGTTGTCATTTTTACTAGAAAGTGTTCTGGTTCAAACAGTCTCGTTCACTTTCTCTCGCAGATTGCCGTTCTGCACAACCCTAATAAGTATTGAATTTGTCCAATTTGTACTTATTAAAGGGCTTCTTTTTTGTCGTGAGTACTTGGTTTGTTCAATGTCAGAAGGTCCAGTGAGGCTAATAGGATGGCCATGATGAGTGTAAAACTCACAAAAAGAACATTAACTGTCTTTTTTTTTTCAACTTCAGCTATTCCTTTTCACATGACAACATTAAGCCGAATTCTGTACACTGGATGGCACCAATGCCACATCTGATTTTGTTGTTTGGTAACGCAATAACAGTACGATTTGTGTTCAATACATACTGTATATGTCAAGATTTTGAAAAGCATGCAATCTATGATTGCCTGTGATTACTTGTTGATTCTGCTGCTTTGTTTTCCCATTATTTTGAAGTTGAATGTGAATTCATTGCAGCTGTCTTCCAACCTACTCTTATTTTTGTGATTGTACGAGGTGGTAGAGGCGTTTTAATTGGCTGTTGGGAGACATCGTGACATAGACAAGAACACAAACTCCTTTCATTGGCTCTTTTTTTTTTTTTTTTTTTTTTACAAGCAACTTGCATTCTCTTTAAATGGCTTTCCTGCCACTTTCTCCCAAAGCCCAAAGATGTGAGCGTTAATTGGTGAACTCCAAATTGCTCTGAAGCAATTGGTTGTCAGTCTCTCCGTGTTAGCCCTGTGATGGACTGGTGACCCGTCCTGGACGCAAGCTGCCTTTCACTCACAGACTGCCGTTGATTAGCTCCATGCTAACCACAGAACTTATTTGGATGGATCGGAGATGGATGGATGGTTTGCTGTGTAAGTGTGGTTGGTTACTGAGAGCCCGCAGCTCATTATCAAGCAGCAGACCATTTAAGAGACTGAAAGCTAACCTTGCTTAATTGTATAAATAACCAGCCTTCATTTAATAATTGAGGTGAATAGGCTCACTTTGTGTCATTAAAAGTATTTCATTAATAGTAGTTTTCTTTTCCCCCCACTCTCTTATGTGACCTTGTGGTATCAAACACTCTGTGGGTTTAAAACGAGCACAGGGTACATTGTTGGCCACAGGATGACCTTGCAGGGTAAATAAAAACACTAATGTATGTTCTGGACTGCAGCGTTGATAATCCTGGTCCAGCAGCTGTTGTTCTGGTACCTTCTGTGAATTTGTTCCTCGGCTCTGGCCATCATGCTGTGAGCCCACGACTCTCTGTTTTCTTCATCTTGGTAGCAGTGATTCAGCGACCTCTCGCAGTCCCAGGTGGTATGTACAGGTAGAATTTGCTATATGGGTCTTAATATTAGTTAAGTTACATTAACAACCACACAATTAATGGCATGGATTTCATTTTAAATTTATATGATACCTTAATTTTTAAAATAGAAGTTACATGTATTTTTAATTCATTAAATAGGATAAATAAATGCGAAAGAAAAGTGAGATTATCTTGACCACTTGTCAAAAATTCAGTGATTAGATTTTGTTTTTTAAAAAGTAATTGATTGACAGGCCCACAGCCCAGTCAAAGCTGATGTAAATGGTGGGCAAGAGAAAGAGCACTGGTATTTAAAAAGATAAAGGACAACCACATTAACACATAACACTAAGAGTTTGTACTTATCACAGATCTATTGCAATGGTCTATAACATTATTGCCTTTGGCATGGTCACCTAACATCGTGCAGGTTTATTATTACCGTAAGTAAAGTAATAAGGTTGCACAAGAATTTGGATACATTTGTGAAAACATACATGTTGCATGATCGTTCAGCATGATCTTCCTGAAGTATTAACAAAAGACCAACACTTTTGTGGCTTTTTAAGAAGTAACTCAATGATTTTCTAAATAAAAATGCATATTTTTGAATTTGCACTTAACTTACTTCACATGATAGTTTTCGTAATGTCCTGTCATAACTCTGTGCCCCTAAACTAAGTGAGAGATTTAGAGTTGTAGATGTTTCATAGGTTGTTGTGTTGTCTTTTCACCGGTTTGCTCCAGTCGGGATCAGACTAGACTTCAAGTGGCCTCTGAACTGAGCCAAGTTTGAATAAGCGATGCACCACTTCAGAAGTGAATTCACATTTTTACTCGGTTGAAACATTAAAGTGGAGTTTGCAGAGGGAACAGATCTTTAAAGCTCTTTCATGTGCACATTGAGACATCATGTTGAACCTTTTCTTTTTAGTTGACAAGGTTTATAATCGCAAAACTGACAGCACAATACCAACAAGCTTTGCAGCGCTGTCACAGGCGAACACCTCAAAGGCAATGAAATGTTGACAGAAAACGCCCGTAAATAGGATAACGCTAAAAATACAACTCAGGATTTGAATGTGATTTTTTTTTTTTTTTAATAGCAAAGTTATGCAAGAATGCAGTGTGTGGAGATATTGTTGGAAATGTTCTGTATATGGTGGACTTTGCTTTACACTATTAATTGGATATATTGCTGTAAATACTAATTTAGCTTCATTTTTGCATTTTGCTTATTAAAAAAACTGCACTCCCATCAATGTCAATGTTGTATCTTCCAAGTTTCTATTTCCATGTGCAAAATGCTAAATGTTGTATGATGGAAAAAAAACTTTTGCTGATCTTAACTTAAATTTAACATGAGTTGTATCACTAACCACAACCCGTTCACACAAGGTTCATAACTACAGTCACTTCAAGGTACAAGCACAAAAAAAATGGCACAAAAAAGCACAAAATATCTTTCCTATTGACGTAGCAATGACACGAAATCTTGTCTTTACATTTCTACATTCTCCCATTCCAACAAGTGCTTTAAATTGCATGTTTGTGTGCATTTGTTGGGTTTTTCTGTGAAATATTTGGGTGTGATCGACCTTATTGAGCGTCCACTTTATTTTCTCTGAAGTCCCCACAGTTGCGCGCTTGCGACTTCCACTATTGTGTAAATTCGAGGTCGACTTTGATCTATAATGCAGCGTCATTTCTTCCAGGGACTGCTGATGAGATTTTCAGCTTCATTTAGCTGAGGTCTGGAAATTATTATTTTTTTGTCTACAGGGAAAAGGCGCATGGCTAATAAAGCCAGAGAGCCAGTTATCAGTGAAGTTCTCGGCAGAGCATCGTAACACTGCTGGGAAATTCTCCTTCAGATGGAAATTCACAGTAAAAACACTTTATATAGGGCAAGTGACCACAAGCTGACACTTCAGTCCTGTTTCACACCTCTAATACTAAAATATAAAACAAAAATAAAAATGTGACTCTCCAACACTGCAAGATTTTATTTTTAGGCATTTGATGGCTGGTATTATGTAAGAGCCAGATTAAGGCATTTAAATCACAAAAACTTACAATTCATAAGAAAGATAAGACAATTAAACATACACAATTAAAAAACAGAATTACGATAAAGAAAAATATTTAGCACACTAGTATTTACTAGAATGAGGCATTCAAATTAACTAATAAATAATTAAACAAAGATTCAGTCAGATAAATATTTTAATCCGTTTTTGTTTTTTTTAAAAATATGATTATATGGAGTTGTTTTACTTGTTACTGGTAAACAAAAATGAAAAGCATCACTTTGTTCAGGCTTTCAATATATTTTCTTTTGACTTTTTAGATAAGAAATATATGTAATCTGGATGTTCGGGCATCTTGAAAGTGCAATAGCAACTGGTGAGCCCAGTTTAATCTTGAGTGGGCCGGATCAGTATAACAGTAGCACAAATGGCCTGTATGGATGAACACTATATGAGAAACTTTAGATTGAGTTGAATTTACTGTCACAAAACCTGAACAAGTTTAAAATGATGCAGAAAGCAGTAGCAGATTAAACACAATGCCATTTTTAAAGATACACAAAAGTCCAAAATACAGTAAAAAAACAACAACAAAAAACCGCAAAAAACCAACCCTCCAGTGTAGCCTCCAGTTCGCAAATTAGTTTGTTTAATCTTCAGTAAATTAATCAAAAATAGCAGTTTTCAGTAGCTTTTCATGAATTGCTGATGCAAGCAGTCCTGCAGTAAACATAATATATAGCAAATGTATCATTCATCGATACACCAACTAAAGTATGATAGATTGTATGTTGTCTTGCACTGCACACCCAGCTACTATTGCAGATGTTTACAGGGCAAGAAAAATGTGTAATATGTCTTACTTTTTACCTGAAAGACCCCCCCCCAAAAAAAACAACAACAACAGCAACCCACAATTATTTATTAAAGTAAAGTCTATAAAACACAATTTCGAAAGCTGAATGTTGGATACATAAATATCCTTTTTATTGGTGTTACTGTAATTATGTTAATTCAATAAAGCTGTGTGCCTAATATGATATATATGATATAACATCTGGCATTACTTGTAATGATAATGATGCTAATGAGGACAGTAACCTTGGACGATGTGTGAAATTCTCACGTGGTCAGTCTGCTGCATGCTGGGATCTGCGAGGAGGAAAAAGCGAGGCGGACGCACAGGGAACCGCAGCCGACGATTGCCGAGAAGATAACCCAGTGAGTCATTCAAAGGACGTCCATTTTGTCCAGGGGAAGAAAAAAAAAAAGAAAAAAAAAGAAAAAGAGGCTGCGTCGAATCACCCACGAGCCCTCTGTAACGCTGCGGCAGCTGTGGCTGTCACTCCGCCGATGGATTAATGTCTAGTAATCATACTTAATTATTATCCCCACCTGCTTGTGGACTGCCTGAGACTGAGGGACCTTGTAAAACGCAGAGCCGGGAGCCAAGCGAGCCTCTCCAGGGAGCAACGCTTGAATGTCACCAAGCAGGCCCGGCTCGCCAAGGTGCGTTCAAGGCTGTCAGGTCGGCCCGGCGCTTCTGGAAGCCGCATAAAAACAAAAAGGTCACCGGTTCAATGGCAGCGGCGCCGGATGTGCTCGTCTGCGGCGCTGTGCCACGGCCGCGTCTTTGCAGAACCGGAGAAACCGAACGCGTTCGCTTTGTAAGCAACATCTGTTCAACCGGAGAGGAAATAATAGAATGATAATTGCTGGCAGAAGAAAAAAAGGACTTGCGACGCGTGGAAACACAGGCAGCGCTGACATCCTTATTATTCCCACATACTGACTTCTCCAGATTAAATATCGAATCGACTGATGAATGAACCCTCGCTTTTATTTTAATATTAGAAATTATTAGTTTTCTCATATAGGAAGATAAAGATACTTTCATTCAGAGCTAACGGGGTGGGGGATATATATATATATGTAGAGCAATCATTCATTTCGTTCATTGAGAAATCACTTTTTGATGGTTCGATATCAGCTCTTCCTATCATTGTTGGGTTTCTCCCTTTAAAAGTGCCTTGAAATGACTGTGTTGTATTTGGGAAACCAACTTGTCTGAAAAGCCGAAGAGCAAAATACCGTTGAACAAACTGATAGCGTAACTTGACTTGAACAACCATTAATTTCCTCTGATGTGAGAAGAGGGCAACAAACAATAGAGCAAACTTTCCCAGAAACTAGTAACTTGTCAATAACTGCAACTTGTGCTGCCCTGTTGCCTTTCGTAACTTCCACCACGGCGACTGTATGTAATGTGAGTTCAGACTGGACTCGCACAGACAGACAATCTGCAAACACACACATTATTTCTCCATCTTCCCTCTGCTGCAGCCAGTTACCGAGCCGAGATAATTAGCTTTACATCACAGACCGTCGTTGCAGACTGAGGACTTTGCAGATGCAGAAAAAGGTGAATTTGCATCCATTTTCCAGTGATCAAAGCAATATGAGTTATTTTGTGGGCCTGCATCCGTGTGGTATCTCATTATAAGTTGTTTTGTTTATCTTATACAGTAACTTAATTACTGCCTGTGGAAACAGATGTCTCGACACCTTTCATTATGAAAGGGTAGCCTGCGAGATCCAAGAATCCCGCTCCACAGGCAACCACAACAGAACATGAATTTCAATTCGCACAAGACACAGATAGTGGTTTCTATTAGATTAGCGGGGGGAAAAATGGGGAAGGGGTGGGGGGGTGGAGAAATAAAGAGAAACATAAATAGCGTCTTCATTTAGTCTCCAAGCTTGGTCAACAATTGAAGATTCCGCGAGTGGGGAGTCTAATCAGAAGGTTTCTCCTTCTTTTATGTTTTTCCAGAGTGTGCAGCTTCATTTCATATAGTCACTGTGGGATATGAGGACTCTCTGGAAAGCACATTTCACTGAGTGCTTCTCTTTTTTAAAGGAGAGAGAAGCCCATGCTGGGTGTGTGGTATAAGGGAACCCTGTAATTATGCAAGAAAGGGGAATCAATAAAAAGAAAAAAAAAAAAAAGCCAAAAAGGCATATTTGTAGTGCAGACTGTAGTTGAATAAGATTAAGTTGTTTGTGGGTAAATATGATCCTTCGTACTCATGAGTCTTTGCAACACATGTGTGTGAAACGTCATTATTTTGGTTGGTTGGTTGGTTGGTTGGATGATTTGGCAGATCATGCGATCATAAAGCAAGAAAGAAGTGATTTATTCCCCATGAGCTCTTGGTCAGCGTCTTCATTCAGGATTCATTTATCGCCTAAAAATCTGTTAAGAATGATTTTATTTATTTTCAGAACACATTTTCTCCCTCCACTGCATGGAAATAGAATTCATTACAATGGAGAATACATACTTAACCTTGGTAAAGTATAGTTTTATTTTGAACATTTTACAAATCAAAGACAATAAAACAACTTGAACGGGCCATCATTAGAGCGTAAACCTTCACCAACACCACATTGGTCTGCAGAACCGAGTTAGCATCGTTAGCACGATAGCCGTTGGCGCACATCGATGCTAACTCGGTAGGTCAGGTAACAACACCACTGTGTGAAACACTGAGCAGGGAGCGTCTCCATGGCAACAGAGGCTAACCTCCCTAGACCTCCATGAGGTGCCTCTCTCATCCACTTTGTATGGCAACCTTTTTTGCAGTTTTTTAACGGATTTAACGGTTAGCTGTTAACACAACAAAATCTAACTGGTTGGTTCTTGGATGGTGAAAAATCATCCTTGAAAATTTCATGCAATTCCAGTAAGTGCTTTTTTCAAAAGGTTGGTCAAATACATTCAAATTAATAAAGAAAAAAGTAAATAAATACACACAGCAGAACACATAACCTACTGGGCTAACTTTGTTGGCCACTCAACTTTCAATGGCGAAGGTAATTGTGCTAGTTCTAATAAGAATACTAGAAACTATTATGACAACAACAATCTCTATCAGTGACCTCAATATCACCCTTACTCTTCCAATTCTTTTGATCTTTTCCATTATTTGTGATAATTCGATCTTTGTATGACCTTTTAAAATACTTAATATTAGTACAGTGTTTGATTTCTTCACCCAGTGCGTTCCACAAAGTCACCCTACAGATTGCTGTACACATTTACAAGTTGTGCATAAACAGCGTTGTTTCATGTTGGATTCCCTTCGCCTTGTAGTGATTAAAACACACAGATCCAGGATCCACAAGATGAATTTGATCTTTATAAATACTGCGCGGGTATGATTGATTTCAATGAAATGTGGAAGGTCGATTAAATATGTGACGAGGAAATGATCACATTTGAAAGTATTCTGGATAACATTCTGGATAATAGACCCAGAACAAAGGTTATATTATCTCAATACATAAGTGTGTATTTGTGCTTTGTGGCGGAAGCAGCTGGAACTGAATTCTTAAGAGTGCATTATGTCAGTAAATGAGTTTCACCAAAAGGTACAAATCTTCGCATATTCCACCGATCCTGTTTTATTTTGCACAGATGTGTTTCTGTATCCTGATAAATCCTCATTTTCCAGCCCCGGATGTTCTGATAAAATATTTGTAAATGAAAGAAATCCTCCAGTAAACATCTGTAGTCCCACCAGCACTCTGCAAGTCTATAAAAGATTAAAATGACCTCAGCAAAAAAAAAAAAAAAAAAAAAAAGTGCACATACACTGTTGCTGGATGCATTATTTACTGAGAACAAACAGTTTGATCTTTATTACGATGGGACAAATTCTGCAGGCTCTTTCTGCTTCAGCTCTGTAAAACACTGCTGGTTCATTCTGCTCCGACTCGTCTAAAAGTGCCTCACAAAGCCTCATTTTATTGCCCCGACTTCTACGGTGCCTCTCCATAATACATTTTGCGGGTCATCGTTGTCAATTCCTGATTAAAATCCCTCTTTTGCATAACGCTGCTAACACATTTCTCCCTTCCTTCACTGGTTTACTGTCAAAACAAGTCATGTGGGTTCGGCCCTTTATCAGCTCCCCACTCAGCAGCTCCAGATAAACCTCCTCTTCCTCCTCCACCAGGCTGCTTATCACTTACTGTGCCCTGATGTGGTCGCAGCAAATACAGCAGAAAGAAGATGAATCTGCTTGTCTGCACAAGTCGCTGCCGCAGATACGCCTTGAGTTTTAAATTCACCTCAGAAGGAGGCTTTAAATAAGCCCACCAGCAATTAAACTTCCCAAAGTGGATGGTTACTATTTTACTTCTTAACTGATTTTTTTTTTCTCTCTCTGTCTTAATGGTGAGAAAAGAAGGGAAGAAACAGTATTTAAATATGCAGTGGTACTAAAATGTCAACGTTTAAGACCGTAGTTATCAAATTACATTTAAAATAAACCACATTAATGCAGCAGATTCTGGTCCTGCATTGTGAATTATTTTAACCAAAGCTTTTTTTTTTTTTTTTTTAAGTTACTTGTATTTCTAGTTTTGTTCTTGTGAGCTGGAATAAAAACCAATAAGGAGTCCAATAAGCATAACAACAACAATAATACATATGCATACCTCATACATTCAAATAATATATATTTTATTAACCTTAACCCTCGCTCACCTTACAGAGTAAAAAGGTCAAAGGTTCAAAATATTAAACAAAACAATCATAAAAAAAAAGTCTGGGTCCAGAGTCTGGGTGTAGAGCAGCAGAAGGCTGAGGCAGCCATGGTGCTGAGGCGTGACGTGGGGATGGTGAGAAGTGGAGCAGAGGGTGCAGTAGGGAGTGGATTCATGGAGGAGGTCGCTAAGCTGAGCGGGGGCTAGATGGAGGGGAGCTTTGGAGGTGAGGAGGTTTTCCTACTGGATGCGGTGGTGAACAGGGAGCCAGCGGAGTCGGATGAGAGCCGGGGTGATGTGGCCTTATGGCTTTAGTGTGGGCGATGATCCGGGCGGCCGGGTTTTGAATGATGTGTGGTTTGGGCGGAGTCTGGAGATGTTGCGGAGGTGGAAGAATGCAGTTCAGGTGATGTTTTGGATATGAGGTGCAAATGAGAGGGGGCCTGTCTCGAATGGCGTCGAGGTTCTCGATAAAGACGTCCAATAAGCCAGCCAACAAATAAACCATTCAATCAGCCAAATAACTAAACAATAAACCAACAAATAAACCAACCTGGAAACCAACAAAGCAATCTAATTAAACAGCACTGTGCATGCAGTAAAATGCAGCACAAAGTTCTTTACATGTTAAACATATATTTGCTGGCGCCTTTTACTGTTTTTCTTAGTATTGTTGCTATTTTATTGTCATATAGTTAATTTTTCTCCAGTAAATTTATCTGACTGATGGTTTCATCTTGAAAACATTAGAAATAAACTTTAATAATATTTAATATTATATAAATAGTAATGTCTGATGGCCCTTTTTGGGCAAACAATACATTTCATAGTGGGACACAGCGACGGTACATCAAATGACAAATCTGTTGCTGAAATAAAGTGAGAAAATAATCCAAGTTACAGCTTTTTTTAAAGCTGTAAAACGATACAATATGAATGATTTGGGTGTTTAATGTACTTTTCTGCATATTTGTATGTGTATTTAAATAGATGTACAATAAAGGCTTAAAAAAAAAATACAGGTCCAATCTAAATGACATATGATTCCATTACCATCAATGTCTATGCATATAATTCTATGCTTTCTAGCTGTGCCACTCAAACAACCTTGTTGCATTCAATGTCGCCAGTACATTTTACTGCACTGAAGTTAATGAGTGGACTTCTCAGGGCAAGTGCTCCTCGTAAAGTCTGTTTTTTCTTTATAGATTAGTCACTCAGGACGACTATAATCCACATCAATGATATTTATATTGAATACACCGCACATCATGAAGGATGTAGAAAAAGGGAAAATTGATAAATGCATCTTTTTTCCATGGTCTTGACCTACTTATCATGTTAACCATGCTCAATCTGCACCATCTCTTTTATAGAAATTTGACTTGAAATTGTCTGTTCTGCTTCCAGCTCTTGCAAACGGCATTTAACATGCTTCACAGGCTTTCTGTTTTATTTGTATGAGCTATCAAACCTGGCGACAATCTCATTGCCACCCATGTGTATAATAGCTGTTTGGACAAATCATTTCTGATAATGGAAGGTAACGTCCCCAAACATGTTACTGTATCACCGACGCAAGGTCAACCTTGTCAAATAATGGACGCATTTATCAGCACTGCGGCGGTTCTGCAGGCTGGATGCAGCAAAATATAGAAAGCATGTTGATTTTTTTCCCAAAATGAATTAAAAAAAGCACCAAAACAAAACAACAGATTAAAGCTGATTTGTAGATTTTATTGTTTTGAGCCATGTTGGCATAAGAAACTTGTTTGATATGGTTTGTTTTGACAAAAATGAAGAAACAATGCATATTTATTTTGTGTTGGCATCGCATGTTGCATGTATAAATTAACTAAAATCACCAGAATAAAACTAATTTCATTTGTATTCTGTGGGCAGGATATTTTACCTTCAGTGAGACTAAAACATTTATCCTTAATCCACACATGTTGCTGCATCTCTGATCCAATATTGCAAAATGTAGAAAACGATAAAAAGCATGCAAATGTGTTCCCTGTGCAATGCATATATACAATGTAAGAAATATAAGTTTGTTTTAATTCACAGGTCTTGTATCCTGCATTTGATAGTGAGGAAGTGTGTTCCAAACCCCAAATATGTTGCAGTTTTGAGCCTGTAAAATGTATAAAACATGCAGATTTTTAACCTTTGTGTTATAGAAATTTAAAAAAAGTTGTTGGCGTGTGAACATTTCTCCCAATTCAAAATATGTTATTGTCTTTTTAAGGCCAGACCAGATTATTTAAAGAATGCATCCATTTATTTGAACTGGAGAAGTTTTGGAGATATTATGCAGCAAAATATAGAAATTATGCACATTTTTAACTTGAATCATATGTTTTTCAGAAAGACAGCTTGAATTTAAAGGTGTTATTGTCTTCGGAAAATGTGTCCTTAACTCGAATATATTACTGTATTTCTGATGCAAGGTCAAACTTGTCCAAACAGGCATGTTGTTTTTTTTTTTATCTTAATTTAAGCAGGTCTGCAAGTGCAATAATACAAAACATAGATACCATGGGTAGTTTATTAGCTGGTTTGTTCATTTCTGTACATTTGATGATGATGCAAAATATAGAAGCCATGGACAGTTTTTAACTTGTTTTTCCTATGTTTCTTGTTAAAGGTAACACAATTTTTTTATTTGGATTGTGAAAAAAAACTATAAGAAAATATGTTGCCGTCTCTTTAATGCAGGGTTGAATTTTTGAAAGAAATTATGCATATATTTCTACTGAAGCAGTTCTGGAGTTATTATGCTGGAAAATATAGAATTCATGCAAATGTTTAACCTTTGAATCACATGTTTCTTAGAAAAACTGAACTGCAAACACTAAGAGCATGAACTTAAAGATTTTACAGTCTTATAAAGCGAATTTTTGGGAGAAAATGTCTCTGAAACTATAATATGTGACTGTATCTGTGATGCAAGGTCAACCTTCTCAAAAAAAACAAAAAACGCGTGCATTCATCAAGAGCATTTCTGCAATGCTAACCTTTACAATACATGCTGTGTTTGTCATGAAAAATATCAAAAACACCAGCTTGAGGCATGAAGCTCATCCGTACCCTTTTATTGTGTTGTGGACGGCGTTCTTCTGCGGGGGTGAGAAAGAAGAGAGTGTGTCCTTAACAGAGCACCACAATATGTTTGGATGATTTGAGGACACGAGGCATAAACGTGCGTTATAAATTTAGCCGGTGTCTTGGCCTCCCCCCCCCCCCCCCCTCCTCCCCCCCCCTCCCCCTCCGTCCCCCTGAAGACCAAGGCCAGGTCCCCGCTGATGGAGAGAGAGGGGTCAGCTCTGGCAGCAGGAACAAAGTGGACTTGACAAGTGTGAAAGATTTAGTGCTGGGCATTTAGAGTGATCATCTTTTCCCCTTTGTCAGCAGGTGGAGAAATTTCTCCGCCCTTACTGTGTCCTTGATTCAAGTTTGATGGCGCAGGGGGAAATCCTGTCTCGGTGCATGTCTCCCCTTCACTGTGATGGGGGGGGAGACTGCTTGGGTACATCGTCCTGCTAATGACTATTATTCTTCAAAGGGGGGGTGATTAGGATCACCTCAAAGCTCTTCCTGTCCGCCGAAGCTTCATTTTTACCGATTTTCACACATATATGAGGAAGTATTACGAGTCCGCGGGGATTCTCGGGACTTAACGGTTATCAATCTAAGAACTATCATAAGCCACTTGAAAGGAGCCGTCATCCTTCTGTTGTCAAGTTAGATTTCGGCTCCTTTTCTTCTCGCTTCATTTGCTCTCCCTCTCTAAAACTCCCCTTTGTGTCACACGACTTAATTTTCCTGAAGAGCAGCAAATGTTACAGTTCACTGGAATTTCGGGGCTTCTTAAATCCCAAGCACAGTGCCTCATAGATCCCAGTAAACTATGAAATTAAATATGGGACCTCCTGCGTGAATTGGATTTAAATATCCCATTTACTCTGACAAATGAATGGGAAAAAAAGTAAGATTAACTTTTAAATGATGGTGAGAATCCTCCAGTGCCCAGGCTTTCATAATTAGGTCATTAGTGCAAGCATGATGCTTCATAATCCTCCCCTGCAAGCAAGTGTGATACCACAGATCCGCATCTCTCCGATATCAGACACACAACTAACTGCCTTCTTTAATTTCACCTGGACACTGAGAACAAACAATAATGAGCCATAAATCCTCCTGGGTTTGGTGCCAAGTGGCCCAATGTGATGGATTTTGACGAGGCCAGTTCAGGTGAATGCTTAGTGCTCTAAATGGTGGGCGAAGACGAGCTTTAAAGGACTGTTTGCCTTTATGTTTTATCCATCCATCTGTTTTACTGCTTTTTTTCCTGATTTACTAAGACCCTGTGGAAAGCATGCTAAATGGCGTGCTTCTTGCGCTTTTCAGTTTCGGTACATTTTGCAGGTGATCAACAGCGAATAACACCATGACTGACATCAACTGAGGGTTTTGTTTGCATTAGACTGTTTACATGAGAATCATCGACGTTATCCTTTCCATGTCTGTTTGCTTGAGTTTAACACGGAGTGATTAAATGATCCCTCACAAGCACCAAGTAAAACAGGATACTATTGTAGTCAAGACCACCTAACTCAAGACTGAGTCAAGACTAAGACCAGGACAAGACCAAGACATAGAGGGGCAGAGACCAAGTCAAAACCAATGCCAAATACACATTCTACTGCTGGATGCACAGTTCTCTTCAGGGAAAAAACATTTCGTTTGGGTGACGTGAACACAACCACAAACTCCGATCTGGATTGAACATGAGATCTCTGGTCCCCTTGAAAACGTGGGTCTCAGTTTGTTTGCAAATAATCTTTCTCGCTGGTGGGGTGAGAAGATGTGATGTAGTGCGCATGTAGTTCTGGGTTGTAAACAAACAAAGCTAACCGTGCAAATCAGAAGAAGCAGACGCCGAAAGAAAAAGATGACAAAATATTTTTTGATGTGGAGTTGAGAGGAAGGCGTTTATTGATATCTGGTCTGAAGTTAAACAAAAAATAACAAAAAAAATGTAATGAGGGAGGCTAGCTGTCTCAAAGACAAAGCTGCGAGAAAGAAAGAACACAAAACATGAAGAAACGATTCAAATACGGATTACAAATCTGCCTCATCGCCCACCAGAGCATCTCAAGACGCAACACGCTGCCTCCATTTCTAACAACTCATATCATCTCTTCTTCCCCACGACCAAACTCACCATGAAGACTTTGTTACCGTGGCTCCGCCTCCTGACACCTGACACCGCCACATTGGTGATCGAGTTTTACTCTTCCAGTGTTGGAGTTTTTAATTAAATTAATTGTTATTATTATTTAAAGCGGAGCCGGTTTGCACCACCAATCATCAACAAGACAACATTTTCAGACGCAGTAAATCACATTGCTTCTTGTAGAGAAATCTATTAGCATAAACTCCTCCCAGTATTCCTGGAGCACACACCCGATGTTCCATATTCATGAAGTCAAATGCACTATATCAATCGTGTGTGTTATTTTGCACGTTGTCCGACGTCATATATCATCTTGTAAATGTACCTGTGCAATATCAGTCCATCACAGGATGAACACGAAGAGAAAGAAAACCTCATACACTCAAATTCACGAGTCTCCAGTTTACCTCAAATGTTTGGGGGGTGTGAAAGGAAGCCAGAGAACATGGTAAAAAAAAAACTACCAATGCTCAGGAAAAACATGGAAACTCAACACAGAATGTCCCGACCAGGATTTGGAATTCACCGACTTATCCCAGTCTTCCTACCATTTACGTTTCTATTATAGACTGTCTGCACACTTAAAGCTGCGGCGTTGCACCAGTTTTAAAGCAGCTTCTCACACACATACGCTTGATGCAGAAACACCCGCCTGCTCTTTAAGGTTTGAACCAAACTCGTCCTGATTCAGAAAGCTTTTGCAGGCATCACTTTATTCTGTCTGAAACACACAATTTCATTATGCATGAAAGATTAAATATTTAACTAAAAAAACTGTTTGCATTATTGAAATCAAACAATGTGGATTTTTGATAACTTCAAATAAATGATCTCAAACCACAGTGGACATTTTGATTGTATTGTTTGAAGTATCATAAAACCAGAATGCATGAACTTATCTGGACAGTGATTTACTTTGGTTCACTTTCAAAGTGAAAAAGTTAGAATCACAGCTTTGACTAGAGCTTGTATTCAAATAAATGTAATAAGGTGAACTTATTACTAGTTACTTATTAGTTTAATCCAGTGGTTATTGCCTCTTCAGTCTATGGTTTCAACAAAGTTCAAGTGTGTTGGATTTTATTCAGCGAAATACATTTTTGTCTTTACAAACTGTTAAGTAGGAAAAACAATTAATGGTAAAACTGCAATAATGTGCTGCCAAGCAGATATGAAATGCAATACAAAAGCTACAACACAAATACAAATGCAAAACATTCAAAAGTTGCAACATTAATACAAAAACATTTCAAACTCGACCTAATGTGAATGTCAAACTTTACACACTAATAAGATTAACTACAATACAGATGCAAAGCAAACAAAGGTTACAACACAATTACAATGGCAACAACACGACCAAAATGCAACACAAACACAAAATGCTAAATTCGATTTGAATATATAGTATGTACAAAATATACACATATTAAAAATTATATATAAATACGACATTCCAAAAGCTATAACCCTTATCACAAAAGACACCACACGAATACTAATGTTACATTACGAAAACAAAAGCTACAGCAATATACAAGCTACAATATAATCCATTTGTATAAAAACACAAACAGAAATCAAATGCTGTGCATAAACATCATTAAAAACAAACACCACCGCACAAAGTAAACATAGCAATAAACAAACACTGCAACACTAAAATAAACACACAACAAAATAAACAGTTCAACTAAAATATAAACATAACAACACAAACAGAGAAAAATACAACACAAAGACAAAACGACAGCAGCAGAATTACATCATCACAAGCTGTAAACAAAAATAAAATTCCCTGACACGAGATGTTTATGTGAGATTCATGTTTCTCTTCTGAAACACTCAAACGTGTTCGGTCTTGTGAAATTCCTCCTGTTTGTACAAACGGCTCAAACCCTCCTCCTCCTGATTGTCCGAGCTTGTCGCTTGGCCTCCTCCACCCGCTCCGGCTCCTCACATTCATCGGCGTGAAGGACAGCCTTTAATGCGGCGTTACTCAAAGCCTCTCCTGCCAGTTTGCAGCGGAGGTGGACTTTGCACGCGGCGCACAAAGCCGCATATTCTCCAGGCCCGAAGTCGAAGCCAGCAGCAAGGCTGCCTTGACTGAAGACGACCTTTGAGTTGGCCTCCGGAAACAAAGACATTTCGAAAGAGATTTCAACCTGAACCCTCGGAGGAGAGGCTTGGAGAGGAGATGGCCTCCAAACTACCGATAAGAATTTATCTGCTGACACATGCGGTTGAGAGATTGTGTAAGGAGGCGAAGCGAGTGTAAAAACTATTTGTGAATCTCGTCCAAATAATGTGTCTTTATCTGCTCTTTTGGACGCAGACCACGCTGATGCACTATTGTTCCTTCCCAACCTTGAGAGGTTGTGTTCGAAGGCAAACATCCCCTACTCACCTGAAACAACCTATTTTATTTTACTAGTTTCTGTCCATACAATTAGGGTGAAAAAAAAGTGTCATTCTTTTTTGACAGTCTATTATAAGAAATGTTGGGATTAGTGAGACGAGTTCAGTGAGTGGAAAGGTTAGCAGGTTTATAGCAATCGCTGAGTTGGGAACAGCTGCAGAGCTGCTGTCTCTCAGATTCTACTGTTAGCTTTAGCATTAGCCACAACTCTTTTATTATTTATAATTTCATTTCATTACTACCTGTTAATTCAGTCCTACTAAAAGCTACGCACCGCAGCGTCTTATTGGTTACAGCGAGGATCCAATTGTTACAGCCCACAGGCTGTATGGCCTCGCCTCTGCCTCTTTGTTCGTGTTCGGTTTGACAGGAGGTATTCCTCACCGACTCCCTCCTCCTCCTCCTCCTGTCCTGATGTGGAGCACTCTGATTGGAAAATGACTGCTGATTGGCTCAGCTCCGCCCACCAGCTGAGACTATTTAACCAGCTCCAGCAGACTCCTCAGGAGGCGTCTGTTCAGTCTGCACCGAGAACCTTGGTGTGTGTTTTGGATCGCTGTGATTGTTTGAACTCTGCTCCACTCGAGCTGTTTGTTTTCTGTGTGCAAGGTAAAGTTTGGTCACCAGGAACCTTCGTCGAACAGCTTGGTGACAGCGCCAACTGTTTCGTTTTGTGTTAATTAGTGGGTTTGTTTGTTTCCATTTTGCTGCTCTTTTGTTTATTAAATTTGTGATATTTGAACTTTTGTTATTGAGTCAGTGTCATCAGTTGCCGCCATAAAGAAAGGTTCTAGTAGTAATGTTACAGCCCCCACAGAGTCCCTTTGAATTCACATGTAGAAACACAAAGAATGTAAACCAGCCTACATCCACTGAGGATCTGTGCTTTATTCGGAAGTTGTTTGAGACAAGAACCTGTTAGAATCTGTCAACTTTACCAAAAAGAGGTGAGAAATACTTTCTCAGCTGTTGTTGTGGCCCTGCACCCAATGTCCAATAATAAATACATTACTGGTTTCACAGTCCATGAGAATAAAATCAATATCATACATTATCTTCACATGAAATACATTTGACACACAGTAATTAACTTTTTTGATTAACACGTGGCCCTCTGGGAGGAAGGATGGCATTTTTGTGACCTTTAAAGTAAACCTTATTTCAATGACCAAATATAACACAAGAGGTACGTTTCCAAGCGTTCCAGTATTTTCTTTGAAGGAGTACAAGTCCTGATGCCGATTGAAAGTAATTGTTCCACCGGTCGATGAATCTTTGTCTCAATTCTATCTGGATTTTCCTCCCTTTATGTTTTCCTCCGTTGCAGATCAAAAGTGATGTTGACAGCAGATCTTTTTATGGAGTATAATTTCAAATCAGTGGACTGAGTAATACTCCATCAAGAGAAAAAAAGGACATAAGGAAGAAAAACAATATATTTCCATATATTCGTAAATTGAATTCCCCTCGGGGATCAATAAAGAGCTATAGTTAAATGGCAACAAAAGCTACATTTAATTTATTGTTTGCGCTTGATGATCCATAACAAGGGGAGGGGGAAGGGGAGGGGGGGGGTTGCTTTCCCTTCAAAGATTTCGCTTCTACCCATGGAATGATAAAAATAAAAGACGGAATTGAAATGATCTGGAGTTTACAACACAAGGAAAGTTGAGTTTGTGAGTTGTTGGGAGCATAAAGTACCCACTCGGTGCCTTTTATTCAGCCGTTCCTCTGCTTCCTGCGTCTCCATCGTCGCTATGAAATAAAAAAAGAACTAAGCGAAACTAAAAATGCGGTTGCTCTGCTGAGCACTCCTCCTGTTTCTCCTCGGTTGCCGCGCCGGTACAAAGGTTACGGTGCTGAAAGACCCCTGAGAAAGGTGCTGAATAATGCAGCCGCTCTGGGGAAAGCTGCTCTGTGGACAGTGCAAAAGCTGGTTCTGCTGCAGATGGGGAATAAAGCGAATGGCTGGAGGGAGATAAATGCATTTGTATCAGAAAAATTAATCAGCAGGAGGGAGAATAATGGTCAAGATCTTACAATATTCATCAAAATCCGAGTGGTAAGACTTGTGTGTTTGAGATCTTCATCAGCTACACACAACACTTCAGAGGGAAATATTGATATCTGTACACCAACAGTTTTTTAAGACTGGGATGAAAATCCTATTTGCTTGGAGAGATAAAGATGAGAGAGTTCCTGTAATGACCCCCTTTTCAGGCTGTTGGGTTGAAACCAAGAGAATATGAGACACTGGTTTCGCTTCTGTTCATGGAGCTGTTCAAAGAGACATCCCCTCTTCAAGGAAAATATTTTACAGTAAATGAAATCAGTGGACCACTCGAGAAAACCCTAAATGGGATAAACTGTTATGTGTGTAGGCTCATTGTTAGCACTCAGAAAACATTAGTGAAGATATTTTCTTTCGAGATACGATGCGACAAGTCCGAGTTGAAGACGCCTGCATAGCGTGGATAGCACCATGAATTACTGTCTACACTGAAAGCCAGTACTTCAAACTGCATTTGAAATAAGGGTTTAAAACAGGGAGGGGGGGGAAATGCTCATTATAAATATAGGGAAACGGTATAAACCATCCTCAAAAGGAATTTTTATGAGTCTGGGGTTTCTAATAAAAATCAGTTTGAGATTGAAAAATAAGGGTGCTCTTTGTGAGCTTGGTGGGAACTGTTCTGCAGACCACTTTGAATCCCTATAGCGGAGCATTGTCTTTGAAAACGTGCTTCATGTTTCAAACAGACGGCCCATGAAATGAAAGAGTGAGCGTCGGATAAAGAGAGTCTCACTGTTGATAATGGTTAGAAAGCCAAAACAGCAGGAAGCAGCCAGCTATGTCTCATTTGGGCCTCGTTCAAAACCAAATTGACAACGGGCCATTAAATGTTGACATGTTTACAGCCGTGTGTCAGTTGTGAATGATGTACAGTAACTTTTCTCGGCGAGTGACAACTTTCAATAGTGACACTGACATGAACTTTTTGGAATAACAACAGAACCCTTTCTTAAAAAGGTACCTCAAAGAGAAACAATGATATACTTTTTTATCCGAAAAAAACAGATACAACGCTAACATTGCAATAGCAGTGGGGTACAGTGGTACCTCAAATAACAATCTGCTTCCCTTCGGTGAGGCTTTATTCGCTTGGTGGCCAGAGCTTTGCATTTGGATGATCCGTCTTTTTATGTTGCTTGAATTGTCCTGTAAGGTTTGGTAAAGCTTTGACCTGAGCCAAGGAGGGATCCATGGTCTCTCCAAGAGGCAAACTATGGGGGTATGGAGACAAAAGGTTGGGATCCACTTAATGTCTACCCTCGTGGTCAGTGGGTAACCTGTCCGGGGCTGCACCATGGTGGAGACCAGTAGTTTACGTGACGTTTTTCAGTGAACATGGAACATTTTCATTGTGTTTTTGGGACCCGATTACACAGAGCCTCTGAAAACTTGTGAAATCAGCTCACAAGGTGGAACTTTTCAAAAACACTTTCACCAAGGTCGTACTGAATAGTTCTTCTGCACATGTGCAAGCAGCTGGACTAGAACTGTAACTCTGCACCTGCATCTGGAGATTTTGCTCTATGAGTCTTCAAGCTTCATACCACAACCAAAACCCGTTCTTTTCTTATAGTTATTGATCACTCTGACATGAATTTAGATCTTTAATGTGGAGAACCAATGAAGTGAGAGGCACTTGAAGAAAAGAAATCACTGAAGAGCTTGAGGATTTAACTTAGATTCATGCATATAATAGAAAGCCTAAATAAGTTACATTAGAATCTAGAGCAAAGCTGGGAAAGTGCTCATTGATTTAAATTTGAAACCTGATCTGGTGGTCTGAAGGCTTTCTGAGAGGTAAACTAGTTTGGATCCAGAAACAAATAGGTTGGAAAGTACTTCAGTTCCTTAAAGACTCAAGTTAGAATCCTGGTAAAAGCCTTTCTACCGGGGAGTTTGGCTGTTCTCCTTGTGCATGTGTGGATTTCTATTCCCCTGGCAACTTCCCATAATCCAAATACATGCTCTTTCATATATCGTGATTCTAAATCATCTGTAGAACTTCATGTTTCAAACAGACAACCTATTAAATGAAAGATTGAGCGTCAGATCAAAAGAGTCTCACTATTGATAATGGTTAGAAAGCTAAGACAGCAGGAAGCAGCGAGCCATGTCTCATTTGGGCCTCGTTCAAAACCAAATAGACAACGGACCATTAAATGTTGACATGTTTACGGCTTTGTGTCATCTGTGAATGATGTACAGTAACATTTCAAGGCAAATGACAAGTTTCAACAGCAGCGGTGTCATATACCGAGAACACGCAGATTCAGCAGGAAACAAAAACTATGCCAAGTAGATAAGGGATTTGGCAAATGGATCCATACGTCTCCCCTGTCACTTACATATATGCTCTCCCATGTGATCCATCACGGCACCGATTGGAGTCGGGATGGCACTCAGGTCATCAGCAGCTGGCCCCCTTTAAGGGAGAGCTGAGAGAAGGAGACTTGGCATGGTTGGCCTGTTTAAAGGTGATGTAAACAGGCCCTGATGGATGAAGGACTCCCGTCCATCCATCATCCTTCTGTCCTGAAGGGCTTTAATCTTCCGCAAACACAATCCCGCCAGTGCGGCCCTCATCTCGTCTGCCTTGTCTCTCAAGTCCTTAATAATATCCCTTCGTTTGGGGACGTTGCTGCAGCAGCACACCGGCACACTCTGGCTGGACACCAAGAAATGACACCGTCTGGAGGTTAAAAGCCCCGAGAAGGGAAAGAACTCTGGAGCTGAGAGTTTCCTCAATTTACCTGGCTCATTACTTATTACTTTTCTGACATGAATAATGCAGGACCAAACAACTGTTGACATGCCATTAATTGATAGAACCCCAACTGCTATAATTTGATATTGGGAAGGTTTCCTGGAGTAGCTTTCAATCTGTTAACCAAATGGGATTTTCACAATAGTAGCCCCCAAGAGTTGTAACTAATATAATTGCTGATATAAAAAAACTGAAAGTATCTTTTATTATAATTGATGGCATAATGTATGAAAATTGTGCAAACATCTGACTTGTGTTACAAGCTAAACTGTAGCCCTCAAAATGAAAATGTGTTTGTTGTTGGCTTATTATTGGCAAACAGGGCAGGAAATGTTTCACACATCCACTTTGTTTGGGAGTATTATTCTTGAGGAGCAGTGGTGGATGGACTTTTCTTCTTCACCTATCCACTCACACATCACCAATAGCGATGGCAACATGCCATTGGGAGCATCCTTTGGTTCGGTGTCTTACCCAAGGACACTTTGACAGATGGACAGGGCGAGATGGGAGAGATTGAACCAACAACCTTGGAATTGGAAGACAATCCACTCGACCAACTGAATCACAGCTGCCCCAATGATGTGACCACACTTACTGACCCACACTCTTTTCCTAATGTGTTCTGGTTCAAAAGTGGCTGTGCGCCAAATCACGATGTGGAATATAAAGGATGCACAGCCCCCCCCCCCCTCCCATCGATTCCCCCGATGACTCTGCATATGAAGAAAAGTCAACAATTCAGATTATACAGTTATTTCTGAACCGCTGTTAAGGTTTCTTCAAATGATAGTGTCGAAACGTTGTATTTCATACTCATTTGAATTAGCCGTAACATTAAAATGACAGATGAGTGTAATGTGCCAGCACAACCCATTTATTTCCCACATTTTTCTGTTATGGTCCTGTGTATCCCTTTCACTTTCAATTGATTCCTGACATTAGTTAGGTTTTTGGCTTTCTGTCAGTACTTGTGTCTCATTGCCCTTCCTGTTAACGCTGTTGCGGCCAAGCTGCTGTCTCAGCTAAATAATGTAGGACTTCGGGGCCTGATGGGAAGTTTTATAAATGGCTGCCAGACCAGCCACCAGACATCATTAGATTTTGGTTGCCAACATTGATCGAATGGTTGACTTATCTTGAAAAGTTTCAATATGAGTGATAATGCTCCAGTGTGCCTATAGGCCATATTTCAACACCAACATAGTGATAAAGAATGATTAAAGACATTTGTTACAGCATGGATGTATTATTTCTTTCTTTTCGTGCTTCCTATTAAAGACACACACATGGACACTTTGACTTTATCATGTGTTATGTGGACATTGCATTGATTTGCTCAGTTGTTCCTGCAACTTAACCTCAACAAATATCCCTTACCTTAGATTTAACCAATTCTACCTGCCCATTAATATATACCAGGCACATTGTATTAATCATGTATATTCAAGTAATGGACGTTTATAAGGCAAGTAATCACTTTTGGTAAACTTCATATTTCTTTTTGTCCATTGTATAGTTATATTTAGGCTCTTTTGTTGTAAAAAAAAAAAAAAAACACCTTATTTTGCAGGATAGTAAGATCCGCCAGTGTGTAGAGTTTGCTACCAAATACAATGATTGTAGGAGACATTTTATGGATATTTCACAGTTTTGGACCAGAAGGTATTAATTGTTGGGTTTTACAAAAAAAATATAAACTATTTTTAAGGTTGAACCCCTATGCCACAACAACAAAAAAGTTTAAATTGAAGACTATTTTGGCACTATTTTTTCAGCCCGGCCCACTCAAGATGAAATTCAGCTGTTCAAGGCCCCTGAAATAAAATAATGACACTCCTGGTGGTGACCGGATTTTAAAGAAACAGTTGGAAATGTGAATTGATAATGATTTTGATCAGTTTTGATATTTTCCAACATATTATTGTGGTTCAAAAGTGCATGTAAAGATGTTGGTTTATGCCTCAAAAGTAAAAAATCTCCAGAATAAAAAGTCAAAGTACAGCGAGATTGCTGTATCAAGGGTTAAGAACATAGTGAATGGAAAGTAGACCACTTAAATGGTTGGGTTTTTGGGAAAGGGACAATCAAGCTTAGGTTCCAAGTTAGCCCGTATTGCCTTTGTGGGCCTGATGAAAGTCAAACTTGCATCTTTTCTTTGAAAAATGTAGAATTGAGTAACTATCTTCAGAAAGTACAGCTGAATATCAGGGGAAAAAAAGGTATTGCAAGAGCAAATTTCAGCATTAGTTAAGTGAAATACATGGATTTTCAGTCTGGAAGTGGTTTCAGTGCGTTTGGCAGCGGTGCTGAGTCTGATCCAGTCTGACATAATTCAGCCACTCGCGCTGCTTGAGCAGCCTGAACCCAGTCACACAGAGCTCAAATGAGTCTGTAACAGGATTTTAGCCTTTCATTTATGACTGGCAGTTAGTTTGATAGCATCTAAGAGCTGAGTAGGTGGGAGATGTGGAAGCCTTTTGGCAGTGTCAGACTTTCACCCAGCGAGCATATGGCTCACACATACACGGCCTCGTGAATTGAATCAAAGGCACCAGTAGAAATCATAGCAAACATTATCTCATGAAGGGTTGATGAAATAACACGACATGACTGTAATTTATCCACATATCAATGTCTCCAGGCCTCTTAGATAGAAGTCTTAAGATGGTATCTGGTATTATGCTGATTATAATACTGCTGTTCGGGGACAGCCCTCACCATGTGTACATACGGAAATCCTTAAATACCAATGCAAGCCCATAAATAGATTTCCACATTCTGAGTGGAAAAACCTGATCAACCAATTTCAACCCCATGCGACACCAAAGTTTTGAACTGAAGCCAGGCTTTATCTCTCGGTATCAGTAGCAGAGTTTGCTAATGGCTCCGTGGTTAATTCGGAGCAGCTAAGTTACAAAACCTTGTGGAAAAGACTCCCGAGGAGCGCAAATGATTTCATCCTGCTGTATATTGCCCATTATTGCTCATTCTGGCCTCTTCACCTCCACTGAGGAGATGTAGGCCACGTGGTTCAGTGATCACTGGACGAGAAGGTTGTCTCCTTGAGCTCCAGCACATTTATTCCTCACAATTGAAACGGCTTTGGATACAAAGTATCTGCTTTAAAGTGTATGAACGAAAATGAGCAGCATGTATGGATCATTTTCAGAAGAATTTGAAGCAAAGCACTGATTCACAGCAGTTGTATAGAAGTTTGTTTTTAGGATGTTGTTTGTAGGATTGAACATTGATGCTCATTTAATTGGAGAATGTTGTCCAGTCCAGACGCTGCCCTGCTGGTTTTAGAACTCCAAAAGTCTCTGCCGTGTTATCCATTTATTACCTGCTATTAAGTCACTTTGATTTCTTAAACTTGGATACGACAGAAAGTTTGACAGCACGATACCGGCCTCCAATTAGAGGTGATGACATAGCAACAGACATAAAAATAATATGTCATATATACTCACTTTATTGGGTTTGTTGGAACGCGGTCTTAAGCCCATTGGTTCCCCCTGCTCCTTTGATATGATATCTGATTGTTTAGAAAGAGTCTCAAGACAGCAATATATGTTTTACCATTTATTTAACAAATAAAGTTAAGATAGCCATTTGCAATGCACAGTGCTGGACCCTGAACGTCTCACACAGGAGTACAAGCAGAGTGTCCAACTTCCGTGGTTCGACATTTTTCTTCTGGGTGGGGGGGGTCACACCCCGACAATAGGTTGGGCGTCAGCACGATTGGTCAATTTTGTCATGGTGTCTGTTTCCAACCGAAAGTAGACGTCTTTAATCAATGTGTGTGCATCACCATAGACAAAGAAAAAAAAAGTACATCAAAAAAATTTAAATATTTTTCATTCAAAAACAAGGTGCGACAAATGTTTCTGAGGAACTTTGGTTGATATTGACACGTAACAACACATAGTTCCTGCAAATTTGAAGGTTGAACATCCATGTCCCATTCCGCCACATCCCAGAGGAGCTTTGTTTTGGATTGAGAGGACGTGTGGAGGCCATTGGAGTTCAAGACCAGCTCAGGATGATTTGAAATTGTACCATGGTGTTTTTGTGTTGGAATTGGAAGACGGTCCACTGTGGCTATAAAGGAACTGACATGGTCAACAACGACATTGATATTTGATAGTAGGGTGCCCAAAGTGTGGGAAGACAATCCCCCCGACACCATTAGAGCAGCACCAGCAGACTGGAATGTTGAGACAAGACGTTGGACAGGCAGTTTTTAACCACAACTTAGATTTTAAACAACTCGTCTTTTTTTACTTGAGAGGTTCAAAAATACTTAATTAACAAGAGTAATTCTCTTTGTTTTAACTCGGACTGAATGCAGGCATGCGCTGGCTTTAACACTGTCCACACGCACTGTGCTCGGAGTCTTCCTCCTGGACAATGTTGTCTCATTCTGTTGATGGACAGCCCGGCCCTGCATGATTTAGACGCCGTCCTACGTATTGACATATTTATCTACCTATGGGAAAATACAGACACCAATTCTATTATGCATGTATTCATGTATTCGTTTGCATAGTATGCCCTGTTGTAGATCCCACTTCAATCTGCTTCTCCTGTAAATTGTGCTCAGATACTGTATATAGTCAAGATAGTCAAGATTTACTATTCCATTCAGTTTTTTTTGTTTTTTTCTGTACACATAGACGTGAGCAAATGCGAGTGACAACAAAGCAGGAGTGTAATTTTAGTCCAGGTGCCAATTTCATCTTGAGTGATAAAATAGTGTCATAATCACCTTTTAAATGAAAACTTTTACGGGTTTCTTTAATCTGGTGCAAAACCAAACAAGTACTACTGAAAGCCTCTGTTGAAAAATACAGTTAAATACAAGAAACATTTGACATTTGGTAGCTATGAAATCTGTCCGCGACTCTCAAGAAGACTGTGAAAAAGTGAATGGCTTATGTTGAATCCTTACCATTTGCTTGGTAGTTTTGTGAAAAGTGCCTCCATGTACAACACTATTTTTTGTGTGCATGCACATTTCAGTTAACGGTTGAAATGTTTCTGATTCAAACGTGACATGCGGTCGTTGGCCTCGTGTGTACAACATAAACTGGGCAAAAATAATTTTGAAGAGCTCAATTTGTCTGTTTTTTTTTCTTCTCTCGCTACCATGCACAGCTGCCACACACAGTTTAAATACTCACAACAGCAGGATGCCAGTCTGTGGTGCATGTAAAATTGGGTGGCCGGTTTCTGTGTGTATAATCTTTTTTTTTTTCCCTTCCTTCTTTCAGTTTCATTCACTCCCCACACATAACGTCTGTATCTGTGCCATGTACCTCGGGCTGTAAACCGGCAGCTGGCTCTGCTGCAGAAGCAGGCTATTACTGCGAGAGGTAGAAGAATTGAATGTTCCAAATATTTCTGAGCACCTTTGTATGTTCGGTGGGTCAATAAAAGAGTAATCACATCCTTCACAGTCTTTATGTTGCCGGTCGGCCTTACACAAGCGCTCCTCTGAAGCAAACCGGCAGCGGAGAGGCAGAAATAACACTCAGGATCCATTTTAACATAGATTTTGAATCCTTTCGTTGTTGTTTTTCCACAATTTATTTCAAAATACGGCAAGGCGAGATATCGCTCCACATGAGATATCAGAACAAGTAGCAGTTGATTCCACTATAAAAAGCACAAAGAATACTTGAAATACAAAACATTTCCTGACTAATTATAGCCTCGTTTCCACTGCGCAGCACGGCACGGTACGACAAAGTGTACCAATAACCAAAATGTTATTTGCTTTATTTTCTTTTGAAGGAGAAGAGCGTCTTAACCTTTTCGGATGATTTAGCATCACAAATGAACCTCACATTTATGTTTTTGGACTGTGGGATGAAGCCAGAGAACTCGAAAGAAATCCTTCTGGCTGTAAGGCGAGAAGCGCTAACAACTGCTCGTCACTACGTGATCATTTCTGCCCTTTCTGCACTGGCCAAAGATGCAAACTCAACAGAAAAGGAGCATTGGGCTAAAAGATTTGAAGCAGGATCTGAACTGCTGCGTTCTTCCGTCCTTTGTCAAAGTTAATTTACAGATTTCTGGTTTTTTATTGCACATTGAATGAATCTCATGACGGTTCGGATGATTTTTATTGCGATCGTGGAACAACCTGCCTATCAAACCTTCTCTGAACATGCTCGTAACGGCTTTTATTTTAATTTCAACATCTACTTACTTCCGTAAGTCAGTTAAATCAACACTTCGTCGTTTTCTTTCTATATCAACTTCTACTGAAATAGAGAGAATGTCAGTCCTCTCACTTGCCAGGATTGGTATGCTGGGCTGACATCAGGGTAAAGCTTGCATTATTTACCCTCCTTGTCTTTCAGTCGGGTAATTATGCAGCGATTCCTCTTCTTCCTCTTCGTCTTTCAGCTGCTTCTTTCAGCCGATCATCTGTCTCCATCCACGGCCTCCTCTTCCTCCTTCACTACATCCATGAAGCCTTTCTGACGTATTCCAATATCTTTCCCCATCCACCATTACAGCCTGGCCTCTCCAGCTTTAACCTTAAATTACTCATCTGAGGTAATGCGCCCAAATTATGTCTTTCCCGTTGTTGTTGTCTCTTCCTGGTAAAATAAACGCCAGGCGAGCGGCCTCGCCTGCAGGTAACATTTGTATAACTAAATACCCAGGGCAACATTTATTCCAGGCGTGATTACGGTTGATAAATCAAAGAAAATGCGAACACATTCAAACATCGCACTCCAGCCTTGTGTTGGCCGGTTTTTTTTCTTCACCGTTGGCATATTTAGTACAAAACACAGACTAGGAGGAGAAATAGCCTCAAGAGTTACAGTGTGAGAGCTTTATTTGGCAAGGAAAAAAAAAAGGAGAAAGATATATCTAGTGAGTGGGAGATACTAAGTACTTTACAGAAATATTTATTGCCTGTGAAGAGATGTCTGCATTTTCAGATTCCGGGGATACGCTCGCAAACTGTGATTCACGATGACTGATGTTATGAACAGTCTTTATAATTTTTTTTTTTTTTTTTTGTATCACTGAGCTTCACTGTTTGACTTGTGAGAGATAAAACAACAAAAAAAGAAGAACCCTCATGCGATCTGTCACTGTTGGAATATTAACTCTGTGGAAAGCGTGACTAAATGAAATATGATAAGTATGAAGAGAAAACAATCAATTGGACAATGTTTCTCTCATCTTGCCTGGAAATCCTTGTGAGTGGGGGAAGGTTATTGATGGACAGTGACATCTAAATCACTGGAAAAGTTTAGTGCGAAGCGGTGTGAAGCTAAACAGACCAGCATACTTCCACTGTGCTGCAGGCAGAAACAAGTGGAATAACTATGGCAATAATATCGACAATAGGCGATTGCAGATTTGAAATCTACATGCTGAGCTCACATTTGGTGGAATAATTTGCTTCGATGGCCCCGATACAGACAGCATGGCACCAAGATTACTAAGATACTGCAAAAAATGATAAATACAGTACTGATAAGTTTGAGTTTGAAGATGAGCTTTCACATCCCGAGAATTTTACAGGTGATTTACAACGACCCCATTTATGCAACCCTTTTCAAGTAAAACTGCAAAACGTTTTTTTATGGGTGTCCATTTATACAACAACATTGCCCGGACCCACTGAAATGTCTGTGTACTCCGATTGTTCATATTTATGGTATATTGTTCTCTGATGTGAGCGTGGTATCGTTCCAAAAAAAAATCCCCCAAAAAACCCTAGTGGCTGAAACTGCTAATTATATAATTTCCTTGTAAATGTTTTTACAACATTGCTCGTAAACTCGACATATTTCTTAAGAAAACCCAAAAAGGCGGCATTTTCACTTGAAACGTCACGTAAATGGAGCCATAGGATAATAACATAATGAGTGACATCACATACAAACGCCATTCAAATGAAGGTTTTGCAGACTTTAGATTCTGTTTTGCAAAAAATCTTTATAATGTAACTAAGATCAGGGTCAACGTCATTTATTTAAAAGAGTCATTCACATGAATCCATAAAGGCAAACTGACATACTTTTTTTTTAAATCACGTTCTCAAGATTCAACAAGAGAAAATGCTGGAATAGTTTAATTGATTGCAAAGACAATGTGGTAGTGCAAGTGAAGCAGAAAACATTCACAATGTCTGGGGACACAATAAAACAGGAAGTGGGATCAAAACAGATCTCTTTCAACAGATCTGCTGGAAAAAGGGATCGAAGCCATATTCATTTGCTTGTGTTCACCATGGAGGGATTGAATAGAGTGCTGAGACACCATACGCTCAAGATACATCTACATACAAGGTGAAGAGTTTCCAGGGTGGTCTAAGTCGACGGACGAGTTACTGGAGCTCAAACTGCAGCAGAGGTTCATATTGGTTCTGACAGAAAGCTGCAAGAACACAAAGCTCAGCACAGGTTGTTGTGAATGAGGTCAGGATGCTCATGCTGGCTGACTACTTTTTTATTTTTTCCTACCAGAGGTTGAATGGCACCAGAAAGAAGGCAAGCCAGTGGAGGTATTGTCAAGCTGTGGGCGATTTTTAATTGAGGAACCTTGTGCATATAGTTTGTCACTTGGCACTTAGCTAAGCATTGCATAGCAGACCATGTTAACCATGATCCAGATCCAAGACCGTTCAGCTTCCTGCATCTGCTGCAAACATCCTTTTAGGGTTTTTTTTAACCAGAAACAACAGCATACGTTCGGAGGTCAAGAGGCGTTCAAGTCATAATGGATAAGAGCTGTTTAGGCTACAAAAATTCCTATGCAAGGTCAGGCAGGTGGTCACCCAGCAGCCAGTAGATTTACAACAGCCTTTTTACAGTGCAGAGTCTAAAACTGCATTGGTGTCACTACAGGAAAAAAAAAAAGAAGGCATGTTCGAGAGGCCTAAGTGCCACCTGCTCCTCTCCTTAATCCTTTAACCTGCATTGCATGCCCCACCAAACAGTCAGATCCCTCGCCGTGGACAGACATTAATCATCCATTAATCTTCATTTCGGTGTCGGTCCCATCTGATTTACTGATATCTGGCTTAAAACACACACACACACACACACACATGCAATTCCATTTTTTTTTCTCCCCCCCCCCCCTCCCGCTCCTCTCATGTGGTTCCCTCACCAGACCCGATTTATATCGTAATCATCGAGGCGTCGCCTCACGGGTGTGTTGTCCTTTGAGGGAGCAATGATAGGCACCAAGCAGCGATGAATGTGTTGTTTTTATCTGGCTGTTACCTGTACAGCCAAGTGAGGTGTAAAGTCCCCCCCCCCCCCCCCCCCCCCCTTCCCACACCACCCCCACCCCCATGGGCTCAAACTCAGCAACAGGTCCTGGGAATCCATGCAAGACAAATACTAATAATAAACGACACTTGGGAGTGACGTGCGGCTGTAGGTGAAATACGTTTTCTGGCAGCCTTTGGAATGTTTAATGACGCCGCGATGTGTCAAAGTGAAGTGTTCTCAAAGGGTGGCATAAATATACCGCCAACTTCACACACTCAGTTAGAGAGGCTCGAAACACACACACACACACACACACACACACACACACACAAACATCTCGGGCATCTTGAATTTGTTCAGCAATCGTCGGTGAGTTAAACTGCAACGGGACGGGCACATGATCTTTTCTCGGACCCCGTCTCTCCTCGGTCTCTCGTCTCTGTAGTTTTGTGTGCTTTGGTCTGTTTCGGGGACTTGACTTTTCAAACTCGGCAGAACTAACACAGGAAGATTTAACTCTCTCTGCTGGTGTGGCTGACATCTCCACGCCAGAGGTCATCATAATTCACTTGCAAAGTCAATACCGCTGTGTTGTCAAAACAAGAACCGTCTTCGACCAGCATTCGGGCTTTTCCTGGAGAGAGTCTCGCATCAGTACTTTAGCTGGGCAGTGGCAATTTTTCTATCACAGTGCTAGGACTCTCCAGATGGCTGCTGTATTACTCGGGAAGGTCAGATGTCCATCAGTGTGGATGATAAAATTATTTACAGGTGTAACACTGCAATCCCAAGACGTGCCTGTAAAAACATGGTGCAGGAAGGGAAGAAAAAAGGCGCTGCTCACGGGTTTATTGATTTACAGAAACACTTATGGTGGTTTCATTTAATGCGGATTACAAATGTAATCCCTTGAATTGGGCTGAAGGTATATTAAAAGAAAACCACACAACGTTCTGTTCTTTTATATGCTAATGGTTTATGCTTTCACAACTTTTTTTTTGTTCTATTGCTTTGTGAGAGGGCTGCACAGTGATGTAGTGGTGAGCATCGGTACCTCACGGAAAGAAGCTTTGAGGTCATTCTCACCTGAGACAGTGGGTTTTTTCAGTTTCCTCTTGTGACCCAAAAACGTGTGTCTGACTTTCATTAATTACTATAAAATCCCCGAGTAAATGTGGTTATCTGTCTTTTTGCAGTGTGATATACTGACATGTATCATCTCCATATGTCCAAATATAGATGAAAATATGCCTTTTAAATATCATATTGAAACACCATGAGAAAGACACCTTTTCTTGGTCTTACCAGCAAGTACAAAGAGTTGTGCAATCCATAGTAATACACACAGGAAATCCTGATTTTCATGTATTTCTTAAATGACTTTCTCGCTTACAGATGTGAGGTAAGACTTCAGTGTTTTCCTGCCAGAGCCAGACAGCCCATCTCCAGCACCGTTTACACGACAACGTTGAAAATGCATCATTTTTGAGTTTCTGTTTCATTTTCAAAACAATGTCCATTTACATGGACATGACAAAACCCCTCAAAAAAATCCCATTTGTGGTCATTTTAATAAAGAGGTTGCGTCAAAATAATTTATATTTATCGGTCTGCAATCAGTTGTGTGCAATGAACACATTTTATTTAATAAATGAGACTAAACCTGGCGACACTTGAGAAAACCCTGAGACACATTGTGATGCACACACAAAATCCAAAATGGGGTTTCCTGCCCTCTTCAGTACCGTGTGAAGTCCATTTTAGAATATGTAAAAGAACTTTTTTAGAACAGTCAGATTTACAGCATTAAAAGGGATAATTTGAACCCCTCAGGCCATTGAAATGCGCAGGAACAACCTGCAAATTGCAAAACCGCAACAGCAAAGATAGATACTACAAACCATATATCACCATCAAGTGTTGTAGTGTGATCAAGTGAAGGCTGCAGTGATTTTTGTTACCCTACACTGAATACCAGCCACGGTATTAAGTATTGTTGTGGTATCTGTCTTCACTTGTGCAGCGGTTTGTAATTTGCAGACGCTCCCTGCACTCTGATCTCACAGTCGGCTGCTCCGAGAGAACAATGTTGTTTCTGCTGCTCAAAAGACAATTACTTTTGACAGAAATAAGCTTCCTTGGGAAAAAGGGGTAATTTGTGCGTTGATGACGTTTCACTTAAGAGTTACTGATGCCAGAACTTTACTGAGCTGCTCTCTGCAGTTGTGTCTGTGTGTTCTAATCCAGCATATAACTCCAACTTCTTCACATCCGAAGTGTCCCTGTACCTGAAACTTTGTTTACCGTATTGTCCGCACTATAAGGCACACCTACATTGATTGACATAACTTACAACTTTGTTCATATATAAGGCGCACCGCATAATAAGGTGCATGCAATAGACCAGTGGTCAGCAACCTTTATAGCTCAAAGCCATTAGTTTACATTTTCCACTGATTCTAACACCCAGAGAGGTGCACACACTTTATTTTGATAGTCCTACCTGCAGCCTATGCCAGGAGGAGACTACACACAAAACCTTCTTCACTGCTGGTTGACAACTTACAACTAATAAACTAAACTACATGAACTAAGCAACAAAAACACAACACAACACAATTATTACCGACACCACAAACCAAATAGAACCCCCAATAATTGCATTTAAAACACCACAAACAGAAACTCCCATAATTCATTGCAGCTATCGGCTGCACTGAGGAGCTCAGGATGCAAGGCATGATGGGAATTCATGTTTTGTGTTGTTGGAGGTTATTGTGGGTTGTTGTTGGGCTTGGTGTTGTGTTGATTGTGTTTATGCTGTGTTTTTGTTCCCCAGTTTAGGGAGTAATTATTTCATCTAGTTTATTTTGGTTTGTTAGAATGTTGGTGTGCAACCATGAGTGATGAATGTGTTGTGTGGAGTGTCGTCCGCTCTGAAGATCTGGTTGCGAAGTTAGAGTTGTCAAAATAAAAGCTTCTGGTTGTTCAGCTGTCAAATAGCAGTCTCAAGTAGAGCAAATCTTCCATATATAAGGCGCACCGGGTTATAAGGCGCACAGGCAGCTTTTGAGAAAATTTGAGGTATTTAGGTGCCTTATAGTGCGGAAAATACGGTACTTGCCATTGCTCCAACTCGCCCAGCCTATTAAATATAGTGCAGCAACAGATATCAAGTGTGTTAATGCTGTCGGAGGTGGAAGGCACAGAGGATTCTGGACGTTACTGCCCGGGACTTTCTACGTTTAGCATAGTTCTACCTGATAGTTCTGTATTTCTCTTAATTTTTCATCTCCTGTTATCATTCCTTTACTGTTCTCACATCATTATTATCTTGTTCAGGCAGGTTTTGTGTTAAACCGTGTGACAACGAGAGTGGGAGGGACGTTGTGGTGAATCATGGTGCTGTGCACTGAGTGATGCAGGCGAGTCCAAATTAAGAAAATCCAGACTCTGAGTTTCACATGAGACCTATGTATAGCCGGAAGAGCCGCACTCTGCAGCAACATTTCTGGCGGCCCGCAATAAACAAGGCCTGTGATTCATTGCGGGCCACCAGAAATGTTGCAGGCCGCACTTTGACAACCTATGCCTTAGAGGAAGCAATTAACCCCAAGTGCAGGGTTTTTGACTGTAGGAAGCAACTGAAGTACATCAAGATTATGCAAACTTCACTCAGAAAGGTCCCCAAGCCCAAACTTGAGCCAGGGATGCACTCACTGTGAGATGAGACAGCGAACCACTACACTAGCCTGCCGCCATGAGATCCTTTTTCATCTGAGCTCCTCTAATGTATTATTCACATGATTAGGGAAATGTTCACTTTAAGATCTCATCGGAAACATGGTAATTACTTCACTAACATAAAATCAGATAAATGTAATTTATTTCCACTTTTACATCAGTGAAGAGTTTGAAATTTGACCCTCCTAATAGAGAAATGACAGATGTGATTGTTTCAGGTTTTTTATGATGAAAGCGACATGAAGCCCACAAACAAGAAAAGGCGGAAACACACAAAAAAACCCAATCAATAATAGACATTGGAAGATTGTTTCCCTGATGTGTGTCCCTGTCAAAGGCTCCGCTGTGCTTTTGTAAATAATGACTGTAGATAATCTAAAGTGACATGACTTACCTTTAAGGGGACTGCGTGGTGGATGCTGAGCATGTGTGCATTCCTCTGGTGGAATCCACTGGAGTCAACCCGATTGAATGGCTGTTGTCAGTGTTTTGTCAGTCCCGCAGGTACACTGAAGTAGTAATTATGTCACTCGCAATAAATGAAGACAGAAGGCCGAGTATAAATAGTGTCAGACATCAGGGGGGGCACTCAGGTCAGGAGATTTCAATAGAAGAAGCAGATCTGAGGCCCATCTTAAACAAGACATTTGACTAAAATATCATTTTGAATCATTTCTAGATAAAGTAATATGAGAAATCATAAAAACATACCATTTTTTTTTTAAATTATAGTCTCCAACATGCTCATTTAACATTGTTATAAAATTGAAACACCAGCAAATTGCCTTAAATCTTCATTGTCAACAATTAAAACATGAGAATTGATAATGATTTACTGTTATGTAACCTTAAAAAAAATAACGTGCGTCGTAATCCTTTATAGGGTTCACCTCAGTGCTCACATCCAGCCAAAAGCACAAACACGTCATGACGTGTTTATGTTTCAACATGATGGAGAAGGTCCAGTACGCTGATTACCTCAGGGATCGGCGACATACAGTGTGCATGTTTGTCCTTGCTGACTCCTCGCCACACTAACTGGGAGATAGGATCAACACGGATACAATAATCGGAGATGACATTAAATATTGGCTAGTCTCGCCTCGTCAAATTCTTTACTGATATTGACTCACTGAGCCGACGAGCAGGTTACGTAGGATGTTCAACTCGGTTTCAGTTGAACCAAGAAGAAATGACAATGACTTCTTGATTGACTGTAGATCTGATCGTGTAGTTCCTTCAGTAGGTTATAATCAATATACACATGGTTGTTTAATACCTCCTGAGCCAACTCGAATGTTGGGCCGACAATGCAATATCAATCAAATCAACACAAATGCCAATTGTTACCATTTGTTTCAGCAGTTATTATCTACTTATGGTTATTTACAGTGCTTGGAACCCAAAACTTTGTATCAGTTACACTGATGAAAACATATGATTACTGATACTGAGTTGGTGTCTCACCATTTGGTCAGCCCACTGAGCCAATTAGAAGGTGGAACATGGCAGCAATTAGAAATGGCAATGAGTGTCTGATTGGCGTGATGTAATACGGCATCATGTTTGTGGATGATAATGGCCCACTGAGCCAACCAGGAGGTGGTATTTATCATCTTAAGGTAATGAAACTAATCAGAATTCAAACGTCCTTGTTGATGGGCCTCATACAGGGTTGTGGATCCCTCCTGGCTGGCTCAGTGGGTTACCTTTACACCTGTTGCTGAATATTTTATCGATCAGGGAATGTGACCTATAATTCTGTATCAATGACACCAAACATACGTTGACAATGATTGTTGTTTGGGTGGATGTGCAAGTTGTGTCTTACTTAACTCCTTTGCTCCTCAGAGGAGTTTAGGACATCCACCAGAAAAATGTCACTCTGAACGATCGTGAGCAAATTGATGTCGATCTTATGCCAGTCTGACCCCGTTTGAATGTTTCCGCTGATTGTTTGAATTTTCTGTGGATGTTTTTCTAAACTGAAGGAGGTTTTATGAAGATTGGTACTCGGCCCAACACTCAACCCATAACCTATAAGTCCAGGGAATCACTTTGTCTGGTCCCCACCCTTCCACCTGTTGGGCATGGATGGGCCATCCAGGAGTATTAGACTCCACCCGACAAAGCTCTCTGGATCATGGAGACATCATTTGTGTTGCGTTAGTGCTGGAAAAAATTTGAGTTTGTGCTGCGTTGCTGAAGAATTTCCCCATGGATTAATAAATTGATTCTGAGGTTTTAAAGATAGAACTAGTTCATTATGAGATGATGACGTCACACAGACCTTGTCCTAATGGAACACAAATTGTTAGTATTAGTTTCTTTTCTGACCTTTATACTAACCTCAAGTTGTCTTTTGAGGGAATACATGCAAACATTCGTACATACTCCAGTATCAGAATAGTATCGGTATCAGCAGATATCCAAATTCGGGTATCGGGATCAGATCGGAAGTGAAAAAACACGGATCGTTGCTTCCCTACTTCACATTTTACCAACTGTGTTCACACCCATTGAATAAGTGTAACAATTCACGGATTTCATACATCTGAATTCAAATCAGCCTCCCTTTTTCCCTCAACATCCATCTGAAAGTCAACATCCACCTCAGTCCCAAAGAACCGCAAAAGAGCTGAAGGTGTCATCTTTTCCATTTTCCTCACCTTCCCCTCTGAGTGGATATTTCAGAGTTATTTCAAAAATGCCTGAGGGGATACGAGTGTAACTCAGCTCAAGCTGCAACTACTGGTGGCACGGCAGCACCCCAGAGTTAATAAATAACAAGCAAGAATAATGTGAAATTGTAATGGAATATGAAATAGCAATGATAACAGGTCACAGAATGTGAACGTTTAGAAAAAAAACCCTGTATTTTTGCAATAATATTATGACTTCCACCAAGCTCCCCTCTGTGTAACAAGGTGTTGGTTTTTTTTGTCTCTCCTCAATTGCCGGCACTTCCAGCAGTGTCTCTGAGATAAAATGTTTAAAGGAATAGTTGACATATTTTAGAAAAAGGTGAGAGTGAACAATTCTTTTTACTGTGTGCACCTTTTTTTTCTTTTCTTTTTACAATTTAACCACTTGGAAGAACCGCTCAGATCAGCGGATTTGCAAAGTCGCTTGATACGTCTTATGTTTGTTAAGATTCCAGCCGTGTATTTCCAAATAACGGTAATGAATCATCAACATTCATACCCAACTTGGAGTTGCCAATCACTTTTACCTCCTTTGCACATTGTAATTTATTTTGTTTGTTTATTCATTTCAGGCATGTGCCATTTTATACATTTCAATATTTATATACACACACACATCTAAAAATATGTACACCATTTTTTGTGAAAATAATAATTTACATCTCATGAAAATATAGTTATACAAACAAATAGATAATCTGTGTTTAATTAGACCCACACAAACCTATCAACATACATACCTGCATGCACACACACACATACATATCTCATATATCTAATATGCCTGAAAAAATGACTTTACACTGATTCTAACTGCACAAACAGACTTTTTTGCACATTTGTCTTTTGAGACCAAGGCCCACAAAATCCTAATTTAGACTTCGAAGAATATTATGTTACCTCTCTTGCAAGTGATAATGACTTCACACTAATAACAGGAGCATAAACACAGCAGTCTTTGCAAAAAGCTGAGTTGCAGCTTGTGATGTCATACTGCGCGAAGCTGATGAAAATTGGAAGCATAAAGAAATTCAAAGAAGTTGATAAATGTCGGAGGCAGGCAGTTTTATTGGATCTCAACAATGGAAACCAGTTCGCAACCGGTTCTGGATTCCAACCCCCGACTGCGCATCGGTGAGGTTCGAGCTTCAGTCCTGGACACTGGTGGCTTGAATATTCAGTCATACTGGTTTGATTGAACCAAAACCAATCTGCCCCCGGAACAGTTTTCCCTTTCAGATCAGTCTGTAGCCATAACAATCCTTTCTGCTTCATTTAAACCTCCTTGAAATTGCTCCCACCTTCACTCTACCAGCGGTGCCTTTGGGTTCACCGTGCAGTTCTCAAACGCTCTGACACTAAATGGCGCACGGACTGTGGCAGCCATCCAACCCTTCCTCATGCCTGGCCTCGTCTGCCTCGCTAGAATACCCCCTCTAGAAACCGTCCACTCCTGTTCCTGGAGCTCCTGGTAGGACGAGGCAAGTTCTCGATGGGGGAACACGGAGAAGAAAGAAGTATTCTTGGAAGTGGCGCGTGGCGAAGAATGACTCACGAGTTGCTTGTTTCGCTCCGTTGGCAACAACAATCTGCCAGACGGCTTACTGGGATTCACTCAGTGTCTTATTTGAATACACACCAGGCCGAGGAGGAACACCTTATCGCCGAGATGTGAGCAACTGTGATAAATTTGCTGTATCCAGCTGCATTGAGCTGATAAGCACTCAAATTATATTCTCCCTACATGCCTGCTCTAATTAAAAAAAAAAAAAAAGTCTCTCAGGTTTCAGCAAGTCACCATTTGATGTGTTTAATCTTTGTTTTAAAAATGATGCAAGTCGCGCATAACATTTTGAGATTAGGTTTTGCACTTTCTGCGATAATAAATAAGTAAATAAATAAATAAATTGACTATTACACGCATGCATGCCCAGTTTTTCTTTTCTATTCTGTTCTTTTTTTTCTTCTTCTTCTTCTCCCATGACCACCTGCTGCTTTCAGGGTCTGTCTCCGCACGTGGAGGCTGACATCATCAGTATTCAACCCGCCTCTTTCCCCTCCTGTCGCTCCTCACAAAGGAGCCCCCGGGGGCATTAGTGGTGAACCTCTACCCACATGGGACCTGTTGGTCCCCCTGACACCTGTCTCCCTCAGGTTGACCCCAGTCACGCTATGGATCACGCTACAATGCCTCCAAGTCTAAATCTGTCGGCATGGTCCGACATTGACAGGCAGCTCCCGCGAGCCGACATGCAGCGGGGGGAGGCTTTGGAAAAACAAAAGGAAACCTTCCAGAGGATGAATTAATAGTATCACCGAGTAAGATCATATTTATTCCAACAAGTCTGGTCACTTTCACGGTCTGGTTCATTATTGATTGTCAGGCTCCCTTTAGCGGAGAGATGCACTTAATGGAATTAGAAAGTTTTCCAGAATTGACTTGGAAAAGGCCACGGCTGTGAGCATGATGGTTAAAAAAAAAAAAAAAAAAAAAAAAAAAAGTTGTGCTGCAAAAACAATGAGAAGGAAATCTCTGCCAAGGGAAATCAATAACTATCAACATCTACAGTGTGGAATATAATGTTATTGAGTCCTTATTTTCTTTATGTGAGAGCAAACGTTTAAAACACAGTTTTGTTTTATTTTTGTGTTGCCATTTTTCTGGAGAAACATTTAACACCTCTTCATCCGATTTGGGTGGAAGGACAAAATTAATTGCAGAGGAAAGTCACAAATCAAGTTTAGAAATATTATCGATTTCCATAACACAACAGCTTTAATCATTATATCTGTTCACAATATGAGAAAAATAAAGACAGAGTAGGCTATGGCCTAAAAGAGCCTAATTATCTAACTTCTTAAAACTATAATTTACCGTAATTTCTGGTCTATAAGCCGCTACTTTTTTTCCCAAGCTTTGAACCCCTTATAAAATGACGCGGCTAATTTATGGATTTTTACAGGTTATCGGGCTTCATGCCACCAGATTCTACGTCCACGTGTAGATACATGTTGTTTTGAGCCTCTATTTCTCCAAAACTTGCCCTAAAAGTGATGTTTCTGCTCTTGGTGACCTCGTCTTGTGCTGCTTTCTGTGGTCCGGAAGTCCAACAGCTGAAGGGCCATGGGTGATGCGTCAGGTGCATCATCTAAAGCCGCCCTGCTGGACTACGTGGCTGAGAAATCTTCCTCGTCAGAATCATAATCAAGAAATAACCAATAAAACACTTTATCAACATGGATAAAAATCCTTGGTAATTGTATATCTCTCTCCCTCTCTCTCTCCGTCTCTCTCTCGCATTTCCGCAACTTTTCAAACGGTTTTCCTCCGTTTTCACAGAGACAGAGTGTTTTCAAAAAAGTTCCTGCTTGGTAGCCGTTTTCCAAAAGTTGATTTTACCGTATTCGTATTCACATTCACATTTCTGTCTCCACGTGAAAATGTGGTTATAAACTGCTAAGTTGTCAGGCTGCACAGTGATGCACTAGTTATCTCTTTCTTCAAAGTCTAAATGTCCTCCCTTCAAATCAAGGTTTGCATGTTGTTCATTTTACTTTGTGGGTTTGTTGATCTGCTTTCGCCCAGAGTCTGCTGGGAGTTGCTCGTGCAGTGTGCAGCAACCACGCTATAAATTAGATTGATGGATGAATAGCACTTGTTTGAGCTGAGGTGTGTAGTGGTGGGCACTTTTCCTCTCATTAAAAGACCCCGGTTTGATTCAGGGCTTTTTTTTTTTAATGCGTGGAGTTGGGATTTCTTTCCAGTTACTCTTGTGGGCTTTCTCCCTCAATCCAAAGCTTTGGGTTTGTATGATGAGCGATAACAATTCCTCATGTGAGTTTTATAAAGCAGGTGTCATGGAAGGGTGGAGTAAAAGGTCTTTATCGATGACTAAAAAGATTGTTAAAGCTGATATAAATACATTTCCAGCAACACAATGATCAATTCAGCAGAGTGAGTTGCATACAAAAAGCACCTATGAGTCATGTTTAGATTGTGAGCGCGACATCTCCCAGTATCTGCTGCTATCTGCAGCATGAAGCAGTGAATAAAGCCACTTTATACTGACTCTGCAAAGTTTCAGCAGCTGGAACTTTTTTTCGCTGACGGAGCCAACCGTTCACTGGTTCCACATAGCGAGCCATGAAAGTGACTCCGTGTTTTACATCCTAACTGCACACAGTAATTTACCTCACAGCACCTGCAGGGACCAACACAACAACCCAAAGTCACCATTAGCCCCACGAGCACCTGACCACCGGCGCACAAATTTAAAGACACTTGACAGGTTATACCAATATACCACGAATGGAAACTTCACTTAATATGCAGTTGCTTGGGTGAGTTTCCTCCCTGTTTGTCCCTTCAGTAATGGCATGCACGCATCTGATTCCGGGGCCTTGTTTCTTACGGATCTTTGGCTCAGACTGTGTTTAATCCAGGGAGATGATGTGCATCCATTGAGCAACGCACATCAGAGAGATGTTTGAATAACAAAAGCGTCAATCTGCCATGGAGACACAGCAACGAGAGCCGCGCTGTTGCAGTCGTTATGCATTAAAATGTGAATTTGCATAATTCAGCAGTAAAGAGCAAACGGGAAGGTACACTGGGGGTGGTTGGGTGGTTCAAAGACATGAAATAAAAGTTAATGTTGACTTCTTCAAATGCATTCAGCACAAGCCACATATGGATCGAATGCCATTTTCTAGGATCTGAGGTGTCTTCTTCAGTTTGTATTTGTATTTATGTAGTTATACAGAGATTTATTAATATAAGGTACCTTATTGCCAATTTATTACATTTGTAAAGTACTTGTTCGCATTTTTTCAATGCCTTAAAAACTGTTTTTCCTATTTTGAGTTTTTTACCTATTATTTAGTGTTTCCAATCATTTGCATAGTTGCTGTTTTTTGCAGTTTTCTGCCTGCATTTGCAGTTTGTCTGTTACAATTGCATGAAGCAGTTTGTGTCGCACTCCATCTGTATAAATAGTGAACGTCAAATAAAGTTCTGGCAAATTGACTGATTACAGGAGCTGAAATCGTGAAACTTGGGACACACTTCACTTGTATAACTTAGAGCTGGAAACCTTAGACCCAATAGAAAATGCAATTCAGGAGTTGATTGATGGATGGATGGATGGATGGATGGATGGATGGATGGATGGTAAACTGGATCAATGGTGAATTGGATGACAATGTGAGACGCTGTACGATATTCCGCAGGCTGCTGATGCTACTGCAGATGCTCATCAACACATATTTGTTTTCAGCTGAAAAAGAATTGACTCTGCATTGGAATCAACATATTATTATTGTGCCGACTGTGATTGCGGTGGCCCCACAGATGATGTTCAATAAGCATGCATGATACACTTGGGCATTTTTGACCTGTTTTGTTCAGTGGAGCGTTGAACATTTGGACCTAATTAAAACCAAATTTTATCCGCCCGTCGTATCAACAGAAACGTTCATTTCAATCGGAAACATCTGATGTGATCATTTCAAAGCGGACGCTGGCCAATGCCATTGATTTGCCAGTGATATTGTTTCATTTCGATTGTCTGCATGTCGAATGTTTAAACATTAAGCAGCAAGACTCGGTGTTCTCTTCTGATCAGTTTATTGTGTTGCATCAACAAAGTGTAATGCTTTATTAAAGGAACAGAATATTATGATGTGTTATGTTTGGGACATAAATCAAAGGTACACTAACTGTAAAAGCAATTTGTTTAGTGAAACCTTTGAAAATGCGCTGATAAAAGGAGGCACAATGTAAATCCATCCAGGTCCATGTGTTGTGCTGTATGTGTGCTGAAGTAAGTCCCCCCAACCAGCTCGCCTCAGATCGCCCACTTTGTCAATGCAGCATGCAGTCTGTTCTCAATCTAATTAAAATAAATAAATAAATAATAATAATAATACAAATGGTCGATGGAATCATAACCAAACAAAGACTGAAGCTCTTGGCAATTACTGACTAGAAAACTAACCTGCCAAAATGCTGCAGCCCCTGAAACAATTCCAAAACAATCAACTAAATATTAGTTTCACAGAATATTTTCATATCTAACGCATTTGTACAAGGTATCAGATGAAATTACTCCAATTTACAGCAATAATGAGTTCATTTCAGGTTAAAACAAGAAATCAAATATATGCATGCCGATTGAAATTAGATGCATAAAAATAGTGCTTTGCATTAAATTACATCCTTGTGGTAGATGGGTTTGGTCGCAAAGATCAAAGTTGCCCATCCCTGCTCTCAACATTGATTCTCATGAATCTTCAATCAGCGTGTCCATGCATGTTATTTCTTTCCAAAAACAAACTTCAACACATGATGCTTTTTCTCATCAAGCGTTGTTGTGTAAACGATGCATATGCTCCCTTACCAAGTGAATGTTTGACTGGGTGTTGTCTTCAACCAACGTGCTCGCTAGAATGTGCTAATGCCATCAATTGTACACAAACCTGTTCCTTATTGTTGTTGGTGAAGCACTCTCATAGCTATTAGTATGAAAGCGTAAAGAAATATATTACAATAAAAACACTGTCATTTTTGTCCAGGCCTGTTTCATGAAATTGTTTTTTTTTTAAATAATTCCATTTAACCACAAATCAAAAGCAATGTCTGATTGTCTTTGCTTAATTTTGATAGAATTTTTACTTATTATACATCTGTCAGATTAAAGTTATTTCTGTGACAATTCTGGGATATATATATCCCAGAATATATATATATACTGACTCAGGAAACAAGTGCAGGATGGTTGAGCAGTTATAACAAGAACAGAAAAAGAAGCATTGAGACAGGAAATACTTCTACTTTTGAAGACTTATTTTACACTGACAAGATAATGAAAACATAATTTCTTCTGTATATCAATGGGGCCTTGAAGACCATTTAGGGTATAGTTGGGCTAAAAATTAAAACACTACAGCTTCATCCAAATGGCACCTGCTGTATTTATTCTCGATACAAGTATTAATACAACATTGTAGCCCGTGTACATTAATTAACGGAAAATGAAGGTACACTTCCAGTCCACTGTTTTCCTCTCCGCCGCACAATGTCACCGCTCCCAAATAATGATGTCCTCTGCATTTCTGCAAGGGAGCATTTTCCCGGCCATTTATCAGTGTTCAGTCCCGTGTACAGTCTGTCATGTCGCGCTGGCGTCTGCAGCCGGGGATGTGAGGCACACGAAGGACCCGGGAGCGTGAGGGGGGCCGGGGCTTCGCCCGTCTCGTGATGCCGAGTCCTCTGGTGAGAAATGACACTCAATTTGTTTCCCATCATGCTACCTGGGCAGTCACGTATGATTAACGCACCCCGGCCAAGTGACCCGAGACGTGTTTTTCTCCCGCTCTGACGAGGCCTGCTCCAGCAGCCACGACACACACAAAAAAGCCTGTCACATACCCGCATAGAAAAAAACTTGTGGACTCGACCTCACACTTGTGTTATTCTTTCTTGTGCAGCACTCACATGTGTGAGTATAGGTCTTGTTGGGAAAACATTTTTCAGGGCTTATAATCGGTCTAAAGTAACTGAGAAATGAGTGTTTTGGGTGATTATTACCACTTGATGAAGTTATAAAGTTTGTCTCTTTAAAATAGAATTCCTAATTTTTACATCAATGTTTTTCAGAGTTTGTTTTTATATTTCGTTGAGCATTTAAATATGCTTCTGTTGCATCTTACTAAGTGCACGAGTGTTAAAGTAACTCGTGACACCATCTTGTGGTGTATAATTGTATTGCAACATCATCAGTGCTTTGACTATTGGATTGGCTTGGCGAAACAACTAGCCTTTTTGAAATATAGACTGAAAAATAAATAGCATACATTCAAAGTAAGTGCAAGCAGGTTAACATTACTGAGTGAGAGATTGATGCATGAACTAGAGAAAAGGAGCAAAACAGTTAAGATAAACTACCAAAATGCACAAAAGAGCATACATCTCTTACAGGTCTAAACTACATTTTAAATAATATTAATCACAGCTACTGTGAATAAATTGAGTTCTGCAATAAACAGCACTTTGGTAAAATAGTAACAATTAGATAAAAACTATGGCTAACGCTAAATAGCAATTTGTAGGAAGGAATGGGATTACCAAAGTAGCACGCTTGTAACTGTCAGTAATCGTAACTTAAGCTATAGTACGCATTGAGAAGAAGACACTAATGCTAATGGTATCTCTGATTTTTCTATCAGAAGGACTGAATTTCTTCAAAATTGAGCTAGTGCTAAAGCTAACAGTTGTAACTTAAGTTAGACGTAAGGAGGAGAAAATGCTTATGCTAATTTGGATGTTAGCATTTCTCAATAGACGCAGATTAACCCATAACATCTGATCAGATCCAACAGCAAAAACATTAGTTTGAGGGTCTTCATGCTAAAACCAAAACAATTACGAGAAAACCGCTGGCTAAAGCTAATGGTTAGCTCGTGAGCAGGATGGGAACAGAAACAGCAGCTCTTCAACTGTTTCCTCGTGAGGACAAAATAAGTTTGACAGTAATTGTAACTCAATGCCATGTTAGTAACTAGCATAACTAACGGGTCACAGCAAAATGTTACAATTCTGTGTTGACACTGTGGTTATGTGTGACAAGGAGAAAACCTTGACACTATGACATTTCAGTGCACTTTCATGCATTAATCCGCTTTTAACAAGAAATTAAATTAATATAAATCAAAAGGCCTGCATACATTCGTGATCTGTTTAATGTGAGACGATGAGCAAACAGGGTAGAAATGTCCAACTAAAGCATCCAGTGTAAATTAAGGCAAAAGGGAGGGGGAAAAAAAAAATGTTGCAACTGGGTCTCCCACAGATGTGTGAAATGTGTTCTTGTCAGCCTTTAGGGAGGAAAATTGGAAAGACGAGACGACAGTTTGGGGAGGCGCCGAGGGAAAGAGGAGATCTGTCTTCCGCTGAGACCTCGTCTGTGAAAAGAAGATACAGGGAGGCACATGCTTACAGATCCGTGGACAAAACAAGGCGAAACTTCCCCCAAAATACAACTCCCTAACTTGAAAGAAGACCCAAATACTTAGGAGAGCTGGAAGAAGAGTTGGGAAAAGAAAAAAAAAAAAAAAAAAAGTCTTGATGGAGTGAACAGCATGGTGTTGCAAATGTGAGCTTGGGGAAAAGTGAAAATAGCTGCCTGTGTCACATGCTAAACTTCTTTCATACGTCTGGAGCTAAAATAAAAGCGATACTCAGCACTGTCAAAAACACACATCAAAAAGCCTTTTTTGAAAAGTTGTTCTCTTTGAAATTGTGGGTGTGTGAACTTTTGATGCCTCGTTTTTGACATCTCACTGCTGACTACGCTAACTACCCACATAAAACATCCACTTTACCAATACAGATGAGACGTACCTGATACTTTTGTTTTTTTTTTGACGTGGTACAGTGAGACACAGATTTCTCGCCACTGTTAATTTTCTATCCTGCTTCTGTGCAACTTTGTTCCATTTTCTCCCTGGAGATGGCTTATTATTCTCTCGGGCTCTCGGATTTGAATATCAAAGAAAATGAGGCTCCTATATAATCTTAAAGAACTGAAACCCCAGCTAAGCTTTTAAAGGTTGGTGAGATCCATCAGGAATAATAAGCACAAGGATTTTGAATTGAAGACTGGTTAACTTTGCAATTGTTCGTCGGGGTACAGCAGACCCGCACGTTTCTCAACTCTCAACCTCAAAAGGACACAAGACATACTTTTTAGGCTTCATGCTCCCCGAGCATTCACTGGTTCATCATTTTATTTTTCATAGTGTTGAAATAAATAAAAGATCTTAATATATCATGGTTTTATTCAATGTTCACACATCAGACATGGGTAAAAAAAAACCTCTATCTTTGTCAAAGTTCTTCTCTAGAAACCACCACTTTCATATTAGGCGAAAGGTTTTCATCTCTCGATCGACCAACAGACTTCTCATTTGAATGAATTCAAGAGTTCTGACGAACTCTTTTAACTTGATCATTCTTCCACGTAGTCTGCCATTTTAAACTCACTGCTACAGATACAATCGGTTTACATTTTTCCTTGTGCTTTTTCTCTCCATGTTCCAATCCATGTTGTTTCCACTGATACTCGGAGACAATAGGTGTTGATATGTAAACAAGGACGCACTGCAGCCTGAGTGGAGCCCACTGTGATTGGCCGGAGCGGTCAGGGGTCACAGGGAGGACCCAGATAGAGGAAGTCCGTTTCTCTGATTCAAAACTCTGTTTCTTTAAGATCAATCTCTTTCCTTCACTGTCAGTGTTGGGAATAACACGACCATGAACGTTTACACAATTAGTTAATAACAACCTCAGGTCTGTCCAGCAACAGTTTTGGAACATAACATAATAGAAAACATCTTGCCTACATACCCCATACTGTGAATATAGATTAGCTCTATATTGTATATATATATATATATATATATATATATATATATATATATATATATATATATATATATATATATATTCTGTCTGGGGGGGTTTATACTATATTTTGTGTTTAGTTTGTATCTATTATCTTGTCTTGTTCTGTCCTGTGTGTTGTGATACTCTGTACAATCTCCATTGAGTATTTATAGCTCATTATTATTTCACCCTGTGTGTAAATTATTCTATATTGTGTTCTGCAGTCTGCTCTTTTTTCTTGTTTGCTATTCAGAATTTACCTGCTGTGGGACTCATAAAGGAATATCTAATTTTATCTCATCTGATCTAAAAGGCGGCCCAGACCCCGGGTTGACCACATACTGCTCAATATTCACCGTTTTTACTGATTGAATAAAGCAAAGAGATTTTTGCTTTTGATGGAATCCCAGGCTTTAATCTGGTTTTAGCCTCTGTTTCTGTATTGTTTTCTGGAGATGATGCCACATTTACATGAAGCGCTGCAAAGATCTTGCAGTATTTTAAGAAGAAACAGAGCATGCCAACTAGTCTTTCAGCTGCATTTGTAAGATCAAATTGTAAGATCAATCCCCCATCTATGTGTTAAAGTTTCCTTGAGCAAGACACTGAACCTCAAATTGTTCCCAATGGATGGATTAAATGTCTTGGATTACAGCCGCCATCATTGGTGTGTGTAAAGGTTACTAACAATGGAACTACTGACGCATTGAAAAAGTACTCCAGAAGTTAAATTATTAACCAACGTGTCTGCAGATTTCAATCTATTAGACTTTAAGCTCTTTTTTTTTCATTGTTGATTTTGCATTCAAGCAAGCAGATCCACTGTCTCCCACTGTCAAACTGTCCTTGAGCAAGGCACCTTTATTTGTAATGGAAGTCAGGCACTTTGCATGGCAGCTGTCACTATTGATGTGTGATTATCAAAGTGAATCATGTTCGGGACTGCTCAAGCTATTATATCACTAAAATAGTCTGAATATGAATTGCAATCACTTGAATGCTAAATAAGCTCATTTTAATATCGGGGTTTGCTTATTTTAACTCTGTTTTCTGGGCATTTTGTTTTCTCAATGATTTTGCACCAATCGGTAGAGGTGTGGCTCAGTTGGTAGAGCAGGTTGTCGGTTTGATCCCCCATCTCGCCCAGCCCATATATCATGATGTCCTTGGACAAGCACCGAACCATGAATTTCTCTCAAGGAAAGTCGAGCACCTTGCTTTGGCATTGGTGTTTTTGTGCCGAACAGTGTAAAAGTGATGTATAATTCAGTGTGAGCGATTGGGCACAAATTACTTGTTTTGGGACTTGAGGTCTCCTATTTGCCTGTGAGCAGCCCTTGTGGTTTTATGTAGGAACAAAAAACAAAACAAAAAACAAATAGGGAAGCTGATTTTCTGAATATATTTCTGTGGAACAACATCCCTGAAAACCAACCTGTGTGCATGAGTTCTTTCAACACCATCTGTGAGTAACTGCTGGGGGAAAAAAACAAACTAGCCACGGAGAAAAGTTAGCGAAGCTCGAAGAGTTCAGAGGGCCGAGATTAGAGTTGCACAAGAAGATTAGAAAGAGAAAAACAAACAGTAGGTAGAGGCGGACTATATTCTCTGAAGTAGAAACTGTACCTCCTTGAAGTGGGAGGAGGGGAAAATATACGGCGCAACACATGAGAGACTGAGCAGAACCTAATTTAAATTGTGCTTTATTTTAGCGGTACAATGGAGAAACACCACAGAGGATTCAGTCATCAAACAAGCCAGCAAAACGTCTCCGTGGGTAGGGGAAGAAAAAAGGAATAATAATTGTGTACACTCTGAAGGTCTAAGATTTGTCGTTATAGAATGGGAGAACAGAGGGAGAAATAATAAGCAGGGGATTTCTGACGGTATTTAAAGAAGTTTCTAATCATTAGTCTGCCCTGGCGCGGCGTTGGTCCGAGGAGCCGCCGAGGCCTCCTCCTGTGAACAGAGCATGATCAAAGAGGAGAGGGGTTAACTACGTTTGGGCGGGGCGTGAGCCGAGGGGAGCAGTTTACTTCCTCGCCTCATGACAAAGAGAAGACGGGTTGTTTAGAAAACGTTCCTGAAATACAAAAACAAAGATAATGCTGTTTCATTCCACTCCCGGCTTGATTACCTTCGCCAACGAAAGTTGGGAGACCAGCGAAGTTGGCTGAGAAGGTTTGTGTACGTATTCTACCAAATTTTACCCCCAAAACTTCCAAACTGAACTGCATGAGGTTTTCAGGGACGATTTCATACCATCCAAAGGCCAATAGATTAGATATTGGGACCTTAACTGCAAACTGTTTTCGAATAAATCCCCCAAAATTGGGAAAAATGTTTCCATACAAAGCGCAACTGAGAGCCTGATCTACCTCGTTAGCATCGATATGAGCAAACGGCTATCATGCTAACAGGGCCTGTGACCTGTTGTGAGTGTACATGAAAACTGTTTTAAAGGTGTTATCTCACTCTGTTATGCTAACTTTTAGCTTTATCCTGTGCTACTTATATTTACCGTTACCATTTCATTATATTCCTGTTTACTGAGAAGCGTCTCATTAATCCCATATGCAGAATATGTCCCACTTTAAGTAAAACTAACATTTTTATGTCTTCTTTAATGAGTTAACTTTTAGCTTTAATATCAGCCAAAGTAATTGTCCAAACAGTTACCCTTTCACTAAACTCCTATTTACTCAAGGATCTCGTCACATTTCAGTACGAATGGGACCAAACAGCCAACCAACCAACCAGCCAGCCAACCATCCATTCGTTTTTTCTGAGGTACAAGATACAAATAACAAATAAAAAATTACAGATATTTGAGTATCTTCTTCCCACTAATTGTAACTTCAACGAAGATCCAGATTTGACAGCATCTTTCAGAGAAGATAGCACAGCAACATCACAATAATACGGCCATGTTCACTCCATTAGGGCCAGCTGAGCGAGACCAAGGCACTTTCCAAAGTAACCGGTAACTTTTTACCAACAGTCGCCAGTCAAGTAACTTTTAACTGTAGGATGTTGTGCGAAGCCGTCCAGATCTCACCATGTGGCGCGAGGCGAGACTCAGCCGTTAGTCAGCTGCTCCTCTCCAGATGTCCTCGTTGAGCTTACCCCATTTTCCTCCAGAAACAGCCTGCCCGTGTCCCCGTTTACACATCGCATCTCTCACAATCTCTTGTCTTTAATAAACACTCACTATAAAACCATTTCCAATGCGTTCTTAAATACTCATATACTATATGTGTGTGCTGACACAAGTTTCTATCACTACATCTGCACCGGTGCGGTGTTGAAATTTAAAACTGAATCATGTGCTTTGTCTTGATAATTAGTTTTGTTGTTTTTTCTCCTTACATAAAGCTGAAGTCTGGCACATTTTCATTGCTCGAAGAAATAGTCATATAAGCCATGGCTGATATAACTTTATCTGCTCACTCCTGGCTGTTAATATAAAACAATACTCATCACAAAATTTGTAGGAGCACTTTAAATATAACATTGATTCGGCAATATATCCAAACGCTTCCTCCTTTATTGGTTCCCTTTTGAAAAATGCAGCTGACTTCTCCTTATCACACAGATGAGAATGGGTTGCTTTTAATATTCCTTCTAATAACGGGTCTTTGTTTCAAAAGGCCATTTCCCTGTCATTCCATGAAAAGTCAACTTCCATTTGACAAGACATTTAATGTGACACAAACTGTGCATAAAGTTTCAAATTGAACGCCAGGGAGGCGAAATTTCATCTTTTTTTTTTTTTTTTTACCCTCCTTTAAGAAACTGAAATTTCCGGATCATTATGCGCATTTCTCCTTCCTGTATATCAATAGTCCGAATGTTACATTTCCTTCTCTGCCATTAGTCAAAGTGGGCTAATTTAAAGTAGGGACACTATTGGGGGTTTGTGTGATAAATGACCCATATGAGAGCAGCCCACAGCGGGTAATGAAGGGAAAGGCTTCAGTTACAAGCAGTTAGAATACAAATATCCTGCTTTTATTCTCCCCCTCCCACCCTCCAGATGAGTCTGACATGTCTGTGACTGAATGGGCTTTGCAGCTTTTACACCATATTCAAATGTAGGATTAAGTAAATGCCTTTTTCATCCATTATTCATTCAACTATGAAATACAGCGCTGGAAATTTAGGAAGATATTCACCAGATATTTGCTTAAGAAAAGAAACAAACATTGCAAGCAAAGATACGTGTTTGTTTAGGCAATTTAAACTGAGAATTAAAACATTATGATTTTAGATGTATTTCATTGGACCCATGTGGGAAACTATGTCACAGCTGCAGACACATTAACATAAACAATAGTGATAAATGTGACGCGCAAAATGGCTGTTTTCCACCAACAACCACCAACCAAGGCCTCATTTCATGGCATTTTCAAGTGAAAACAGAAAACATTTGTACAGTTTACACAACAACCATATATATATATATATATTAGATTAAATGAACCTGACCAGCACTTTTTGATCCTAGCATAAATTGGTTATGCATATTTTAGCTTTTCTACTACACTGATCCAGTTCCATCTTACATCACAGCTCCACTGAGCAAGTACAACTAAAAAAGGATACTATACAGCACAATTTGTATTGATAATACTACAAAAGCTCATTTTATTATGATATAACCCCTTTACTTGGCAACCCTGACCTCTCCTTTTCTTGACGGTTCGGATTCTTGTGCTGAGTTCCTGTGGAGAGCACACCTGGGAGTCATCAACATCCTGATGAGGAACGTACCAAGTGGGCAGAGAAAGGGGTGGGATCACATTGAAGCAGTTTCAATTATTTTAACTGTTGCATTCTCTTCCTGTATGACAGTTTTTTATTTAAAATACTGTATTAAAAATGAGCTATTTGGCTACAATATGCAAATACTTAACCTTTTGAGGCAAAAGGGTCCCCACGTAGGCAGACTGGTGGTTGGGACTGTTGGTGGGCTAGTTCAAACATGGATAGACAGGAGCTCTGCACTGCTGTTTTCATAGTGTTTTGTAACCCTGTAGATTTGTTACCCAGAGTGATTAGAGCTACAAATGTAAAAGTCTTGACCTTGACTTTGAGAGATTCTGGTTTGGATCCAGTTGCAGCAGGAATAGAACCCAACTTTAAGCCGAGTAAAGTCTATCAGAAAGTTGCTATGTTGACACCCCTTTAAAAAGAAAGAGCTGCTGAATAGATCCTACTCCGACACATCACCCTTCAGACAATGTGATAAGTCTTGACCTTAAGTGTGGGACCTGGGTTCGAATCCCGTTGCATCGAGAAGGGCACCTTGCACAAGCCAAGTCAATCGTGCACTTTGAAAATGGAGCAGCTGAATAGACACTATGACTACACTTTACCCTCCAGTCATCAGGTTGAGTCTTGTCCTTCAGTGGCTCGGAACACGGTTAAAATTCAGTTGCAATAACAAGGCCATTGCTTGCGTAAACCAAACAATGCTTTGGGGCAATTTGGTAAGACTTCCTGTTGCCATCCCTATTAAAAGACCGATGTCCAATGGACTCCCCTGCTACCTTGAGTATGGTGAATCCCATTTGAATCCTGCATACACAAGAACAACAACATCCTCTAAGGCTTAAGCTAAATAACTTGGCACCTAAATGACTGTTGTATTTGGTGCTACGTAAATAAAAAAAAGTAAAAGTTGAATTGAAAAACTTCCGCTGGCACCATCAATGAGGAAAAAAAACAACAACACAGACTCCACTTCTACACTTATCAGCCCTAAGTGTTACAAACAGGAAGTGCATCCAGAGTAAAAAACAGTCAGCTCTATGAAGGCAACTTCCATTCCCTACAGGGCAGCTAAAAAGACACTCTCACTGTACTTTACCTTTCATCTCATCTCCCAATGTAAACCACTATACCTCAATGCCTCTCAGTTTTATATGCCTTCTGATATTTCCTCAAGCACTGCATCAACACACATACATACACACACACACACACACCTTGCTTCAACAGTGTTTCTTCATAAAACACAACCGTATTTGTATCATTAAGCTGAGGGAAATAAATGGCCTTGTGTCTCTGAGGTCAAATTATCCTCCGGAGCCAGTGTTTACCATACCTATCCCTCCACGCTCTGTCACCGAATGAGAAATACCTCTCCCAAAAGTGTTGCATTCCAAATATCATCGTGAGCTAATGTCTTCTCAGACTGCTTGGTGATGTATTTGTCGGCTGGCTGCCTCCAGACAGAGCTATAGGAAATGTAGGGCATGTCACAGAGGTTGCTGACTACCCCCCCCCCCCCCCCCCCCCCCCCCCCCCACACACACACACACACACACACCACCTCCTATTCTCTAATGACTTTTTAAGTCCCATTGTAGGCTATGAAATTACACTCCCATTTTAATTCCATTGTGGAAATTAGCTAGAAACGCAGTGGATACAGTGGGCTCAGCTTGTGCCTATACAAACCTCCCTCTGATCCCGCTAAACTATCAAAATCAATCTACCGTGTGATATTTTACATTGATATGGAAATCAAACTTAATGAAATACATTTTTCAGACTCAGGTTGTTGGGCTTTTTTTTTTTCTTTTTTTTCCCCCTGCATTTCAGAGACAATCGTTCATTTTTAGATCAATGATCAGAATCAAAGAGGCAATTACATTTATGAAACACCCGTTCCAATCAATGTCTGAGGCTGATTCAATACAAATTGAAAGAGTGTTGTTTATCTACTTGTCTGTGGTGACATGTGCAATATAATTGCAAGCCACTTCATGGGAGCTCTCCAAATCTTCCCAGACAGATGACATTTTTTGTTGCATCTATTGCTCCGTGCCAATTTCTTTCATTCTCAGTTAAAGCCTGCCTCTTTATTGCCTGACAGTTTATTGATGTTTTGCAGCAGCTGTTATGACATGTATTAATTCTGTGCGTGTGCGAGAAAGAGACAGGGTGGAGGAAAAAAAAGATATAAAATACAAGCCAGTGATTGAAAATGTGTAATTCCTGACACTACCTTGACATCAAGGGTACGTGAAGGGCACTGCTACCTACCGCTGACTCTAAGTAGAATGCTATCGCAAGTTGATTACACAGTGAAACAACCGTTGGGGTTTTGTGGCTGTGAGCTGGAGGAAAACAGCAGAATAAATACAGTGCTTTTGTTTTATTGGAGCTTTTTTTTTTTTCCCTTTCAGGGGCCGCGGGAGCTCACGACACAAATATTGTTTGTGTTTTTTCGAGCCCGACAGGAAACTCCCCGGAGTTAATTCACCTCAATGTAGCAGCCAGCTCCTGCTGTGGGGACTCAACTCTACCATCATACAGATTAGGGCTCTAAAGAAAACTGGGTTATAATAGACTCCTTATGAGTGTAATCACTCCACGGAAGAAAATAGTTCACGAAACTGTTGGATTGTCGGCAAAAATGCTTATTTTGGGCCGGGATTCATAAATGCCAAGTGCTGGCAAAGCTACATTGCCATGTGTGAACGAGGGCCAAGTGCACATCAGTACTTGGCGAGTCGGTGCTGAATTAGTATTTAAACAGCAGCTGTTGGGGGAAATGATTCTGATTGCTGTCATCAGGTGACAATTACAAGGCGGGGACATCGTACATGAAGTCCAAGACATGACGGTAATTTTTCATCAAATTCAAGGTGTCCTTACATAACCTGACTGAGCTTTGATTTTGAGTTGAGTTTTACAACTTTTACTTACTTCAATTAGCCAAAAGGTTATGACAATTCACATAATGTCGCCTGAAGAACGACAAGATGTAAACAGATGACATACTTAAAACAGTGGGCACGGTTTAAACATTTTATTGAAATTGCAATTTTTTTTTTTAAACAAAATTCAGGCATTTGATTGGATATAAGGGTTTTTCATAATGTACTTGTACCTGCGAACACTAACACATATCACGTTGTAATTATTTAGAGGTTATTCTACAATCCGTTTACCCGTCGAGCCTCGTCAAGCCCAAACTTAAACATGTGGCACCATGAACTCATAATTTTGAGAACCCTGATCTCAAAGGCATAAGAGAAAAGAACTGTGGGAATGCTTGTGTCAGCATGAGATTGGATTTACAGGCAATTTACCACCTTGTATGTTCAATTCTGTGTGCTTAACTCATAATTATGCGAGCTCCAAGGATGTATTAACTTAACATCTAACCTGTCTGCTGCACTTTGAAGCCCTTCAAAATAATAAGCACCTATAACTTACCTGTAAAGCTTTATAGAAACTCTTTCGTAGCGTCTATTTCCCCTGCGCAGGAGGAGTCAGTTCTCTTCAAACTTTTCTGTTGGGTTGACTGGAATGACACTGCTCTGGTAGATGTTTGACCTTTTGATGACTCAGCTGTAATCAGTGAGCAGAAATGTTAGTACAGTCGCCTCCATAATCACCGGGCAAATGACTAATCTAAACCCCCCCCCCCCCCCCCCCCCCCCCCTCCCCGCCTTTGGTGGGGAGAAGGATTAGTGTGCAGAGGTGTTTAATCAGCATGGGGAGCAACGACAACCAACTAATCAACTTTTTAGAGTCTGTATCAGATCTGATTGTGATCAGCAGCTCTACCAATCGCAGGCGCTGTAAAGGGAGAATGACTCATCAAAACCTCACAATGTGTCAGAAACACAATCACGACCCAGGAGAGAGCAGAGTAGTTGTTTTTTTTGCTGAACTGATACAAACAAATGAGCTTCTGATCTGAGGGGAGGAAGACCTTTGCTTACCTGCATGTCTTCTGTTCAGATTTGCCAGGTGGCAAATCTGGGATTATGAGACTCGAGGCTGAAAATTAGCGTAATTTTTCAGGAAATTATCATACACCTGTCCTGAACAAAATGCCAGTCATGTGACTGTTATCATTTCGCAGACACGCACCACAATGTGACGTCAGAGTGTAAAGGACCATCATCATCATCATCCTCATGCTCATTTTGACAAAAAACGTACTCTCTTATCATACCCACAGGTTTTGGGAAACTTATTTTGGGCAGCTGTGACTCCCTTTTGTTGAGAGGGTTGTCTTTAAATCGCTAAGTTACTAGTTCGCTCCCCGGTCATATCCTTTTTATGCATCAAAACACAAGCTTCAGCAGAACACTGAACAGTGAACTAATGCAGGTTGCATTGAAGCCATCAATGTGTGAACGATTAATGTGATGACAAAAGTGATTTTAAATGTGGTTTTAGGGCGGATTCATGCTCAGCGTTAGACACTGATATGTTCAAAGCCTTCTGTCTGTACTCTGCATTTGATTTGTCGAAATGTTTTGTCTCCTGGAAGTTTATGCTTTCAGAACGTGAAGCAGTACCGTCCATAACCATCGGGGGGCAGAGCTGACAATAGAAGCTAATAGATGCTATTTCATCTTGAGTGGGCCGGACCGGTAACATCGTGCAATAATAACCTTAGAGTGTACATTTTAAAGCATTTCTCTGTTGTGGCACAGAGTGAATACGTGACGAAAATGGCTATATGTTGACAAAACTGAAAATAACTTCAATCAGCCTTCCTTGTTTCTTCAAAAGGAGAACACTACTCTTTTTTTTTTTTTTTGTATATTTAGCCATTGTCTTTATTTAGAATGGAACCCTGGTGGACTAAATGACAAATAGTATATTGATTCAGTCATTTTAAATCATACAGAGGATACAATTATCATTAATCTTGGGATCATAGGTTCTGGCATGGCGAACAGTTAACGTAAAGTTTGTCCAATGCAGAAGAGTCACAGGCCTAAAAAAATGCGTCGGCTTCATTGTGAAACTGTATCATGATGTAAATCCAAGCTTACTGTCAGCGCAGAAGACTCCATGTGTCAATATGGGATGACCACTGACAGCTCACTGAACCCGTAATGGATTCTTTAGCAACCTTATCAAGGATGTTCTTTGAAGAGCCGTATAGCGCCGGAGGGTTTATTTCTGCAGTCTCACCGAGGGGAGCCCCCATAAGGATTTTACCCCCACTCCCCCCCTCCCTCCTTTAGCAGGTGAGAGTGCACTGACTCAGCATCTTTGGAAAGCCCATTTATTCAAGATGCTTCAGATAAACTTTGCTGTTCTGTCGCTGTCATACATCAAACAGCGTTTTGACACAACCCGTCTTTGTCAACAAGCAAAGGCACTAAGCACATTTATCTCCCGTGTGACAAAGACTGGGATTCATGCCCAAAAGAGAGGGAGAAAAAAAAAAAACAAATATTCCCACACATCTTCAAATAATCTATTTTTCTCTTTATTCCTCACCCTGTGCAGACGCCGATTAATCAGCCCCGCTATGAGTTTGATTCTTTGTATATGTGTTTGAATAATCCTAACGAGTTATGCAAATAAAATATAGTTTGAATTCATTTTAATGAGTGCGTAACAAAAGGGCCAGCGCTAATTAACTAAATTCCTTCCCTTTGAAAAAATGGGTAAGACTGACCCCCCATTGAATAAAAAAACAAAGCCAGAGTGCATTAGAATATTCATTATTAAAAAAAAAAAAACACATTTATGTAACTGTGCGAGCTTTATGTGACCGTGTATCCCACGGGAGAAGGAGGCAGATTGCAAGGTGGAAATATATAGTTTAGGCTTCAAAGCACAATAAGGTATATTGTATTAATTCATTCTGCTGCCTGCGGGGACTAAAGGAAGCGTAGCAGCATTATGTGCTCATATTTGCTGCATCTCTGCTTCTTTCCCCAGTAATTTCCATTTTGAAGTTCAGGTGGTGCTGTAAAACTGTCTCCTTTCATAAAAAGATATTTGAACACAGAAGAATATATTTAGTTGTGTTTATTTAGCTTTTTTTTATTTTTTCATTTTTATTTCCACCCCCTCTTCCCTTGTTTCTTCTCATATCTCCGAGCTGAATATCAAGAAGGCCTACCCGAGGCTTAAGAAGACGTATGGAACGAGGAGAGTGCTATACCGTCAGGTAGTCATTAAGGGACACAACAGGATAGGATTTCTAATAATGAATGCAGCGACACGGACAAGAGGAAACCATTAACACCGCGAAGAAGAATCTTATAATAAAGGTGAGACCAGTGTCATGTTGTTAATAGCTACAATTATCCATCAACTGGCAAATGAGCCATCAACGTTTACTGCTCGCTCTCAATCACACAAATCAGCCCTGATTGCCGCGCCACTGTGGAACAAGCTCCCCGCCACCTTCGGATCTGCACTAATGCCAGGTACCGTTTCTTTAATTCCCCCCGATCCTCCGTTCTGCACAGTCATTAACCATCGTCGTACCAGACCCAACAATGGCTGCGAGTTGCGTCACACCTTTAAACTCCCACATCTGTCTCCATCAGAGTGGCTAATTGGAGGAAGGACGGTGTGCAGATCAAGTGAAAAATAATGACGCAAGAATGATGGAGATGTCCCGAATCACCGATTTCAGTGCGTATGGGATCGGTAAACGAGTCTGCCAAAGTGTCACCTGCCACTTTTTGCAGGGGTCGTTATAGCAACTGGTTGCGACTTGCACCATCGTCTTGGCTCGTTCTGTGATGGATGACAGTCCAACTGCAAGTGGGATTCAAACCTGAGCCCCCTACACAATAATGGCTTTACCTACGGTACCACCGTGGGGGACAGCACAGGGTAGCGGTTGTCTTTTGAGAAAAAAGATTGAAAAACTGCAGCTTTCAAGATAAGAATGAGAAAATGCTGAATTTTCAGCATAGATCTTAAAGAACTACAACCTTACAGTGAGTTTCGTACCAAAAACATAAAATAGTAGTGTGTCCAAGACCCTTTTAACTATTCATATAAAAAGTTTCTGAACCCCTGTGACAATGCCTTTTTTTTAACTAGTATATTACTTTTTTCAATTATCTTCCATTGGTTTAGTCAAACAGGTAATGGCTAAAAATGTAAATTAAAATGACGATAAATGTCATGTTTTGTGCACAAGTTACATCAAAACTTCAGGGTGAGTTGATTCATTTTAAGTAAGTCCAGAATTTGATAAAAAAAATGTCTGTGGTACACCATCAAGAATACTGTTGGCTGGTAATGTGGGAGATATTCTGCTGTATTCAAAGCTGTTGGGGGGGGGGGGGGGCACTCATGAAAGGTACAGCAGCATCATGGCTAAAGTCTCAGCTGGATTTTCAAATTACTTAAACAGACTAAATGATTATCGCATCGATATTCACAGGTACTGTATATGTTCATAAAACCAAACAATTATGACAAAAAATTACAATCATCTCAATATGATGCCAATCTTAATGAAACCTTATGGTGCAAAATACCATGAAATGTATATTAAAATAATTGCCTATAGCTGGTGCATTATGCATGTTTTATGCACAGCTTTGAGTTTGATGGCAGTGAGGTAGCTGTCGTTCAATAGCTCAGCTTGGGCCTTAAGACATATGGAAAACCAAAACAAACAACGTGTTCATTGAAATTTGTACAATTTGCTTGGTGGTTTGGCTAGATTGGGCCGGTTCTGGCCCACGGGCCTTATGTTTGACTTCCCTGCTATAAGCACAACAAGGTAAAAGAGTTAGGATTTAGGGTTATAATAAATATTAATAGAAATAGTCCAACACATTCTGAATTAAATCTGTCCACGAGCACATGATAGACAGACTGACTCAGTGTCGCAGCCAACAATTTGAATGAGCAACACAAGGAAGTTCAGAATATCCACATTCACGGTTTTATTGGCTCCACTATGAGTACTTATTCTGTGAAAATCCACCTCTCAGTATGAGTAAGTGCCTCACCTGTCCTCGGCAAAAGGTTGTTTTCTTTTTATGAGGCTGTTTATAAGCTACCCCCAAAAAAATACACTGAAGTAAACTGAAAGGGAACTCTCCGACTCTGTGTTCCCTCAAATGTCAGCGCTGTCAGGTTGGCTCAGCGTTGGTCAAGGGCGCCAATTTGCAATTCCACTGAAACAAACGGCTCTCGCCTTGATAATTCATTGTTTTAAATGCTCTCATGTTACTGCCAAGTCGCCGGGGCCTCCTGGAAAATGGAGCAGTGTTTTGTTCGCCAATTAGCGAGTCAAAGGTAAGAATATTATTCACTTGGAAGATGCAACCAGAGATTTTGGAAGCATTCTTCTTTCTTTTATTTTTTTCCCCTTCTTGTTTTTTAGATGAAAAGTTCTTCAGATAAACAGATTATTTTCTGTGACACTCCTGTGGTTTGTTTTGCTGCATAGAGGCCAAAACAAAGCCATTTAACTGAATTAATCATTGATATTCTTCTAATAGTGACATCGTTTTTGCTTTCTTATCAGAACAACCAATGATTATTCATAGAAGAGTGGCCTATTGCTTCTGGTTTAACATTACCTGAGGGGGGGAATTAATGACCTGCGGCCCCGTGGAAATACAGTTTACCGCTTTGTGTTGCACAACAACTTTGGCGTGCCTCTCCTCTGGCGCACCCCCGGGCAAATCAGTCTTCATTTGTGCAGCTTATCCTTTGGTGGGGATCTGGAGCGGTTGCATTCATTACCTGCATTGTGGAAAACTACATCTTGGCAAACACAAAGACTGCAATCTTTTATCATTTAAATTGCCTTCATTTTCTGCTTCTCTTCCATATATTACCTGTCTATTTTAATTGAAGTACACACAGGAAGGTTATTTCTTTAAAGTAACATTCGAACTCAATCTGATACCGTTGAATAATGTCTTTTTTTAAATGGTGCAACATTAGTAACGAATATGCATTTGTGTGATGAGCAGCAGATATGACTATGCGGGTTGTACCGGTGAACGATTTGCCCTTACTATCGACTTTTGCTTTGAGCTTCTGGTACCAAAAAGTCCAGATCGGAATCTTCAACCAGTTAAAACTCGACTGCTCACCTCTACAGTTTTGATTTGGAAACGATGTGAGGTCAACTTGGACGTCCTGTTCGTACCAGACTGACAAAGACATGCATTTCCACAAATACAGTTTGACATCGTGGAGCACTGAAGTGGAGTTTCTTCATTTTTTTGCAACCGTGAGCAGTTTGGAATGCAGTTAGCATTTTGTAATGTGCTTAAATGACCGCCTGGGAAACAAATGTTCAATTTTTGAGTGTTTAATTATTATATTTTATGAACTATAAGTGACTTTAAAAAAAAAATGTTTGGCTGTTTACGTGACTTAGATTTAAGAATGACTTATATTTCAAAATTCTCCACTACATACCTTCTCGGACCACTAGATGTCACTGTATGACAACAGAATGCCTCGACAGTTCTGCATAAAACCCTCTATTATTACTTTACTTAACCAAACAGAAAAATGTCTCCAAATACTAAAATACACACAGCAGAATTTAAAGTAAGAATTATAAAGGGTGCAGCGGTAAGAGTTGAGAGAAACTTGTGAGGGACTGGAGCAAATCAGAGAAACTGTAACCGAGGGCTAAAAGCACGTCGAATTCACGGAAGGTTCTGGAATAGCAGCTGCTAAACCAGGATGCTCAATATTGTAGTTATAGCTGGACATGACGAATAAATGTGACTCGATTTGATTTTTTTCCCTCTTCATGATGCAATTTTTTTTTACTGATGTTATAGTCTCGGAAATACAGTAGTTGCTTTGCAACAGCTAACAGCATTTTTCCATATTTCCCAGACTATAAACTGCACTTCTTTCAGTAGTTTGATCGGTCCTGCGACTTAGAGTAAAACCTGAGACTAAGCATGGGCTAAAACATAACCCGCATCTTCTGGTCCTCATCCCACAAATGCATTACAAATGTTGCACCATGAAAAAAGCTTTAATTGACAGGAAGCATGATTAAAACAAGTGTGAATAACCCATCAAACACAGATTTCCGTTAGTACTTTATGTGCTGACAAGAAAGTATAGCTGCTTGTGAGTTACAGTATTCAGCAGATGATAAATCTGAGAAACGCTTTAATGTTACTACAAAGAGGAAATATAATCATGATATATCAGATTTTACATGCACGCAGCTGAAAGTCAGTCATGAGGCGTGCTAAAATGATCATCCACAACACATCCTTCTGCAGTTAAAAGTTAATAACAACGTCATACATAAAATAGGATCCAGCAACATGAAGCAGAGAGACTTCAATATGCAGTAACTGAAGATTTTTTTTTTTTTTTATGAGAGAGGGATGACTGGACTTTGACATCTCGTATTCTGTAAGCTCTGTTTACCCTCTGAATTCGCTGAGGAGTTTGCAGATTTCACCCCCTCCCTCCCTCACCCCACCGGCACCACCACCACCATCTGTCGATCCTCTGATTCTTTGGGCTAAGAAAACCGGATATGTTCTTGGCGGTCTCGTGGCGGAGCAGTTCATGTCCCTGTTGCCTGAGATTTGCATTTGCATTCGATATCAAAGTGTGCGCGGCGCGCTTGTTTACGAGCCAGTGTTCTACATCAAAACAACAGCTCGATCTTTTGGGCATACTGAAATAAACGCGCACCTTGAAGTTCATGATAATGATTAGAGAAAACACATTTGCCTTTACTTTAGTATTTGCTGGGTGATACCATCCAGATTAATTATTGAACTGGGCAACAGGTGTGTGTGTGTGTGTGTGTGTGTGTGTGTGTGTGTGTGTGTGTGTGTGTGTGTGTGTGTGTGTGTGTGTGTGTGTGTGTGTGTGTGTGTGTGTCTATGGAAACACTATTGCTGAAAAGAGTATTTGTGCTCATTGAATGCATCTTGGATACATAACAACCAACAATGACAATGCTAATGGGAGGTAACATGTTTCTCACAGGTTACGTTCTAATTAGCAAAGAGTGCAGGAGAGCCTGATGGGATTGGAATCACCATTGAAACCTGACTTGACTTTATTCGCCAGAAGTGAAATTTCTTGATCATTGATTAATGATCTCGCCCTGATGTGTATGTTTGCCGAACGTCCCGAAGCCAGAATTGCAGCGATTTCATCACAAAACACAATTTGGACCCTTTGAAAAGAACAAAGCAACCGACAAAAGCAATGTGGCCACGCGTGGTTTGGATAATACCACCGTTGTGCCCGAGGTGGCAGTATTGAGTCACACAGTTTTATCACAATGAACAATATATGAACTACTTTCGCTCAGATATGAACATTGTTATTACCAGAAAACATTACCAACAAACTTGTACTGTTAACAAACGGCAAAAAGAAGAAGGTAAACCATTCAAAATGACAGTTTGGTGGATCCCGGTTCAAATCCCAGTTGTTACAGAAAAGACATTCATTGCAAAAGTCAACCTAGCGTTCCATTCAAGATGCAAAAATAAACTGGCAACCCTTGTAAAAGAGAGTAGGTAAAATACATACTTATTCTATATTACCTCACTAAATGTAGGTCTGCTGGTTTCCAAAATGCTAACGTTTAGTAATGGACAATTGAAAACAATGTAGTTTTGTTGATGCATTTTTGACATCATAATAGCCAACACTACCAACCAACAGAGCTACCAATGTTATGTTATCACGCATACTTTAACATTGCAAGTTCATCATTAAAAATGTAATCTATGTATATATTGCGAGCAATAGCCTTTAGTACACAACACAAGTTGCGTTCAGGTTTTAACGTAATAATCATAAAAGGACACAAGAGAACGACTATTGTTACAATATCTGCTATGCTTTAGTAAGTTGATTTAAGTCATATACCATCTTAAATAGCATCTTCAATGTTCTGTGGCACAAAATTGCATTACATGCTACTGCGCTAACCAATGCTGAGTTGCTCAGGGCATCTTGATTATTCTTCTCACTGTCGACTGCACCAGGTCGTTTCAGGTTATTTGTCAATATTCTCAACTATAAAACTCCACTTTGTGTCCCTTCAAATAAAAGTTTTTAGTAAATTTCATGGTAATTAATTTAACGATTGTTGGATTTTAGGAATGGACCAAAACGGCGGTTTATCCGACGGCCCGACAGACTGACGCCTCTTTCCCTGGAGCGACGCTGCTGCCATCTGGCAGGTCATAAAACGCTAATACCAGTAGAATGCTCACAGTGACAACCTATGCCATTTGTTTTCACTCCGGCAATATGTATCCACTCCTGCTGAAGCATGATTAAAGCTCCTCTGCTGACGTGGTCACTCATTTATGGTCCTTCCAGCTGTTTTTTTTTTTTTTTACTGAAAATCAAACAGTGAAAAATGTCAGTGACGGTGTTTCTAAATATGATGCAACTGATTCACAAAGCACATTAAAATGCCCTGCTTTTTAAAAAGTGTAAAGTGGAGTAGGTGGCTGTAGTTGGTGATTCAATCCCACATCTTGTTCCATCCACATGTCGAAGCGTCCTTGGCCAAGACACTGAACCCCGTTAAACTAGTCTGGCTTGAACATTCTCCCACGTATTGCTCCGCCATTCTAACATCAGAGATTCGGAGTAAAATCTAAAGGTTTTGGTATGTAAACAGACATTTCGAGTGGCTTCCACCGAAAGGCTGTGAACCGTGAGAAAGTGCCCCTTGAGTCCCCCATGTGGTGAGGAGGATAACTGCGGGCCAAGAATTTTCAAACAGAGGACCGGAAGTGGGTCAAGACTCACAGGAAGTGTGTGAACGACCACATCTTGAGGATAAATTCCACTGTTGTGTTAAAAACGCTCTTCCTACATCTTAAATGGAGGGAGTAGCAAGGCCAGTCCATGCACAAAATGCTTGGTGAATATGTTTTGTTAACAAATACTCATGATTATAGTGTTTTACTCGGCCCGCCACAGACTGGAAAACACAGTATAGGTGGAAAAATACCCTAAATATGTGGAATACAACCAACATTTGAGTGAGTTGAACAATGTCTGGATTTGATCATCTGTAAACATAGAGTTCATGTAGTGTGGTTTTTGTCTCTATCTAAAAGTGGTACAAAGAAGGAAAAGCCAATCATGGATGGCCATGATGCTGGGGCTCCTGGGGAGATACCACTTTGTTACTCACAGATCGTAAAGCAATCATTTCAAGTTCTTTTTTTGTGTGTCTCAATTGGCAGTAAAAATAATAATAAAAAAAACATTCTTAAGTTAGAAATCAAATTTTTTTTAAGTGACAACATCCGAGCATGTTTTGAAAATGCTTGCACTTTTCACATTAAAAAAATATAAATGCTACAGTGATTGCCTTTAGGTTAATGTTATGAGCGCAAACATGTTTATCACAAACTCACTAACATATGTTTGGATTCGATGCTTTTCAGACCCACAGATGTCCAGGAGAAAAACTCAACAAATACAAAACAAACAAACAAAAAAAAACCCCTTCATAAAGTCTAATTTATCGCCATTCACTTGTTTTTTTTTTTTTTTAATTAGGAATTGAAGTTGTCATTCATCATTAGGATTTGCCCCTTTGGTAGAGATAATGAATTGTCTGTGACTCTCACCATGACGGAAATCTGCTGCTCTGTGGAGCTCTCAAAGTAGAACAAACATACCGTTTTCTGGCCAACAAAGGGCTTGGTGTGTACTCCAAACGGCTCCACTCCTGCAGTTTTTAATAAGCCTGATCAGGAGTAAGTACTCTGTGTGTAGGGGATTACTTTCAGCTGTGGATTAATGCAGATTGAGAGCAGATTTCATGCAGATATGCGGAATAAACAACGACGTGTGTGAGGAAACGTGTCGCCCAGAGCTACTGTGTTTTTCAATTATGAGCTTTTTGAGGATTTTTTTTAGGGGGGGGGGGCAGAAACGCAGCTCTGGCACACGAGGAGGAAATATCTGCGCCTTTGGCTACACACACAAATACCTGTTACCAGGATGGATTCATTTGAGACTGAGTGAAGGTGTTTTTTTTCTGTCCAGAAATACACCTGTTTTGATGCATCGCCAAGAGACGGCAGGAATCTGCCTGAGTTGTGCAGAAAGAATTTAATTACAGTTGTTTTATACGAAGAGGACAGGAAGCGCGAGGCCCCGTTTACTCGACAACGTTTTCAAGTTAAAACAGAGAACTTTTGTCGCATTGTGGGAGACTTAGATTGCTTGGTTGAATAACGGTGCTCGGAGTCACTGAAAGGAGGACCTTTTCAAAAACACTCTCTCTCCATCTCCACGGTAACGGGGGAAAACAACTTTTTGAAAATACTACGGCTCCGTGGAAACAGGAACATTTTCTCAACCACAAATGTAGTAAATAGCACATGTGCAGAAGAACTATTTACTACGTAGACGGTAATAATAATATTTAGCATTATTATTACTAATAATAATAATACATTGTATTTATAAGTACCTTACAAAACACATGTTAAAAAGGCAGTTAGAAACATTTGTGGTAGTATAACAACAAGACATTCAAGCATTTGCAGTAGACGTAGTTTAAAGTGAATAGATGGACAACAACAACGACGGCGGCCGCCAGCGTATCATGACTCTCAGTCCATATTCTACTGGGTCTTGGGAGTTTTATTATAGTTAAGAGTCACCGTAACAACAATTCAACTTTGACGCCTGTCCAGATGAATGTCTGCACTCGCCATTGTTGATATTTATGGAGTATTGTTCACTACAGCGCTGTTCTGTCATTTCTGTGTAAAAGGACATCACTTTCAAACTTAACCAATATGCAAAAAGGATGTGTTTTTACGTGAACCGTCACATAAATGGGACCTTGAGGAAGGTGGATTTTATTTTTTTCCTTTTGTCCAGAAATAATGTTTTGATGCATCGCCAAGAGTCTGATCTGTGCAGAAAGAATGTAATTTCACTTGTTTTCTATTAAGAGAAGTGTGAGTCTGAATGTGTTGTGACAGCTATAGTCACAGATTGGAATTTTCTATTTTTTTTTTTTGTAAAGAGAGGAAGAAAAAAAAGATAAGGAAGCTTAGTGTTTGTCCTCACTCTGTCATATCTGATGGATCTGCGGCTGGATGGAAAGTTTTGCCCTAGTTTTTGAAGTGTGGGTGTCCGGGGGTGAGGAGGAAAGGTTTGCCTCAGGCGTGTGCAGCTGTGTGATGGTCTGTTACTGGGACTTCTTCCCAGCCCTCTGGGACAGAAACAACTCTCTGGTCAGTCTCAATCTCTGACCCCCACCTGTATGGGGGTGGGGGGGGGGGGGGGGGGGATCTGCTCCAATTCACCCAGCAGATACAAATCTTCTACACCACCCCTCTGTAATTCGTCCATGCTCAATTGGTTTGTTCCTTCTTTATATGTGAGTGGTAATTAATATTTGCCGCTCTCCAGCATGACTCAGGGATGATGTTTATTGGAGGATCGATGCTTGTTTTCGTCAGTATTGTTCCAATTTCCTCTGGAGTCACGCAGACGCTCGATCAAACGCAGACCAACATTAAATTTGTTGTCTTCACACGTTCTGCAGCCTTTTCCTCCGGGATTATGATTACAAACGCTCATGGTACAAGTTTGGCTCCTCCAAAAAAGGCTGTTTGTAATCAATCTATCGTGTTTTGTTTGTTTCATAGTGCCTCTAAATAGATTGTGAAACAGCCTAAAAGCAAATCGATATAATTGGCAATAAAAACTAAAACAGAACTCCACGAGTATCAGCAAAATAGAAAATCATTAGACATTTCATAGTTTTGTCAGTTTTTTTTCTATAAACAGCTTCTAACATGTTTCTTTTTTCATGTTGGTGATAATAATAATAATAATAATAATTATTATTATTATTGTTGTTGTTGTTGTTGTTATACTGGTTGGGGAAAAGCAAGGTGGAACTTTTTGAAAATTCTCCGTGCCCATGGAAACAGGGGGAAAATGCACATTTTCTGAAATACTTACTCAACAATAACAACAACAACAATTCAGGTGAAACACATGTTCAAAACTTCACACTCACACACAGAGACAGGAGCAATAACAGCACATATGTAATTGGAAAATGAAGCAAACAACCAAACAAAAGCATGTTCGCGTTTAAATCTCTTCAGATTTTTTTTTAATGTGGTCATGGTTGCTGACACTTGATGTCATTTATGTTTCACATTTTTAGTTGTTGTTGGCTGCTGATGTGACTCTGGGCCCCGTTTATATAACGTTTTAAGTGAAAACGCAAAACTCTTCTCTGCACTCATGCATATGGTCTCATTGCAAAAACAACCAGTACCATCAATCTGTGGACTGGCATGCTAATTACTTTGTTTTCAGTGTTTCTGCCAATTCCGTGGAAACGGACATCTTGTCACAACTCAGGTTTGAGTCGAGAAGCAGACGAAAATAGAACCGAGTTTTCACACAATTTATTGAAGCCAGCTTTCTTAAAGGGGAGTAAGAGAAGTCAGAGCACAAATCCAAAAGTGGACACAGGGAGAACGCTGGGAAGGATGCGAGAAATCAAGGACACGGGGTACGAAGACGACCGGGCACTGAGACAGGAGGCAAAAGGGATCCAACAGGAAGGCGCAGACAAGGCAGATGATGTCAAAATAAAACAAGAAGTGAAAAAAACAAGAGACGCAGATTTGACTGAGACAACTCTTTATCAAAATGTTGCGGTGCAAATGTGAACCTTTTCTGAAAGAAAACTGTTCAATTGAAATATCAAGCTCAAAAAGCATATTGGCTGAATATCAGAAAGGTTAAAAACCTAAAATAAAAATAAAAAAGGGAAAAAAAGGAGCACACTATCTCTCCATCACTGAACAACATGCTCTAAAAACATCAGTTTTACATAAAGCGATATTCAGATACATTTATTTCCAACCTCACATGGAGACGAAAGGTGACTGCGGCCGCCGTGCTCCTGATGGGAAGTTTGTGAATCACCATATTGTGGTAAACACTCGAGAAGGAGAGAACTCTGCTCTGCGATCGGCGAGAGCACGGTGTCATCCATTTTTAAAGTGCTCCCATGTGGACGCTTCATTATTTGGAATCCAACATCCACTTAACACCCGTGCGCGCTGTTTAAGGCGTCATGTAAGTGCTCCTACTTCAACTCCCGTCAGATACAGGTGGTGAGAGTTTTAACTCTCTTCTCCCCGCCTTGGCAAGCTTTGACGCTACATTTTCATGCTCAGTGTCATAATAAACGCCGTCTCCCGAGCGCGTTAATAATGCATCGGCGTTCAGCGAACGGCAGGGGAACCTAATCTACCTTGACCGTGTTTGTTTGTTTTTTCTATAATTGTTAAATATTTAAGACGCATATCCTGCAAACATAAGGTTGTGTCACTTGGCTGACATGCATCTCGTTTAAGGCTTATTGCCCCTGCGAGATGCCGCTAGCTCGGCGCCGGCACCGCTAGCTCCACAGTCTGCTCCGGCATCTGCCGGCTGCATTTGATGGCACATCAGAGGACACAGTAAACATTGACAGAAACATCTATCTTCCCGAGCAACCTGTTTCCGACTTTTCTTCCTGAATTTATGCCAGTTTAGACACGAGCTGTCATAAATATATAGAGTGCGGCGATCATTAGCGGCTGTGTCAGGTGAGCGCGCCACCGGAGAGTGACGGCACTGCTTTGTATTCCGACGGCCGCGTCCGCTCCCGAGAAAATAGGCCCCATTAAGTTGAAACAAACTCCCACTCTGATTACGATGACAGTGCGGCGGTAGATTAGCGATGTGAGCACTTCAAACACAATTATCAGAGGCAATTGTGGCTGCTACTCTTTAACCACTTGTTGGCCCTGGTGTCAAATGTGTTGTGATTATATATGGCTCATTGGATTCACCTTTAAACAATCCCACAGTTACTTCAACACCATAGGAGCCGGCGTGGAGCTTCACTCAACGTTGTTATTGTTTTAGAAGAGATATTACAGTAGTGGAGAAAGTGAGAAATGTTTCGTATGCTGGATTGTTTTTTTGTTTTGTTTTGTTTTTTAATGCTTCCAGGAGCTACGGTATTGTTAACATTGTTGGTTGGTTGGTTGGTTGGTTGGTTGGTTGGGTCAGTTGACGACTTGGTTGATTGTGTTAGCTGACAAGTTGGTTGGTTGGTGGTTGGTTATTTGACTGGAGGTGTACCGCTTCCAATTTGGGTTTTCAGGTCTCAAACAGAAGCCTTACAACTACAAAGAAAAGAAATACGTTTTCAAAGGGTTAACATGAACAATCCAAGATTTCTATCAGGATACGACACAATTCAGAGATTTATAAAAGAGGAGGAGGAGGAGGAAGAGGGGGGTGGTAATAGCAACAGCAAAAGGTCTTAAAGTCAAACAGAGAGCACATCCACACACCCCCACACACTGACGCACCATGCAGCACACGCATGCACGAACACACACACACACACACACACACACACACACACACACACACACACACACACACACACACACACACACACACACACACACACACACACACACACACTGCTACAGCATCCTATTGGGCCAGACGCCCTGAGGCTGCATGTGGGCGTGCAGCACTGCACATGTGCTTGTGTGTGTGTGGGGAGGTATGTATGTATGTATGTGAACCTTAGCTGGAAGTAAATGGCCGCCCCCTTTTTTTTTTTTTTTTTTTACTTCCTTTGGCCCACATTCGTGACTACAACAAAGTCTTACTCTCCCGAGGGATATTACACACAACAGTGACATCAGGCTCAGATAACCCGGAGCATGCAGTGTTTATTGAGAGAGCTGACTTGGTTAGCGATGGAAATCTTTTATTGAATGCATTGTATATGTGCGAGATGTTGGAAGTGATAAGTCGACTTTAAAGTATTCAGCCGCGCCACGATAACAACAAAATATAATCTCCCTGTCACTCTTAATAACACGCTGTTTTAGTGGCTAAACAACACCTTCCCACCGAGGCTGGAAGATGGATTCAAGATCAATTCCTCGGGCACCACAAACACACACACACACACACACACACACACTCAGATAAAAGATTACACGTGTCAGAAGGTTCAGCCTCAGTAGCTATAGTTGAAAGGTCGCCCACCACTTAAGGAGAACTGAATTATTTTCCACTGTGATGGTCTCAAAACTGTTTCTTCAAGCATGAATGCTTTTGCGATTCACTTCAAATCAGTCAAAACTGAGCTGTGACGCACTTTTCACGCAGTGTGGTGAAGTTCTAAGGGCTTCACAGGGTTTTAATGTTACACAACACAAACTTGTACCAGAGATAAAAACAAACTAAAAAAAATGCAAGAATGATCAGGAAAAGCATTGAACTGTTTACTGAAAATAATTATGTATATGATTAAAATGCCTGCAACAGCATGAAATAAAATAAGGTAAGATAAGATAAGATAATACAATGAAAAATTAAAGGTAAACTAACATATTTAAAACGTATGCTGAGTAGAACCTATTAATATATATATATATATAACCTCAATAGTTTTATTGAGGGTGAACTGCTGATGATTAAAAATACAAATATATCAACCATTTTTTTTAAGTGCTAAAAGGTCATAGAGAAAGAAAGCGTGGAGGGAGAATATAAAAAAAGCCAACAAAACAAAATTAAAATGTCAAATGAAAATATTATTTAAAAAAATTAAGTAAATAAAATAAGACAGATTGATGAAAAGATGTAAAAAGTAATTAGGCTTCAAAATCTAATAGGATAAGTGACTCAAAATCTCATTTTAGGATTTCTGAATCCTGAAACAACACTGACGCTTACAAACACAAATACATTGAGCCAGATGATTTTCTCTTTAATCGCCGTCCATCTTTGACATCTCTCTGCTCCTCCGTCCTTTATTCTGCTCCTCGCCATCAAGCGAGGCCCAGATATAATCAGCGCGCTCTGTAATTGAGCATCGGTGAAGCCGGGAACACTTTAAAAACAAGCTGCTTCATTCAGTGATGTCACCTTATTGTTCAATTTTGGTTTCACAGTCTGAGTTAATAATAAAAGAAATGGAAGATCGCTTTGTTTCCACTGACTGCTGTCATGGCGCCGCCTGTGCTCCGATCCCCTGATGTGTCATTCCCGTCATACGGACTAATCCTGCAGGGTTTTGTCGGGCTGTCACGTCGTATTGAGTGGCCGACTAAATGCCACCGTGCCCTTCGATTTCTCCATTTGTCCACTGTCCTGTTATTATAACAGGCAGCCATTGTTCACATCCAAGATTCACAGAGAGATGAAAGTGTTTGTTTGTGACAGATCAGTTTAATCCTTCTGCACTGTTTGTTTAATGCCCCAAAATAACCTAAAATTATGGGACAAAAAGAGAGTAACAATGTGGTTTGAGTGATTTACTGAAGCGCCACAGATAAAGTTTACTAGTCTTCCACTGGGATGTCATTTTACATAATCAGTTTTCATCCTACAACAACATTCAGCTGTTTTGTTTTTTTTTACATTTTACTATATTCTGCACCAGAAGGTATCATTAAAATTGGCTTCATGTCTATATACCTTTTCACCACGTATATATCATGTTGATCAATAAAACAACCTTTTTTAACACGACTTATAACTTTTCTTTAAGCAGTTTATGTTATATACCAGTCACTACTCATAGAGTATTATACATCTTTTTATTTAGAATATTATATTTTCCAGTTTTGAATTCGACAAAACAAAACACAAAATACATACTACTCCGACCCCCCCACCCCTATACATACCTTAAAGAAAAGGAAACACAAATTAAACATAAATAAATGGAACATTGAATGAGATCCAATGTCAGTAATTGTAACTCATAGAGGTGATTCGTGGTATATCCGTTTTGATATTATTTTTTAGAATTAGTCTGAATAAAGTGTGGGCAAAGTGTCCAAATAGGGATGTCAAAACTTCAGAATGATGTTGTATTCGTTTCTCAGGGGTTGATTATATACGTATATCTTGGCAGTGAAATTTAACCTCACCAAAAAAACAAAGTAATAAAGAATCCACATTAAATACACCTGCTTGATCCCATCATTGTAAATACTCACATTACTATAATGCTCTTAATTAACTGTTGACATCGTCACAGTCGACGGTTTTCAAAGGCTTAACAATGTAATCCTTGACTTAATGTGACTTATTATTACACAGTCATGCTTTTCTCTTTTCGTTTCTTCCCGTTGTCATTACATTCCTCATGTAATCTGGAACATATAATCAGAATATGTATGATATTTCAACCATGATCTGACACATAGGCACGAACCACACAAACAGTTTGTTGCATAAAATGTGTGAGATATTGGGGGAGGGGGGGGATCTGTGATATTCGCTGTACCTTCTGTTGGGTTTGACTCTAGGAACGAGTCACCAACCTCACCTCGTGAATCAGACAGTGAGGGAGGAGTGGAATAAAGCTGGCGGTGTGAAATATCAGGATGTAGCGAGCAGGAGGAAGACGATCGCTGTCATGGATCACAAGTGACGGGAACCAAGTCGTCAGAACGCCGTCAGATTTCGGTACGGTACGAGAACTCCCACTCAGTCTGCTGCTGCCATCCTCCGAACACCTCCTCCAACCACTGTTCGCGTATATTTTTCAATATTTAAATCTTCGAAAATGTCAAGCTCCCATGGAGACGGAGATAACATTTTTTTTTTTTTCCCCCTGCATCAGGAGCCCATTGAAAATCCATTGGATAGACTCACAAACCCCCGATTGCCCACCTGATACCAAGGCTTACTCCTCTCAGATGTATTTTGAAGCGTGTGGGCTTGAAGTGCAGCACAGCACGCACATGTACACACTCGATTTAACTTTTTACTGTTACTATCACAAATACTTAGAGCACCCTGTGGAGTGGCATTATGTAATAATGGTGCAATATGTAATAATGTAATACATTTTCCACCTCATTATGTAACTTATTACATGTAAATTGTAATAATTTGGTGCATTATGTAATAAATCTTGTCCTTTATCGTATACATGTTTAATAATGAGAAAAAAATTAAGCTCAAGTTGGACTAGAATTATATGCCACCCTTTGCTTTGGTCATGTCCTGCCAACACAACAATGGTAGAATGAAGGGCTCTAAATCAGGTTAAACTTTTTTGATCACCTGCCCTTGTGGCTAGTAGAGTTTCAAAGTTACAAACCAACCAGTATTTACACCAGCCATTTCTTTTTTCTTGAAGAAATTAAACCAGATTCTAAGTTCCACTGTGTGCATTTAATCATTTATCCCACATTTGGTAATAACTGTTGCAATATGTAAGAATGTATTACAAAATGCAGCAAAGTTTATTAGAAAATGTGGCATTATTACATAACGAGTTGAAAATGTATTACATTATTACATATTGGACCATTATTACATCATGCGGCGCGACTGTTACGGTCTCCGGACCGTAGTTCATTTATTTTATGTGTTTGATGTTCTGTGCTGTGTCACTATGGGAATTGTTTGGCCAGCACTTGTCAATCAGTGAAGAAGAAGAAGAAGAAGAAGAAGAATAAGAAGAATAAGAATAAGAATAAGAATAAGAATAAGAAGAAGAAGAAGAAGAAGAAGAAGAAGAAGAAGAAGAAGAAGAAGAAGAAGAAGAAGAAGAAGAAGAAGAAGAAGAAGAAGAAGAAGAAGAAGAAGAAGAAGAAGAAGAAGAAGAAGAAGAAGAAGAAGAAGAAGAAGAAGAAGAAGAAGAAGAAGAAGAAGAAGAAGAAGAAGAAGAAGAAGAAGAAGGAGGAGATTAACCAAAATTAGTCTCAATGAAAAATTTTTCTAATAAGATAATTAATTCCTTCATTCTTTCATTTCCCTCCAAAATCCCAAGGAAAACAAATTGTAGTGGGAAAAGGCGTCCCCCTGACCCCCTGACCTCCTGACCCACTGACCCCCTGACCTCCTGACCCCATGACCCCCTGCTAACAATTAGCATTACCTGCACACAAGCGCACTGTTTTTCCACATTGTTTTGTCTTCAACAAAACCAACAAGACATAGGGAAGTGAAACCGGCACAAGGACAACGCCACCCCTCCTCAGTCCGCCTGCGCTCTCCTCTCAAGACTCTCAGCAAATCAGATCTAAGAGGAAGTCACATGCAATGATGCCACAGTATCGATTTTAATTATCCCATTACTGAGCCTGGAGGTCTTATAAAAACAAATAAGCTAAAGACCTCCAACTAATTACATACAGCGCGCCATCGCGCATTTATTTTGCTGTTGATTAAAGTTGCTTCGATTTATGTTAAATAAAAGTGTGATTCAAATGCAAAACATATTGGCTCTGACAGAGGGGAGGGGGGCGAGGGGCATGAACACGTGTGATAACACAGCTTTTTTTTTTCTTGGCTCTTTCTCCCTGGCCATTCACACTGAAAACACACCGTATTACTGGGAGCATGTGGATTCAGGCACCTGTGATTTCATTTGAATTTTGAATTCATGCTCACGCTAAACAAAAGATAAAAGCTATTATTTCTCAACATTATATCTGGCACGGGATCATATTTAGGCGCCGTTCACAAGACAACGTTTCATGGTGGAGCGCATTGTTTTTGCATTTTCATTACAGAAAAGATTTGTGTTTACACATTTTGAAAACGACGTCCGTTTAGAAAGAAACGCCGAAAACGATGCAGTCAGCATGCCAGGTCATGAGTTGGTGCTGTAGCAGCATTAAAGAAAATCAGCATTTTGTTTACAAGCGTACAGAATTATAGCATTTTTAATTTTTTTTAAAGTTGCATTATCAATGTCTTTGCACATCTTCATTAGCCATTTCCTGTGCATAAGACCTCGTGAATACACGCTTCAGTTGTCAAAACTTGCATTGAGGTTCAATGCCGTTGGATTCACGTTTCATGACCCTCCCGGACTGCACGTCCCTGTACGGTTACATTCTGTGTGTTAAAAGTCTGAGTGGAAGAGTGTCGTTCCTTGAGGGAACGACACTCCCCAAAGCACTTTGCTCGGAGCGAATTAAGAAATTCTCTCCCCCACATCTCAAGGCATGCCCCTCACATTCAAACCCGCCGGACGAAGCGAAGCTCGCGCTAGCGTTCACGTGCTGTCGCTTTGTTCCAGACTGAACTATCATGCGACAACTTGTCATGAAATTTTGCACAGACACAGCTGAATCTTTGAGGGGGCTTCGGGGAGCCGCTGACCTCCCACCCACTCGCTCCCCCGCCAGGTTGACATTTCTGGATTTTTTTTTGTGAAATGTCATGACACTTCTCAGATGGAACGCCATGAAATTAAATACAGATATCTGTGGTGCGGAGAGAATGAACTGCAGCGGCCGCGTTACTTTCCTCGACTTCTCATGTCTCGTTAAAGCCAGTTACAGGTCCGAACAATGTCAGAGGTCAGGTGTTTCACTGGAAAAAATATCATCTGAGAAATGCATCTTCATGAGTTTTACTCCCCCCCCAAAAAATACCCTTGAATATGAGTCCTATGACTCTGGCAGTGGTTCAGTTTAAAACAAGAAGGACTTGATATGGCCAAGTGATTGATACATGCAAACACATTGTAACATATAGATTATATATAGTAAACAGATAATTATGAGCAAATGAACATTGCACGATGAACTAAAACAACATTTTCTTGAACTGACGGGAAAACTGCGATGTTATTTGTACAAAAAAATCATAATAATAAAATTATTGAATTACGTGTTTGTGACGATTCCTAAGTCATATCGTCATTGCAATACTATAGTTATATCAGCTAGTTGGGGGAAGATGCTCCATCATATTGACATTAACTCCTCTGGAAAGCAATAGATGAACCTCTGCCCATAAAAAAAAAAAAAATGCTAACACAGGGGCAGCTATTTGAAACAGAATCTTAATCTTCTTTCAAGATTTCTAATACTAATAACAGCTTCTGCAGAAACAGGCTAATGCAAATTTTACTTAAATTCTCATAGGACGGAGTTATTTCATGATAAAAGAGGTGAAATAGTAACAGAGGTGCTCTTTGTGGGAGGCGAGCGTCTCAAACAGTCGACACGCTCACTGAGACTTTCTTTTTCTTGCAACAATGTTATAGATGCGAATACGAGCATGAAAGTCTCCTTTAAATACTGCGTATATGACGAGCCATGAGCCTCAGGGTTGTGTAGTGGTTAGCACTCTTGCTTCACAGCATGGGCTTCGTGAGTATGCTTGTTTGAGGTCGACTGCAGACTCAAAATTGTTGTGAATGTGAGTGTTTGTGTTGTGGGGATCTCTCTCTCTCTCTCTCTCTCTCCTGTGATGAACTCTTGAGATGAAGCTGTATGGAAGATGGATGGATCATCAGTGTCAGGTTAGAGAAGGACGGCAGGTCTTTTTGGAGGAACGTCTCTATGAAAGTAGCGTCAAGACAACAACTGTCTTCTCTAATTCTCTCTCATTTCTCAAAAGTGTCGATACAGCAGTCAGTGGGAACAGCTGCCGTCATTAACCTCGATTCATCTTTATTTTGTCACATGATTGATGCCAAGAAAACTAATTGAAAACGCTTGTGTGGCCGCGTGTCGAAGCCACACGTCGCCCGAGAAGCGGCTTACTGTGAATGTGCTCAGAACGGTTGGGGAGAGAAAAAAAATGAGAAAAAAAAAGAACCCAGTGTGTGAGAGAGAGAGGGAGAGAGAGAGGTGAAGAAATAAGAAGTAGCAGAGTGGAAAGGTGAGGGCGTAAAGCTTGAATGCTTCAGCAGCGCTACCACCACAAACAGTGTTGACCTGGAAAGCCTCTGTGTGGTGGAAATCAGCTTTAAGAAACCCTTTTAGAGACCTCCTCGGGGGATTAATACTGTTTTGGTGTTTGGGGGTCTCTCTTTCTCCCTCTCTCACCCTCTTGCAGTGTTTGTGTGCATGTGTGTGTGTCCATCACGTGTGTGTGTGTGTGTGTATGTGTCACTTTGCTATACGTGAAAAGGGAGGATTCTTGTGCACGGAGAGAGAGAGAGAGTCGGAGAAAAGAAAGTCTGATTGGCATTTTAGGAAAAGTCTGAGATGCAAGTAATTTCTCAGGTTTTTGAGGTCATGTTAACTAAACCTAAGGAGTATTTCCTCCAAACATAAATAAAAATGTCATGTCAGGATCATGTTTTTTTTTCATTTCCTTTCATTTCCTGACGCCCCCTCCTCCTCCTCCTCCTCCTCCACCCGTCCGTGTGTTGGACCAATGGAGCACGCCGAGGTTGTAATTGCAATCTACCAGTTGGGAATTTCCAACTCGTGACTTTGAATGGAATGCAGCCACAGACCGAAATGCAGCAATACTCCCTGACTGTGTTAATTTAATGGATAATTAATTCTCCTTTACCATAACTTCATCTTATTTTTTTTTTCCCTGAGGCTCTGGCACTTTTTCTTCTGAGTCATTTCTGACGTCGAAGCATCCACCAACAGTTTTATGCCTGTTCCACTTTTTCCTGTGCAAAAAAATGATAAAAGCACTTTATTGATGTTTACCTGCTTTATTTCTTATTGTATTGTGATGATACACAATAAATATGTTTGTCCTTCTGACCCTTTTTCAGAAATGTATTTGAAATGTATTGCGCACTCTTTAAAACCCCATGTGCATGCGTCGTGGCCCTACTATATATTCCAGGAGGGAATGAACCGATATTATCCTGCAACAAACATTTATACGAGGGTGGAGGTGCTTGGATGCGTCAAAGAACAGACTTTCGCCCCGGAGACTGGAGTTTTATTCCCTTCAAATGATAAAAGTCCACCTTCATTTTCAAGTGCACACTGTAGTTGCATTAAGTCAAGCTGTTACATTTTCCTTAATAGTCAGTTTATCCACTTTTTGTCTGTGTTGGCTTTATCCGAGGTAAGACTGGAAGGCTGAAACCTGCCCCAGCTGACAATCTGATATCAAGGTGTGCTCAGGACAGACTAAGCGTCAGAGCCTCGCTCACAGGCACTATACTAATCCGTTGAACTCAATTCTTTTTGGATTGTCAGATTAAACACATGCAAGAACATGCAGATGTTGCTCAGAAAGGTTCCATCGAGAAGAACCTGTAGAATCAGCCTTTGTTTACTTAAACTGGATCTCCAGTTTCCCCACTGATTTAAACAAGAGGAAAGAAGGAGATATTTAGATGCACATGTGTTTCTATCATGTTTTTGTGAAGACTTTTTCTCAAAAACCTGTTAAGACTGCATCTCTAGTTTGGTCTCACAGTGACTTGGAATCCCACCAGAAAAGCTGGAAGAAGTCGCAGAGGACAGAGATGTCTGGGATTCTTTGCTCTCTATACTGCCACGGCAACCCCATGTGGACGTCAATGGATTTATATGCACTGTTGGAATCAAATGGGTTACCTGGAGAAAACCTGTCCCTCCAGATGGGGAACAAGCAAATTCTGCTAAGTATTGAGTATCCCTGACTCAAACCAAGGATATTCTCAGTGTAAGGTGAAAACCACATTACCTCCATGCAGCTCGAAAGCTCACCAAATACAAACTGTGGTCCATTTCCTATAGTTTGGGTGTGATGGTGTATTAAATACACTAACATACAGATTACAGAGCGTCTGTATGTTAGTGTAAACCAGGTATCTCTGGAGTTTTGGGACTTAGTGGAAACTATTTTTATGAAGATGTGTCGATGTTGCAGTCTTTCCCAAAAAACTCAGGGCGCGTTGGATGTTATCGTAACTGATAGGAACGACGGTCAAAATCTCCACAAAAAGAAGATCAAAGTGGAAAATAACCCAGATTGAATTATTGTGGAACAAAAAAGAAGAAAGAAAAAAAAAAAAAACCTCCCATCAGCAAGAAAAAGGGAGCCGAAGCAGAGACAGTGGGGGAGATAAAGCGGGAGAAAACCTCCTTGTGCATTCTTCCGCGGCTCCTCTTATCAGCTGTCCCCTAATCGTGGGACAGGGAAGGGACGCGGTCCGGTGGAAAGCTAATTATCACCGACAACAAATGTCACATCAGACAGGTATTATGTGAGCCGCAACTCAGCCGATCTGGACTGGCTGTTTCCGCCGACTCCGGAAGCCAGATTACTTCTGACAGAAAACATACAAATAAAACATTACCAGGGCTTATAGGGAGAGCTCGCAGAGATACCCACCGAGTAAATTATTCATACATTGACTTACTGGAGGAATGAAAGCTTCTGTCTTCTCTCTAATCCCCAGCAAAGCTTTTGGTAATAGCGCAGCGCTCAAGAGTTGCCTCTCACAAGGCTCTATTCATCAAACTTTCCAATGTATGAAATCAGTGTCTGACAGGCTTTTGAAATCCTGCGGCTCCTGCATTATTATAGCGTTTAGCCTCAAACAGCCTCTCAATCTAATGACTTCCCCGCGATGGTGATTGCTTTGATTTTAATTGGGATGTTCTGGGGGCGCCGTTGCTTCTAATCCAGCTGTCTCCCACCAGTTAGACAAGGGTTACACACGGCGGGCCTTTCTTCCCGCTCTGAAAACCCGTCGCGATGTGCGACGGTCGATGGGAGGAAGGGGGGGTGGGGGGTGCCTCGCATTGCACGGATGATTCAGAGATGAAATATGGAATCCATCGATGTGGTGAAAGCACCGAATTACCAACGTCCTTGGTCTCCCGAGATGGGGTTACGGCACAGTCAGACACCATTTAGCTCGTCCATCCTTGAAAGAGCCATGACCCTTCCGGAACGGGGAAAGCATGAGACCACCTTACCCAGAACTGGTCGATCGACCAGCCCTCGTTCTGTCATGACAATTGGTAACAACTTCAGGATCAGTTTTCTCAATGGGGCCACGTTGAATTAACTTCGCCAGGGTTTGATAAGTGAGGTTTTTTTTTTTTTTTTATGTTCTGAGCCCACACATTGAAAAATACATTTTATCATCCAACCAAAATTACACTGAGAGAGAAATGTAGATCTATTTAATTCGAGTCCTTTTACAGAATGAAATCATTACAAAAGTGTCCTTCAAAAGACCAAATCTAGGATTTTTTTTCCCCATTGTCATCTTCCAGTAAATTGAATGTTTTATGAATAAGTTATTCTTTAAAGTGAATTTCCGATGTCCCAATAAATGAACCATAACCTTCCTTTGTTCCTATGGTCATAACTCAGGAAAGCTATAAAGCCTTTTTTCCATAAATCATTGATTTAAAAAATAAAAAAGCTTTTCCATTATGTAGTATAACTACAGTACATATAAAAAAACACATAACCACAGGACTATATAATGCAAGTTATATGACATTTCAGTCTAATATAGATTGGGTGATAAACTGGTGCTAAATTCAGGTTAAAAAAAAGAAAAAACAAAACCTGTATTTGTTAAAACACTTTGGGGGTGGGGGGGTTCTCATTATATATCACAGAAGAACTACTGAGGTGATAGTTAAATTCAATATTATCTTATTTAATTTGGTTTTCGATCACAAATTCCAATGAATTAGCATTAGCCACAGAAAGCAGAGATGTAGGAGGGAGAGCCGACTGTTCAAAGACGGACAGACAGATTTCTTCAATATTAAAATGTAATTATTTAAATGTATTTCTATTATACTGATAATAAATGAAATTAAAATAATGTAAGGTTTTAAGATAAATAATATAAGATTAAATCTTTGTTGTCATCACATTTTGTTAATATGTGGATTATGTTGAAATCTATACATATTTAGTGACTAGAAACAGTAAGATAAACAGTAACAGTAAGTTTTTGTATTTGTCCAGGGCACAAGTGTACCTGTATCAACGTTTTTTTACTCGACAGAGAGGAATATCAAGAGAAGAATGACTAAGGTGAGAAATAGTAATAGCGTGTGTTTCTCAGCAAGCACTCTAAAAAATGGATTCCAGGGCGCTGCTGCGTCTGCCCCTGAAATTAGCTTTGGCTGGAGGTAACCCCTGCCTCCATGAGTCATTCTCTGCACAGTGTGATTAACCAGACTAAAGAGCGCTGATGGATAGAAGCCATGATGGATGCCCGTTCACACGTGTGAGCGATGGTGGTCCCGGCGTTGTGGTTGTCAACTTAAAAAATAAATAAATACAATTTTGGTTCATGACCTCGCGGAAAGCAAACCTGCAGCCGATCCTTCAGTCCGAGCTTCTGTTCTCTTTTTTGACATTAAATGGTGATTTTTCCTTTTTTCCCCCACAACCCCACGCGAGACGTGTCCTCTCTTGACTAATTATCCGGCGAATCCCCAGAGGCCACAGGTATTCATTACACGGCAAGAGCAGGACATTCATCACAAAGATTTAAAAGTTGATAATAAATTTATATCGGATTTGTATTTTTTAAGGATGCCATCAGTCATGTGGTGGCACACGCTGAAAATCTTCTCTGTTTTACCTTAATTTTACCTTAATTTCACTGCAACAAGTCCATTTTACTTTCACACCAATTTCATACACATTTAGTGCAATGCATGATGGGATGCAAACAAGTAGTTATTTGAAAGAGTAACTTTTGTTTAAAATGTGTCTCCTTTACTTCAGGCCCCGTTTACACAACAAGGTTTGAAAGTCAAATTGGAAAACTTCTGTTACGGTTTGGCTGTCCGTTTACACAACAGCCGCTGAAAATGCATCTTTATGAACAATGCTCCAAAGACGAAACTTTTCAGAAATACTTTGACTTGTAAATGGGGAGGAATGTAGCCACTGCTAGAGCATTTCTGCCGTTTCTTTGTAGATATCACACTTTGGTTTTTTTTTCAAATGCAAAAATTCTGCATTTTCACTTGAAACATTGTCAATGACGTGCACACGAGCTACATTATTGAAAGCTGTTGGCATTGTGTGGGTCAGCCCTAATAATAATAATAATAATAATAATAACAATAATAATAATAATAATAATAAAAAAATAAATATATATATACATAGTCATGAAGGCAACACCTTAAGCTGAGTCGGTTCAGGATTATTGATAGTGTATATTAGATTAATTAAGCGTGAGGAAGGTGGTCTATATTCTGTATCTTAGTGCATTATGAACAAATGATGACAGGTAGCAGCGACAAAACTGCTGGGATAAACTACCAACATCAAAAGAGCTCAAATAAAGTGAAGGTAAGATAATTGAAGGGTGCTAATTTTAAGTCAATATGGCCATTGCCTAATTGTAGTTGTATTATTTTCCTGTTGCTCCGATGCACTTCAGGATTAATGACTCATAGTCATGAAGGCAACACCTTAACCTGAGTCGGTTCAGGATTATTGATAGTGTCATTGATAGTGTCAAAGCTGGTTATGATGCTAATGCTAATACTGTCATGAGCTTCTTTAGCTCTATTTATGCTCGTATTTGCAGCACAATAATCAATTATTAGCAACCAAAAGTAGCAATGTCAGCAACTGTTCTTGTCGCATGTTCTTTTTAGACTTTCCTTATTGGACGAACTTTAAAAAAGTAGATTCTTTCACTACAGGACAGATGATACAAACCTACAAGAGACCAGCATGCTTTCTTTGCAGCCTTTACTCACAGCGAACCTCAGATACCCGTGGCTATCAGTTTGCTCAAAAGTGTGCACGCACACACAAGCACACGCCTCTTTTTGATGATACCCACATGCACTTTTGTGTTGAATCACTCGTGTTCTCTCTCGCTCTCTCTCTCTCTCTCTCTCTCTCTCTCTCTCTCGCTCTCTCTCTCTCTCTCTCTCTCTCTCTCTCTCTCTCCCTCCTTTTTTTCATATCACCTTTTGTGTGCCAGGTCTTTGTGAATATTTCTCCTCTGAACCTCTCAGTAAATTTTGACAGGGCGCTTCTTCTTCTTCTTTTCCCATCTCAACTGATTCCAAAAGAAGGAAATGTAAAGCGCGACATCCATTATTAAACAACATCACAACCTGGGAAGCCTCCACGAGACATTTACATTTTATGGCCTCTGTCAGCTCCTTTGGTAAGCAGTCGAACCCAAAGCTGGTGAATTCTGAGGGCTCAAATTGGCTGCTGCTCGCTGTGTGTGTGCGTGTATGCAGATGGGTTCCCTTTAAAGGGGGGAAAAAATGGGGTAATTTAGATTTTAACAGGACCCTTCTTGAACCCCGCCTGGGGTTAGGCATCAATTATATGCGAGATGGAAGCAGGTTGTAAAAAATGCTTTTTGATGCCAACTTTATTTTGCACCATTTCCTGTTCCTGCTACATGTTGCATGCTAGTTCTCAGTTCAAACCAAGTTAAAGGACAGAAAGTGAGGAAACGTGTGTTTGGGAAGAGTATTCCTCTGCTTTTTTGTTGATGCAACTGACAACTGTTGTTTACCCTTTCAAGTGGTAAACAAAATGCATTCATGGTACAAACAGAAGACTTGATTATGAGGGCTGACTTTCAAGCCAAGTGATTAATGCCCATTCACGCCACGTTTTCACTGGAACATGTAAAACTTTTGTTGTTTCCGAGGTAGTTGCCGTGACAATGGTGATGAGAGCTACTGAACACTTTTCTGAAACACACATGCATGCTGTAGCTTCATTAACACATTTATTTCCTTGAGGTTTCAGCATACAAGCACATTATGAGAAAATTACTTGGATAAATTGATATTGTAAGCAACTGTATTGCTGTCAGCAATTGAAATGTGAATAAACAAGCACATTTTTTTTCCCCAATAGATACTGGTAAATCCAAGAAATAATCAACCAAACTCCTGACTTTTTAGTGCCATGTTAATATATTTACCTTCACTTAATGGTCCAAACAGCTTCAGTCTACATATAACCGAGTCATTTTTAACGATAAATGACAAGGACACACATGGCTCAGAGGAAGGTGTGCTGAAATTGCATTCATTTGGTATTAATAAGCGCTTTAGCGGGCTGTGAAACTGCCATAAGGGCCGGCAGTGATCTGAGTGGTCAGTAACCTATTAGGATGCTTTAAGACAGGCAGACAGAGAGAGAGAGAGAGAGAGAGAGAGAGAGAGAGAGAGAGAGAGAGAGAGAGAGCGAGAGCAAAATGCTGAAGAAACACTCTATGACAGCCACATTGTGTTTTCATCCCTATTGTAATTTGTACGTCTTCTCCTTAGGAAGATTAATTGAAAACAGAGCCATCGTAAGTCTTTCAAGGTTAATACAACACATGCTCAATTAAATGTGGGCAAATACAGTATTTCATGGAGCCGCACTGGCAGAAGCCAAACAGTTCTCCATGCCACCTCATGATAAGCCCTCTCTCCCTGTGTTATTTGTAATTAAGTTTTTCTCAGTATTTAGCTTGGGAAGATGTCAAAGAGGAGGACGGAGGAAGAGGAGGAGGAGGAGGAGGAGGAGGAGGGGATCTGGCGAGCTGAGGGCTCAGATCTGCCCTGTTCCTGAATAAATGTAGAGGGTGAACAGGCTTAGTGAATTTCAAAGTCACCCAGGCGGCTTAATAGCTTTCCTAAATGACTCAGCACATTATTTCCAGTTGTACAGTAGTCCATTACACGGTGCGTTACCATACCCGTACAGGGTTCTGCTCTCCCTCCCTCCCTGTCCTTCTGGCACTCGTTCAGCAAACCACTCGAGACCCCGGATGCAAAATTAAGTCTCTCGGTCTATAACTTTGAGGACGGTTTGGGTTTGTTTGCCCTATTTTCTCCCTGGCGGCGACACCATCGGCTGACTGCGATGGCGAGAGGCGACGGCTGGAAGTGTACCGCATCGGCCACGGGCGTCGACGTGGACGGAGAGAGACAGGAAGAGGGAGATGAATAGAGGAGGAGAGAGCAGGAGAGAGCAATTAGTGGTGCTCTACAGCATAATCCCTCGGAGACAAGGCCCATCAATCATGCTACTAATCCTTTGTTTCTCAATAAAGATAACCATGCTGCAGGGAGTTAACATTTTCTTAATAAGTCATCCCGCTGTGGTACACCTGAAATGCCAGATTGGCTCAGAATTATTCTTATCCTTTATGTATGACATTGGGTTGATAAGAGGGCGAATAGACATATCGAACACGTCTCTTTTTCCCCTGTAATTCTGATAATAATGGAGCTACAACAGACACCCTGGAGGTCAGAGGAGGAGAAAACAAGGTTGCCAGGTCACACACACACATGCACACGCACACAAACACAGCTTTCTCTGATCAAGGTCCTCTTAAAGCAGGATGTTTGTCCATCTTATGTTCACCGTGAAAGAACAACATTTTCCACCCATACATGGATTGAAGGACTCGCGATCCATTGCAACTCAACAACATTTCTCCGGTGGAGGGAAGCGACAAAGGTCTGAGAAGGTTAACGTCACGAGAGTTAAACGTATCAACACTTTCGATTGTTGTATTCTGATGGGTTGGTGTGGTTGCTGTAGGGTCATTGTGCTTTGTGAAAATCCCCAAAACGTATGAAACACGGTATCATAAATGTCTTCTATACCAAGGGGGTCAGAAATAAGGCCCTTGGCACAAAACTGGCCCGCAAGAAGCTCAAACCATCAAGAAAATTGTAATAAAATGTATTCAAAGAAAACATTTTTTTTTTTTTTATCAAATGTCTTCAGAGTAGCAGACAGAACACCATGGAAATAAGGAAAAACTCAGCTTTTCTTAAATGCTGCTACTGTGCATGTGCACAAAGGCTGGAGTAAATAGTCCCTCTATACATGTGCAAGGACATGAACAATAATGACATTGGCAACCTCCAGACCATATTAGTTTTATAGTTGAAAGTCACTGTAACAACAATCCAATCTTAGCCGTCTGTCAATGTTTGTGTACTCACATTGTTCATGTTTATACCATATTATTCTCTAAGCAAATGTTTGTGTGGTTCTATTATAAAAATAACAGCACACAACTTTTTGCTTCTATAATAGCTCTGTCCACTAAAGTCCCTATTATACATGCTCAGAGGTTGTTTTCAATCTTGCCATAGTATTTGCATGGGAACAAAGATGAAGTCATAGTAAACTGTGGCGGGGTTCTCGTCCAGTCCAAAATAATAACCATCACAATCCATAGGACAAGTTGACTTTGTATTTATTTTCCCAAAAATAATGCCGGTGCTCAGAATTTACTGTGAGAAAAGATATATTTACAGTGAAAAAAAAAAAACAATAATTCACAGCCAGAGAGAAAAAACCCAGAACCTGATCTCAGCTCTGCACTCAGGTGATCGGTTTCTGATATTTCCTCGGCCAGGCCTGTTGTTCCCACTCGTACCTCCAGGGACAGACTGCTTCCACATAGCTTCCCACCCTACTTTTAACGCTGGGGAAGGGGGAGATGAACAAATTGAATGCCATGAGGTGAAATACGGAGGGGAATGAGGGAATGTGTGTGACGTGTATGTTTGTGTCCTGCATGCTTGACACAGGGTGTGTGTGTGTGTGTGTGTGTGTGTGTGTGTGTGTGTGTGTGTGTGTGTGTGTGTGTGTGTGTGTGTGTGTGTGTGTGTGTGTGTGTGTGTGTGTGTGTGTGTGTGTGTGTGTGTGAGTGCATACGTGAACGTGTACCGCTGCCCCACATAAACCAAGCTGTCATCATCATAAGAGGGTTAGAACATGGCCTGGAATTTACCCACAGAACTTCAACATTTCTGAAAGCATCAGCACTGAAGGCTTTACCTCCATTTAAATTGTTTCAAAACACAAACCATGCAAGTTTTGTCTCTACACACCGTAAAACTGTATATGGGACTTATGAAACCAAGAAGCATTGCAAACTTTGGTAAATCATTGTTAACTGTACTCATACATCTAATCACACAAGTTTAAATCCAATTGAGGATCTAATTGCAAGTCGCACCTTGAAGGCATATACCCCCAGAGGTTATCCAGTGAGAAGACGTTCATTGTGGCAGCCCAAAGGCACCGCTTGAAGAGTCATCCCTCCTTTTCAGCAGCATAAAGAGAACGTCGGGAGGCAAATCCCATATCTACTGTTTTTTGGGGGGGGGTTTTCGGGAGGGAATGTCTTAACTTGCAGCTAATCTTGCATGTTTTCCGTCAGATTAACAACATTTTCTCAAGAAAATCCAAGCGGGCGACCTTTGTAAAATCGGGTCAGCTCCAAATTGAATGAATTCTCCGGTGACCTTGAAGGCATCTCTTTGTCCAATTCGTTCTGCTTCCCTCAATGCGATACTTTCTCGCACAGGCTCAATCTATCCATCATGTTCTCTTGTTCACCTTTGTCTCGGAGACAACATTTTGCACCTTGTTTTTCTGCTCCCTATTTCTTTTCCTCCCCCCCCTCTCCCCTCTCCTCCTTTTCTATCACTGCCCTTCTCTATCATTTCAGCAGTCTCTCGGAGAAGTCGGCCATGTGGATGTGTTGCTGTGATGCTTCAAGGTCAAGAGTGCTTAGCTGGATATTAAAGAGACAGATGGGTGTAGAGACGGAGTGGGATGGCAACGCAATGCAATTATAACCCGTGCCCACTGTCCACCACTAGACACACACACACACACACACACACACACACACACACACACACACACACACAACCACAGTCACACACAGCACGAGCAAGAGCGCGACCAACAGAGAGCGAAAGTGGGTGAGAAATAGATAGACAAGAGATCACTGCTATCTCAGAAACTCTGCGGAGACAATCTAATATCAGCGTGAGTGTAAGTCCACAGCAGTTAGAGCATGCACGCACTCATGTACAAACAAATGTCTACACACACACATAGATATATACACACACACACACACACACACACACATGGCACAGAGATTGTCTGATAGGAATTGTAATGGCTCATTAAAGCACCAAAGTGATCCTGTGGATGGTTCCAGGAGGAGGAAAACAGAGTGAATGATTGATACAGTGATACAGAGTGTGCTCCCTCCACCAGCCCATTAGGGGTGATTTAGAGGGACTGTGGAGTGCAACTGGAATAGAAAAGAGGCTCCTCTCTCTACATTTTTCTGATTCCGAGCTGCTCTGTGACTGATTGAGAGAGCAGAAGAAAATGACGATGTTTTTCACCATCATGAGAACTTCACTGTTGTTGGTAATGGAATCCAGGAGGGAGTGATTGCTCAGGTAACAGCCGTGACATAACAGCGGCAGCAAATTGCCTTGCATTGAGACTCTGTATGTTTGCTTAATAACCCTTTATTAGTCAGTGCATTCTGCATTTGTGCAATGTGCATTCTGCATTTCTGCACATTTAAGTATAAATAATGAGTTAATAAGGGAAATTGTGAGTGATATTCCAATTTTGACAAATGAAGAACAACCAGAGTTCTTCACTCCACATTTCAAGAAGTAGCGTGAAAGGTCAAACATGGTCAGTTTTGCACTTTCTATTTTCATTCACTCCACATGTGGATGCACATTAACTACTTTCAAATTGTATTATGTGCTCAGTTCAAGCCGCCTACCAATCCCAAGGATGAAGTGTGTGTGTGTGTGTGTGTGTGTGTGTGTGTGTGTGTGTGTGTGTGTGTGTGTGTGTGTGTGTGTGTGTGTGTGTGTGTGTGTGTGTGTGTGTGTGTGTGTGTGTGTGTGTGTGTGTGTGTGTGTGTGTGTGTGTGTGTGTGTGTGTGTCCTGCCTATTAACTTCTGTGTCTCCTGGATAGCCGATTGCCACTCAGGAGATTTGAAGCACCTGGGTTTGGTGCTGCGACAGGTTATAAAAGCTCTGCCTCCTCCTGGCATTGCTTTGCTGCCTCCTTGGTTACAGCGCTGCTATGACCACAAACCTTTTTGCTTTGGGACTTTGAACCTCGACACAGCGTGCACCATCGACACGGCCGCCTTTTGGTTAGCTACTTTGTCATCTTTTGTTGGATATATTAGAATTGCAGACTTCTGATATCCAGTGTCTTCTCCACTTTTTGTCATGGCTTTGAGCCGGGTCATGCGAGGACATTTGAACCCTGCGTCCCACCGTGTCCACGTGTCAAATTATTGGAGGTAAAGACACGGAGACTCAAACTTATCCCAGTGAATGTGTCTAACAATGAAAAACACCTTGAGGCTCTGTTTACGTTTATGGTGTCTGGCAATGGTGCTGGGAGCCACTGAAAACACAGGTTTTTTTCTTAACATGTTCCAACTCCGTCTCCGTAGAAACGGGGGAAAACTTCTCTCTCTGTGTCGATGGAGGAAATTGCAACTTTGATGAAACGTTGCTACTGTCAACAGTCAACAATGGCGACTCGTGGTCTGGCTCCCAGTGTTGCCACAGTTACTTTAAAAATACTGATTACTAGAAAAAAAAAGTTTAAAAACCAAGTTAAAAAGTAACTTGGTTACTTCACTGATTACTTGTTTTTAAAAGTAACACCCCCGATCATCTGAACACAAAAATTACAAACGGTTTTGCCAAAAACTGCTGCTCCCTGCCTCCAGCACCGGCTGATACATATTTAACCTTTGACCTTCATTATATATCTGACTCATGATTTTATGATCACATTTTTACTAGTACTGGTATTTATTTACCCAGAGATGTAGTTGTAGTCTGTTGTTGCACTGATTTGGAAATAGTACCGCTTTAGATGACCTGTTACTGAAAAAATATGAGATATGAGAGTAACGTGTTACCGGCATCACTCTTGGCTTTTCTGCCATTTCCATGTAAACGAACATCATTTTCAAAACGTTGCCGTGCAAAGCTTTTCTGAAATGACAATGTCAAAAATAATCATGCATTGTCAAATGAAACAATGTCATGTTAATGGGGTCTGAGACATCGTCGCCGTGAAAATCACAAGAGTAAAATCTCGCCGGGTACTCCAAAAACCTCTGGCAGCGATTAAAAGTCAGGTGAAAATCGTAATTTGTCGAGCTCTCCGTCATTCATCCTGTTCCAGTTAAAGACTGCACCCGCTCACACAGCGCAGGGTATGTCGGCAGTTGTTAAGAGCTGTTGAAGTGCCAGTTGGTCATTTATACCAGTGGCCTTGACATTTCTAAAGTTTGGAGTCAGCACTGAACCCCTGCTGTTATTTTACCTTTTCTCGGGATCTCTTCCCTCAGGCGATGGTTTTAAGCACTCGGCTGAACTCCCTGTGTCCTCTGGTGGAGTTAGCAGGCCGGCTTCAGGACAGTCACATAGAGCTGTTCATGCATATTGTGTCAGTAGCACAAGAAATGGACTTGTCGGTATCTTTACAACATTACAATAATCTATAGCTGCTATGTTTTCCAAGAAATGCATCTGCTACTTGTAATGTATTTATTGACAATCACAGTGTTTTTCTTTGAATACTTGACACAATGCCTGAGATAATAGATGAGTGATGCAGCAGTGTGGGTATACGTGCAATTTTAGCCAGTTGTGTTGACCTTGACTGAGGCATGAGAAGAATATGTTTGGTGGTCTTGTGTTCCATAGCAGTTTTAATTCAGCCTTTATTTCATTGTCTTATAGTGTTTGATAGATGGAGTCATAACAGTCCTGTGTGTTAAATATCGCTGAAAGAATAATGCACATCAACGTGAAGTGTTAGGTGCTTATTTGTCAGTCTATAGTTTGCAGATTAACGCGCTGTTTTCTCAGATACTGCAATCTGCCCCCCCTCGAGCCACTGTAATTGAATTGATCAAGCAGTTACTGGATCACTCATGTTGCTACTGCCTGTGATTAACAGCAAATCCACATGCTGCGCTTACTGAGTCGACGATCAGTCAAGTTCTTCAGATACTAATATTTTTGTGTCGGCGATGGTGACAAACCTGGCCCGGGGGGGGGGGGGGGGGATGCAGCTCAGAAGTTGTACTGATCCAACGGAACAAGCGCCTGATCAAGGTTGGTCGTAATATGTCCGGATTGGACGTTATTCACCACCGCTAATGGTCATGCAATGCGGCACGCTCTCGAGTTTCATTAGTCTCACATGAGGAGCTTCACAGTTCCAATAGTCTGTGCATACATCATCAATCCGAGCCGGGAACCGTTCCTGTGTTCTCCTCTGCATCCCTCTAAAAGACTTTACTATCTTCTAACGCGAATTAGCGCGTCGTAACATACCTGCAGAGAATGGGTTGCATTTCCTGGTCAGAGCTAATGAGTAAAGGATTACTTTTCCAGGTGCAACTTAACAACAGCTCCTGTCTTTTCAGGATGCTGCTAATCCCCCTCATTCTGCCTGTTTATTTCCGAGTGCTTAGATTACACCGCAGCTCCCTGGAAATCCTTTGTTTTCCTGCCAGACATGCAAATAGCAGAGTCGCAATTTTTTACACTGGCTGATTTTGTTTTATTGAAACTTTTACCAGCTTTTCAACTCAGGAAGATGCTCAGACTTGATTTTCCTGCTCATGAAATACCTCCTCTAATAGGAGAGGAGAAGAGGCACCGGCATAAAACACATGAAAGCTGACAATTGTTCACCAGAGACCCTCTAAAGTATTTTTCTTCAAAACCATTAAAAAGCTGTTAGGGTCTAAATTTCTCCCTGTTTTATTGATTTATTTATTTATTTTAATTCATCTGTAGGAGCACAGCTGAAGACTAAAAAAAAAAGCCATGTCGCATTTGTATATGAGAACCTAACCCTTTACTAATTAGCTTTTTTAATCTTTTTTTTTTTTTCAAAACAAAGACACAAACATTGAGACCAGTGCCTGTGTTGAGCTGTAGGCAGCCTTCACCTCCCCTCCTGCAACAAAAGAACAAGTAGGAGGAATACACAAAGCAGGCGGTGCCTTCAGGGGCTCTGTGATGATCCGTCTTTGAGGATGCCTTTGAAGTGGAAACGTTGCCTTTAAGGAGCTGATTTCCGTACAGATGTCGCACTTGATTTGGTCAGTGATGGCTGGTTTTAAGTGGGTACACAGACTTTTTCCTCAGTGCTCTGAAACACCCCAGAGTTGGCAAGTAGTTAAGTAGTTGTACTCTGTGAGTGCATTTGGGTAGATTATTTTGGTATCCCCGCTTTACTTGATTATTTATTTACTTATGCGCCATACATGTAAACAGAAAGAAGACATGGAGCAAACAGGTGAAAGTCAAAATGCTTGCAATGGAAATTATAGGGCCATGAGCTTGATAAGAGTCATTTATGTATACTGACAACAAACGTCTGTAGAGTTTCTACTTTTAAGGTTTTAGGGTTCTATTTAATAAAGCTTACAGTCAGGGCTGGTTCAGGCCACCATAGACCGTTTTTTAGTAAAGCTGCCGTAGGTTTAGAGTACGGGGAGACCGACACAGAGCTTCTTTCCCTCCATTACAAGGATTAACATTCTGGCGTTCTCCTATAGTTTATGCTCGCTCTGTAGCTCTGTCTCTGTACCATCCTGCAGGATCTCCGACAGTCAAACTGAAAGTTCTGAGTCTCCTGAACTCATCAAGTCTGAACTGAGTGGTTTCTTGCTCTTTGCTCATTGTCTCCGTGCTATCCTTTTCTCTCCTCCTGTCCCCAAACCCCAACCAGAAGAGCAGAAATGATCCGAGATGAAGTCCTTCATTGCTGTGTGATTGCGGTTGTCATGGTTACCACATGCAGGTTAAGGGAGAAGTACACGGTAAATGGACTTGACTTGTATAGCGCTTGTATAACTGTTTGAGCAGCCCCAAACCACTTTACATAGCTCATCACATTCACCCATTCACTCACACATTCACACAACATTGTAGGCTGCAGCCATGCAAGGCGCTGTCACTCCAATGGGAGCAGTTTGGGGTTCAGTGTCTTGCCCAAGGACACTTTGGCATGTAGGCAGGCAGAGATGACAGAGATGAGAGAGATGAGAATCGAACCAGCTATGCCACCCAAATGAAGTAGGGATTTGACATTAATGTTTCAACCGTTTTTCATCATGAATGGCAAAATGTCCATTTTCAGATTCATCCACTCTACTTTTTATCAAGAAATGCTCGCTTTGTAGCGACTATATGCCCATCGCCATGCGAACTGAGACGAACTGAAGTCCATTTAATCAGTTACTAGTATATCACTTCCATAACCAGCATTGGGTACCTCAATAATGCATCATTCCCAATAGTTACATTTCTACCATTGTCTTGCGGCTTATATTAACTGTAATCTAAACTATCAATGTTTAAATCATCTTTTCTTGCATTGTTGCATCTATTCATGAGCACTCTGATGCAGATGTATCAAACATTACAAACCTTATGCTTGACGCTCATACAAGTAAGTATACACAGGAATAAAATCACAGTGATGCTTAATCCAGCCTGTTTTAGTATCCTGAGATATCATCCATATGTCGGACATGTTGCTCAATGGCCCAGGAGACAAAGTGATGGTTGATTACGCTGCTCGCACACTGCTGATTGGGATGTTTGTGTTTCCATCTTAATTGGATGTTGGCTCTGCAAACTTCTGAATGGCTGATTGAATCGCCGTCGGTGGGTTTGAGTCTCGGTGCGGTGCGGGGACGGAGCGATCACGAGAGGCGGGATGAGGCGCCACATGATCGCACAATGACCCTCTGTCGTTATTTACTCGTGCCGATGGAGCTGTCGACAGGACGGAGTCCCACATGAGTCCACATGATTGTGGACGGGTGAGGAAACAGCGGTGCTGTGAAATGGAGCCCAGCTCACGCTGAGCCAATTGAGACAGGAAATGGGGGTCGGCGCAGGGTCACGGCGACCAAACTCCACAATCTCGGGATTTTGTGTTTCCCGCAATCCCCCCCCCCACACACACACACACACACCTCCCCCCCCCCACATTCCTGCACCCACACTCATAGACAGATGAGCGGTGTGAACCCACCACACCTCCTGCCTGGTCTCTGTTTTTTTTTTTTTCTTTACCCCCTCCCTGGAGGTGAGAGTGTGATATCAACCAATCTGTCTCAACCGCCCCCGTAACCCCAGCAGTCACAGCAACAGCACCACCAGCCACCGCTCCCACTGAGCGGAGCGACAGCCACACCGAACACACACCGGACCGCCGCTCGCAAAGAGGGTCAGGGGGAGAGGTTAAGTGAGCCACGAGGAGGGAAGAGGTGGACAGGAAGTCATGCTCGGACTCCTGTTAAACCCAAACCCACTTAATGAGGGAGAGAAATGGAAGGTTGTGCCTTCATGTTTGCTTCAGCCCTGTTTACGCGACAGTGTTTACAAAGGAAAATACACACACACACACACACACACACACACACACACACACACACACACACACACACACACACACACACACACACACACACACACACACACACACACACACACACACACACACACACACACACACACACACACGTGTGCAGAGAACAATTCACTATAAACATTAACTATGGTAACTACACAGGCATTCGTATGGGCAGACGACCAAGGTTTGCTGTTCCAGGTAGCTCTCAGCTCTAAGGTCTCGTTCACACTGCAGGGAGATGCAACCCAATTCTGATTTTTTTTTATCTCACAAGTGACTCACATCAGACCTGCTTTGTGGCCATGTCAAAGCTCCAAGTCTGATTTTTTTTCACACAGAACCAGGCCTTGTTCCCATGTGGAATGAATTTGTATATTTTTCTACATGCGACTTCATCATTGACATGTGACTGACATCACGGATAATCATTAGGGACCTCGCCAACGGGTGGGCCCTAGGCCCAGCCAACGGCAGGTCTCTTTTGGATTTCGTCGTCGCCAAAAGTGTGGGGCCTCCTGCGGAGGCCCCACACTCATCCAGAACTCTCCTGACCCCCTCAGAGTGGCCGCGCCCCCGAAGGGGGCGCGGCCACTACCTGGTGGCGAAATTATATATTGTTTTTCGAATGTTTTTTCTTATTATTATTATTTTATTTTTTTTCACGGACTAAATCCCATATTTGACCCCCTAAACACGAAAACTACGTGACCAAATTTGGCAGACTCGTCAAAAGTGTGGCAATCTATATTATCACGTCAAAAAATTCCAGGAAAGTCCAAAAATGGCTCTCTAGCGCCACCTAGACACATTCAATCGCCCGCCACGGTCCGTAGGAATGTCGTAGAGAAAAACAGCGAATATGAAATTTGTTCGTCTACTCGAGCCCTACGACTCACGCGCTCTAACTTTTGACCTAACTCCAACAGGAAGCCGGCTACTTGCCTTTCAAAGTAAGGTGTTCGCCCAAAAAAGGGAAAAAAAGGCAGAAACGGAAAATTTAACTCCTCATAGGGCGAAGGTCGCATCGGTTAAATTGAGATATACAAAAATAGAGGAGATTGTTTACTACTGAACTCTAGAGGGAAATTTTCTTACCTAGTCCAGTTTCATTTTTATTAGCCGTCCAAGCTCCCCACCCCGAAATCGGCTCTCCCCATCCTGTCATCCGAATACATGGGGAAATGGAAAATTCTCGCCGAAAATCAACGATTTCAAACTCCCCGAACTACTCTTAACTGTTTGCAAACCGTGAGTCTCAGCCACAAACCGAGGGCATCGCCACGCCCACGAGACCCTGCCGAACAAGAGGATGTAACATATGTGGGGAAAATTCTAAAACAAGTCCCCAGAATGACGAGTTAAAGCGACACAGTAACATTTTTCTCGTCCGAAATCTTAACACTATAGCGGATGGAGCCAAATCTGCCGTTCCTGCCAAACAGCGCCCCCTGGTGTCCAAACTTTACCTCTGACTGCTTCCACACCCACACCGTCTGAAAGAGGACAAAAATTCCTACAAAAGTATGGTATTTTTATCCACATACTCCTCCGATAACTATGGATTCAGAGCAGTTGTTTGCGACATCTTGGAATTATGAAAATATCTCTCCCACTCTAGCTCTCACACTTAATGATCAAAGTGACGTGCACCTGCTGTGAAAATCTACAGCAGGATTGCGCAATCCTGCTCCGGGGACCGGGGGAGGGGGAGGGGGAGCATCTCAGTGACATTTTCAGGATCACATAGGCCTAGCATGACCGTTAGCATTTTAACAAACATTATCCGATTGAGCTGAAATTTGGTAGGTGGCCTAATGGGGCCGCTGCGGTCATGAATCACTACATAATTAGCTGGTTTTGAGGCTGTTTTTTTCAAAATAAAACTAATTAAAAAAGTACTGTTTTTTAAACGCTTAAAAAATGATCATTAACTGGTCTAGAGGATCGTGGCCACCCCAACGGGCTTGAGCCACAGTTTACGAAAGGCCAGGCCGCAGGCCTGGCCAACGGCAGCTCTCTTTTGTAATTTGTACACCGCCGACAAAGCCGGGCCTCCTAGGCCCGGCACTCCACCAGGTCACTCTCATGTCCCACACTGACCTCCGTAGGAGGCCTGGCCTGAGGCCATATAATTCATGTCGGTGGAAGTTTTTGAAAAACCGTTATTGTGCCATAAGTGCTGTGTCTTTTACACTAGAATTGAAGTAAGACCACATTCAGGATCGGGGCCATCTGGGGAGTACCCAAGAGACATTTTCAGGCAGCTCGGCTAGCTTGCGGCTTAGCATGCCTGTTAGCATACGAGCAAACACTGTCGGATTGAGCCGAAATTTGGTAGGTAGCCTAATGGGGTTGCCGCGATCACAAATCACTAGCGAATTAGCTGATTTTGACGCAGTTTTTTCAAAATAAAAGTCATACAAAATTTTTTTTTTTTTTTTTTAAATATTTAAGCAAATATTTTGAACCGTTCATAGCCACCCCCCCGACGGGCAATCTCGAGGTCCCGACCAATGCTGCTTGCAGCTTTAATTTTCCTTCTTTCCCTCCTCATGTATAGATTTTGTCCACTTGTATTAACAACCACTTGAAAATAAATCTACACGGGCTGACCAATGTTGCCTGATACTCCCCAATTGGGGAGTCAAACCCTCTTACCTTTGAACTGTGTTTGTTTCATGCATTCGTGTGTTAATGGCGTGCCCTTTATCAGAAAAAATAATGGTTTTAATATTATTTCTACACAGACTGAGATTTGGGCTGGTTTTTATTGAGGTGTGTGAGTTTTACGTTGTTTAGGCTGGAAAGAATGAATCACATCTGGCAACCCGGCGTGTCATGAGTAAATAACGTGTGACTTCACACCATCTTCTGCGCTCTGGGGCCTGAAAACCATCAGGTCTGATGACATTCACATGGCAGTCTGATACAGGTCGCATTTAAAATGTAACGTGAACGTGAAAAAACTTGAAAAATAGCAACTAAAGTTTTGCATTGTGGCTTGTAAATGTCACGTAAACAGGGTTAGCATCTTTTGAGTAGCACTGAATAGCCTCTACAGAGCCACATTTCATAATGTTTCAAATAAAGATAAACACAAGAACCGTATTGTCTGGACTATGAGTCGCTCATTTTTAGGTTGCTTAGCTGGAGTCGCACTGTTTTAGTAAGAGTAGAAGCCAACCATGACAACAAGAACTGAACAGCAGATAGAATGAGAGTTGTTGTTTTCTCCACAGCAATACAAAGTTGTGTTCATGTTTTGCTTCAAGGTGATAAACAGGGACGCGGGTGAGCAGGTCAGCGTGCTGCCATCAGCGGTCGCCTCGAGTCTCTGCTGTTCTTATTCCAGAGAGGAATGTGTGGAAAGTCATCTGAGCGATGAGGTGCACGTTTTGCGGCGAAACGTGTGACTGGGTAGCCAGCAGGACGCTTGGGAGAGCTCAGAGTCCTTCTTTGTTCTGCTTTGAATTTCCAGGAATATCAACTCCTTCTGCTGCTTCAGGGCCGCAGCCTCAGGCATGATGGGGTCGGGGGTGGGGGGGGGCTTTAACAGCTGAGCCAAGCAGAATGTTTGAAGGGTTCTTGCCAACAAAATCACTTTTAAAGCCACACTATGGAGTTTTTCTATACGACAGATTAGCACACTTGGTGGAAGCTCATCGTGTATAATGTATAATCTACAAATCTTATTCTGCTCAATTTATTTTATCGAAAATTGGTCAAACTGGCTTGATGGATCAATTTTTCCTTGCTGCATTGGCAAACTGGGATTATCTGCCAAAGAACTGGACGATTTCTTGTCTAAATTAGAATTCAAGATCTTTATCATGAACATTCACAATGATAAGAGAAACTACTTTCCAACTTCCTGTTGTGGGATCTTCATACAGTACATTATCTGGTTTTACTGTGTTTTGTAGTTGTGCTCCTGTGCATCATTTGTCGATAATCTTAACTTTATACTCTTGTTTAGACAATTCTTTCCCCACTCTCGCAATAGGACCTCAGTTTTCCCACGTCATCATTGTTAACGTGAGTCTGTTCTCCATGATTTAACTGGTTAAACACAATAAAAAAATTAAGCAATCAGTCTTAAAACAGAAATTTTGTGAATCCCATATTGATGTTTTTGAACCGGTCAACACTTAAAACTCTTGAAAAAGCCACGTTCTCTTCCTTCCACTTGTTATAAACACTGATAACGTACAGACAGCACTAAGCTTCTTGAAGTAAAGGTCACCACCTCGGATTCAATGCAGGCTGACACCGTTCAGTTTGTTTGATGTCGGACCAATTCTACAAGATCAACGTCGTTGATGTAGCATGAAATAAGTGTATAGAGTTATGGTTACATTTCTAGCTTTTTTTTATTTTTTAGCCTCTCTCTGATCCCTGTTCAGTGGAATTACCTGCAATGCGAGGAGATCATGAAACAAACGTACTGGATAATTTTTCTGGATGTGGATTGTTTCTATTTTGTTGGTATTGATGATTTTCCGTTTGCTTTAACAGCCTGAAGTCGATCCCAGCTGTGAATTTATCAGTTGAACAGTAGTTTCAACACCTCCCCCGTGAGAGCCATGGGAAAGGCAATGAGGGGTGTGGGTTGGTGGGGTGGGGTTGGGGGGGGGGGGGGGTTTAGGTCGGCGACGAGGACGATGAAGCAGAGCTCAATTTGGACATCAAACACAGAGGCAGAGATGTGAAGGCGGCGGCACGTGGGCCCCGAGATGTCAGGAAGGAGCGCTGTCCTGACTCCATTTCCTTCCCTCCCGTGGGAATCACACGCATGTTGCAACAATGTGGCAACAGACTCCATCCTATTACCCCCGAGGCTCTTTACCCTCAATCTGCTCTCGTCTCCAACAAACTGACAACCGGCCTGTATTGAACTTGTTCAAAGAGTTTCGGGGTTCCTGAAGAGACGGGTGAGAAATTAATCATTTCTGCGACTCCGGATCTTTGATGGCGGCACAAAAACACTCCAACGTTTGAGTATTTCTCCTTTTTCTCTTTAATTTCAAAGCATATTGAGTCATTTGTCTTTTTTTTTTCCTTCTTTTTAACAGATTTTCTAACCAATAATTCGACTGTTAGACAGACGATTCATCCGATACCCTAACAGTTATACCAGTGTTTTGACCTTTAAATAAACTACAAGTTTGGAACATAATGACGGTTCAGATGCTGTTAGCGGAAGCTAAATGTGTTGATTGATCACGTTCAGTAATCGTGAGAGCTGCGGCCCTCACACGTAATAACGAAGAGAACAATTAGCACGGTCATGCAAGGTGATAATTACAAGTTGCACTTCTGCAATCGTGTTTCGGGTGAAATAGTTACTCATAAGAGGAGTTATTTCCACGAGCGGCTGCATGATGAATGGAGGCCGGCTCAGGGATGCCAAATCCATAAGCTTGCTAATGATTGGTAAGTCATGGTTTCCGGATCGGAATGAATATGGAAAAGATCTTTATCCACCTGCAGACTCAAGGTCACCACTGATCTCCTGTCCCCGGGGTGCTTACCACTAACTTTCTTTCTTCTTTTTTTTTTTTTTCACAAGGTGGAAATGATACCTAGCTGCTACCTTGCTCTGTTTTGCATAGCCAGCATGGTGGAGTGCGACACAAGTCATATCGTTTATCATCATCTTTCAAGGTGTAATTAAGAATAAATGAGGGAAAGGACACCGACGTACCAACATAAAACTACACGCACTGCATTCACAATGAGCTCCTACAAAACACTGACAAGGATTAAACCAGATTGCAGCTGCATGAAATTAACATAGGAAATAAATAAAATAAAGTATTTAAAAATAATATATATATATTAAAATATATATATATATATATCCTTATTTATTTAAAAATAAAAATATTAAATGAAGTATTTGAAAATAAATCAAATAAATACACATAATAAAGAAAAGAAAAGAAATGCAACCATCTGTGCATGTCCTGACCCTTACTCTGTTTTCAAAATTAAATATAAAACTGGAAGGGAATATTGTAAGAACTGGCTACTTTTCCACAACTAATTCTGTCGCAGTCACTATATTTTCAGCATGTTTGGCCCCTTTATCTAAACAAAACATCTTTTATTACCACTTAGATTGTCTCATCGATGCATCTATCTTAAAAAAAAAATATGCTCAGCACTGTACAACAACAATAAGTTGTTTCTTATTAATTTATTTTTGGTCCATATTTCCAAAAATTTGAAATATTAAAGAGGAAAACTATTATAAATGGTGACTGAATCTCGTCTGTAAGTCACATTTAGGCCCCTGTTTTTGACGTTTCTAATGAAAACGCACCATTTTTGCATTTGTTTCAAAAAAGTGCGTTTACAGAACAACATTTTGAAAGTAATGTCAGTTTCCAGGGACACCGCAAAAATGCTGAAATTATGATGTTGGCATGGCACGCCACGAGGTGGTTGTTTTTGTCATGGAACCACAAACACGCTATAAACATTAATCATGGTGAGTACAAGGACAAATACATGGACAGACAACTATTGCTAAGCAACTGGAGGCCACCATTATTGTTATTGTCCATCTATTCACACATGTGCAAATTCTATATTTAATACACCCATGGTGCACACAACCAGTAGCAGAGTTTTAGAAAAGTTGCAAATTAATCAAAACTACTATTTGCTTACTAATAAAAGGATTGTATTTGCTTGTTGACACGAAACCTGTAACATCCAATAACTTGCACAACATGTATGAACATGCAGACACAATAATTCTGGTTTTCGCTAATTAAGATTAAGCCTTTTTCTTTTCCTGACTAAACTCTTAAAACGGAGCATAAAAGTGTGCCAAACTCACTTTTACGAGACAACCTGACGACTCTAATTGGGGTCATGAGAAATTTGGGCCCCTGAAACGGGGACAAGGAAAGAAAAAGATGGAGAAAAGCTTCAGTAACGTATCCCAGGTGGGGTGGATCACTCTCGCATAACGGGTTTGCTCACTGACCTGAAACAGTAACGTCTCAGCCTGTATGTCCTCGTTTTATTTCAAATGTTGCATTGAAAGATTCATGCATTGAAGAAATATTGGTGGCTTTCAGGGAGAAAAGAACTTGTGGGCTGGCAAACAAGCTGCATCATTTTCAATGTTTCTGTTGTTTCGGACATCATTTTCAAAACATTGCAGCGTAAAACTGAAGTGTTTCCCTGCGTTTTTATTTGAAACACAGAGCATTAGAAGTGAATTTTGTATCAAAGGATAAATATGTTGACAAACTCCATTTTTCCTCAATAATATAATAAATGAAATCAGGTATTTCTGTGTAAAAGTGAACATTTAAAGTCATTTTGAAGGTGAAACTAGCTCATTTGTGGCCCCTGAAGTACAATGACTTTGACGCCCGCCGTGTAAGATTAAAGTATTGATGATAAATAAATGCATAGCCGATCTTCTCAAAACAGATGACTTCAGTTTTTTTCCAAATGAGCTGAACTGCCAGTGATTAATTTCAGCAGCAGGCACTCCAATAATGAGATGTGCGCTTGATGCCACTGACTGGTCTTTCCGCTGACATGGTACAGTGATTGAGCGGTGCCACTTGCACCTTGATGAACATGTCACCGCGGCGACTGACAGGCTCCGCCGCCGCCTCGCGCTGTCGCCGCCCGCGAGTCGCTCACCTGATTTACCGCCGCGATCGCGCCGCTTGTCCTCATCATTTTTTAAAAGCTCCTGAAGTGTCATTTCCTGTGCTATGCTTGACTTGAATCTGAGGAAATGAAGCCTGAGAGAGGTGAATTATTACCCACGGTGACTTTTAGACTAATTGAGACCATTACGCTATGCAGAGAAAGAGAGCAGGAGAGAGTGTCGACACCGGCGGTGGGCTCCCAATGCAAGGGAGCCTGCACACCCCCCCCCCCCCCCCCACCCAAAATATTAAAAAAAAACCCACACCCTAATTTGTCAGTTAACCTTAAATGTCAAGGTGAAACTTCTAGCATGTCGCAAAGGTTGAATATAAATTAGTGGCATGACGGGGAGAAAAAAAAACACGCTGTCCTGACCTCAATCTGTACAGTTCACGGCCTGTGTTTGGATCCGCTTTTTAAACAGGTTATCGTTAATTATCGGCGACCCCCGGGGCCCGACGTGCTCTGCTAGTTCATTCCGTTAACGCTCCACCATGCGAGGATAGTTGTCTAATCAAATATCACAGTTCACTACAGCGACCTGCATGGCGGGGGCTGGCGGGGTCCCCGACAAGGGGTCGGCCGCAGTTCCGTGACGCACGGCGTGAACTCGGCGCCCCCTGGAACGGGATCCACGAGGCCGTGCCGGCAGATAACGCACGAGCCGGCTATCGGAGGATGTTTCGTCCCTCGGAGTGAAACACGAGAGGAGAGAACGAAGCAGAGAGCAAGATGGAAGCCAAACCCCATGAGAATAATACGGAGATCTGCCTAACATAAGATGCTCGTGGTAATGCAATTTAAGTTGGGAGGAAAAAATGTCAGGGTAATCTCATCAGTCCGTCAGAGAGAGAGGGATGTCAGACGTAGCCTGTGGCGAGCCTCCAGCAGGGTCGCTTCTTCCCTCCTTTCCGCCGCCGCCTCCCCCAATCCGTTCCTGGCGTCTCGGAGCCGCCGTCCTCCGTAACCCAAATCCCCGGGATAAAGACCACGCGACACCAGAAGCAAAACAAAAACAAACATTTGCATGAGAATAAAATAAAATCAGCCCTCGGTGTCAAAAACTGACAGATTAGGCCCCGGGTGCAATATGCTAAGAACGCGTTGAGGTCGGTCCCGTGTGGCTGTAACGTGGCCTGCGTAGGAAGGGGCGAAGCGTCACGCGGAGGGAAAGGCGTACCTTTGAAGGCCTCGGCGAGGCCGTATGGAGATGGGACCTGTAAATCACTGCACCGCTCCCCGGGCGGAGGTGTCCCTAAAGCGGGTGGGTGCGGGGCGAGGGGGGGGGGGGGGGGGGGGGCGACCTCGGACGGCGGGAGGCATCTCTCTGCTTGGACGCCTTTGGGCGCCGCCTGCTCCGGGGTCGCCCGCCTGTTGGGCGAGAGCGACCCGACGGGGGACGAAACCGCAGCGGGAGCGACGCGGTGCAGCGATCTGTATTTAAAGGAAGCCCGCGAGAGGAGCTACTGTTTTCACTTCATCGAGCATTTTCTCTTTCGAGAAAAAAGTTGTTGTTTTTTTCTTCTTCTTTTCTTTTGTTTTTTTTTGTTTTTGTTTTTGTTTTTTTTACCAGATATAGAGTCTTTGACTGTTGTGCTGACTGCAGGCTTATTGGGAAAAGGTGGCGATCCATAACTGCTGTCAACATTCTCAGATGTGATGCCCGAGGACATCGGAGGGTGTGGAAAAGTGGCTGTGCAGCATATCAGAGAGGGAGATAAGGCCAGATTGTGCTGTATTGATTATAGATAGGCATCTACTCTCCAACACAAGCTGCTGGTCTGCGCTCCAGCTCCAGCGCTGCAGAAGACCTGATAGATTTGGATCCCCCCCGCCCCCCGTTACTAAGATCCTTTATTAGAATGTCTGTCTCGAGCTGTTTTTGTGTGTTTCTTTGGTTCAGATTCATTTAAAAGAACCCGACTGCCTGTAATCATTGGAGAGCAGAACAAGTGTGGAAGAGGAGTCAGAGATTGAACGTCACTCTACCGTGCTGGTTTCTAGAGTAGCTCATTACAAAGTAGTGTATAGTAGTAGTATCCATCGCTAAAATTGATACCGGAGGCCGAAGTGGAAGAGCAGGCCATGCATCCGTTTCCAGGTGAGCAGTGTTGTACGAGGACGGGGAGATGTAAATGGTTTTATTGTTTTCACGGAACTGTTACCAGCAAATCACAACAAATCTGTGTTGGAATTTTTAGATTAAGATCCTTTTTACACAGTTTTCAAGCAAAAACGGAAAAAAAACATTTGTTGCATTTTGCCCCCGAAGAGAAGAAAGTCAGTCGTCTCCATCACTTGCTTGCTCCACCTTTTGGTGAACGTATGCTCATACAGGCGAATCTGAGATTTTCCCCTTCATGATGTCATGCAGGGAAATAACCACCGCCTCCGGTAGTTGGATATTCACTTTCACACTCCCACAGGTAGACCTTGGCTCTCTAAAATTCTGAGCACCATTCTTTTCTCCTTGTAAATGAGGGGCGTGGCGTAGGCGTGGGCAGACACAGCTCATTTGCATTTAAAGGTATAGCGTATTGTTAGCTATAGCGTATTGTTATCAGTGCATATGTGTGTGGTTACAAAAACAAAGAACAGCACCCACTAGTGGCCCCTACATGAAAACTACATGATTTTCAGCATTTCAATTATTGCAATCAGAGAAAATATTACAGCCTTTTCCATTTGCCAGTTCGTCACAGTGGTGGACACGCCCACTTTCACCAACGAACAAAAGTCTTCAGAATACCGCTAGGCAGTTTCTAGGTCGAGATTTGAGTGTCTTTTCATGCTTTTCTTTGACAAGTGGTATGATTCACTGTCACAAACGCATGCGTGCCCCGACTCGGTGGAAGTTCACCGATATATAGAGAAGAAACAGGTCTTTATATACGAAAACAATGAAATTCTGTAAAAGAGCCGCACACATCATTGAACCATTGTCAGCTACTGTAAATTACACTGCGCGTATGACTTGACGACCTCGGCTCACAATACAGTCGCAGGACCACAGAGGCCTCTTTTGTTACTGAGCAATATGTGCTGAGAGTGTATTAACACGTTTAAAGTGTTTCTTTTCCTCTCTTTTCAGTCATTTGATGTCGCCTTTGTTGATTGCGAGTTATTTGAAATCTACTCCATTAGCAGCCATTACACCAGACAATCACATCTATTGGAGCCGAGGGTACGTGGGGACGCATTAGAAACCCTCATCAACAGTGTGGTGGCTTTTGCCGTTTCTCGTAAGTTAGTCTGAAGTGAAGTCGAACAGACTTTCTGCTTTGATGCAAGCTTTGACAAAGTAATCTGATTACTGATTATTAGTTACTCTTCTGTAACTGATCTGTTCTTCAGGCTTGTAGTGTTTGATTACTGTCATATTTTTGCGCAAAGTGCAGATCGATTTAAATGCATCTTTAAAAAAAAAAACAATGAAGATCATACATTCTGGTAATTTAGAAGAAAAAAAAGGTTTGTGGCACGAGGCTACATATTCTGTGTTTGAGGCTAAGTGCATTATCTTTATATGAGGCTAGTGGTGCTAAGCTATGTTATCTGCATGAGGTCATATGAGCTTTATTCTTAGGTAGGTTCTTTGTTTTTAGCTGCCGTAGAAGTTTTATTTATCTGTTTCCACTAATGGTTAGACTAATACCCTGCATTGTGTTCGAGCTCTCAGCACTGCTGTATACTACTAACAGCTACTTCTGCGTCATTGTAGTTTTGATATATGCTGGTAAGCATAACCATAAGTATTAATATGGCATTTTCTTGGCAGGAGCCGCGTGCATTAGAGAAACTCATCTTTGTAAACACGAGCTACATGAAGAGAAACCCCCCCCAGTAATGAAGTGAAAATAGGCCTCTGATTAATCTTGTGCAGCAAAGTTATTTACTGCTGAGGTGCAGAAATGTGCTGCAACATGAAAGGAGGAATGAGTTGTATTTCATTGTGTTGAGTTTTCCCATTCGGACTTGTCTCAGTTTGAAATCATTCCGTTTCCCCACTTTGCTTATTTCCTATAATGAAATCTGGAGCCGTAATGTGTTTCTGCATTGCAACTGCATCACAAGCAGTCTGTGTATCAGCAACATGAAACGGCGGCGCACAGAGAAATAGAAAGCATTAGTTAAAAACTCTGTCTGTTTTCACACACACACGCACACACACACACACACACACACACACACACACACACACACACACACACACACACACACACACACACACACACACACACACACACACACACACACACACACACACACACACACACACACACAGTCACACACAGTACCCGCTGCAGACCCAAAACACAGAGGGAATTTTTCTCTCTGCGGGTGAGAAATGGAGAAGACACTGTGGTTTTGTTGTTCCGTTGCCCTCTTTTCTTCTCCTCATTTATTCAAAGCTGTAAGGCAGCAGTCTGGTGCCATCAATCTCAATCGGCCTGCACTTCCTGCGCCGCTCTGATTGGATGTAATGATCTCCGGATGTCACTCAACGGCCCTGATATGTTTCTCTCCGTGACCCATCTGCTTCTCTGTCTCTGCCACGAGCAGCCGGGGTGTTTACCGCGGACACACAGGCGGCATCCTCCCACGCACCATTCACTCCAGAGGCCCCTGTTGCCACCATCCCCCCCCAACCCCCCCAGCCCCCCCACCCCTACCCCCTATCTCCATCTCTTTTGTTCCACATGATTATAGCTTTCATATGTACACTACAGCAACTTTTTGTTTTCATTAGAAGTTGTGCGCTGATGAAAAGCTGCATTAAGGACGTGATGAAAGCAGTAATCAGAGATGCATTGATATTCATGGGGACGGTGGCGGCAAACTATGGGTGGAGGAGGAGGGTGGAGGTCACCGGATCAGCACGGTGCAAACACAGACAAACATAATTAACCCTTTATCATTGAAACATTCTGAAAGGGAGAGTAATCTAAAAGCTCTTTCATTTGCTATTTCTATTTCATTTCAGTTGTTTTGTTTTTTTTTCTTTTTTACATCTCCCTGCATATTTTGCTGCAAACGCCGTTCCCTCAAAAACCCGGTGTGAGGCATCACCTCTGCTGATGATGCCACCGCCGTGCCCCCATTGAAGGCCCCATTTCAACACTTCAAGTGAAAACGCATCGGGGGGGGGGGGGTTTCAGAAAAGTTTCACGTTTATGTAGTTCTGTCTTAAACGATGTCTGTTTATATGGAAACAGCAGAAATGCTGAAAACAACATAGTGGCATTGCTGATATTTTTTAAATGAAACCACACAAATGCCCAACAAAACAATAGTTAGAAACATTAACAATGGCAAGTAACGGAGATTCGTATGCAGAGACGACAAAGTTGGATTTTTATTTGAGATTACTCTCAACTGTAAATCAACTCAACTTTATTTATACAGCGGTTTTAAAACAGCCACAGCTGAAACTCAGTGCTGCACATGAAGAGACAGAAAAACAAAATGCCAAACAATAAAACATACAAACATGATAAAGCAATGATATGACAACAATAAAAGAAATGAGCAGTAAGGTTTAAAGAAATGAAAATGGGTTTTAAGATTAGTTTTAGAAACATACAGTGAAGGGGCTGGTCTAATGCGCAATGGTAACTGAAAAAGTTCTGAGTTTCCATTTGGGCATTTTTTCGCCAAGCAATTTTAACTGCCTGTGTGTTGAAATTCCTCTAAATTATTGTCTTACTGAGTAGAAGATTAAAAAAAAATACATATATATATATATATATATATATATATATATATATATATATATATATATATATATATATATATATATATATATATATATATATATATATATATATATATGTATATATATATATACATATACATATATAATACAAGACCATAGGGCGCCTATGTTGATTTAATAGTCAAATTCCAAATGAAACAAATATTTATAAATGTGACTGTTTTTGTTTTCTTTTTTTTTTGCACAATAAGATGTGTAGGAAAAGTAAAAGAATGGCCTAAAGCTACACACATTCAATTATTTTTTTTCACCTGGGGAAAAAATGTCTAAATTGTCAATCTTTCTTAATATGTAAACTGTCATTCAGTCCTACAATGTGATGAGCTGTTCACACCAAAAGTTTGTAGTCATACTCAATGTATTTATTCTGACTGTTGTGAAATGTGGGGTCACATTTATTCAATCAGATGCAGTAAAAGGGAGTTAGAAATGAGTTCTGAAGGCCGCTCCGCAAAAACATCACTGTTAAAAGCCATCTCACTGTTGTTTTGCTTGTTTCGACACAGATGCTACAGATCATTCATGAGCAGTTTAATGTGTTGCACAACTTGTTTTTCATGTCACCTGCGACCACCATTCACCAATAACACAGCGTTGCTGAAGAATAGCTCAAGGATACGTTCTTAGATTTGTAACTTTTTGGAGTTCTATAAGTCACAAAAATATTTTGCAAACTGAACAAAACTAAGTTCTTCAGTGGATGTCTTGAGAAATCTTTCACAGTCATGTTGTTTCCATCAGAAAAGTTAAGTATTCTTGGTGTTTTTAACTCAATGAAACAGCTAAAGTGACTGGATATTGTGCCTCATAAACAGCTACAGGTAAAAGTGGCACAAAAGAAACTCTTCTTTGCTCACGTATGAAACATTAGAGATTTTTGATGAAGACAGAACTAATACCCAATTTTTAGACTCAAATGCGCTACTCAATGAACGTTTTGAGTTTTTACTTAATCTGTTATAACACTGAATAAGTCACAATTCTGTGTTAATCTTTTTTTTTTTGTAAATTCACATTCAAACATATGTAACGTACACAGAAAGCAGCCACATTTATCAAACAAAAACATCTCTACTGTTTATTTTTTATTTTTTTTACCTTTTTTATCTTCAAAACAAAGTCAAATGGTTGGAATCCCACCCAATCGGACAACACAGAGACCGCCATTCAACCAGACCCTCAGTTAGTTAAAGCAGATATCAAAAAGCCGGGTGGATGTAAGTTATCTTAACAGAACGTCCCCCAGAAGAAGAAAAAAAAATGCACATGCCACTTTATGTAGTCGCTTTGCATTGTTTGTGAACAATAAGGCAATTTTGCCCCACCAGAATGTAGACGAATCATCTTTGGCAATTACTTCATACATTTTCAAATCTTTCAGTCACTTTAATTACTGCAAGAATTCCCCCTTCTTTCTGTTTCAATACATTGAAAGGCTTTCTGATTCACGTTCCCATTAATCCTGATACTGTATAGCTCTGCAATTACAGCCCATTTTCTCTGACCACTGCTGGTGGAGCAATGAAAATGACTCAAATCTCATTCTTTTCCAAGTAAACGGGGAGAAGAAGAAAAGCAGAAGGAGAAAAAAAAGAAGAGAAAACACTCGGCTGTGTGTTGTCTGCCGACCAAAATGGGCCCAGTGTAAGTCTGCCTAAGTGGCTTTTGGTGAGGATCAGATAGCAGCCGTGTCTGTGAGATTAGGAGAAGAGAATCGGCACAGTTAGGAGACCAAATCTGTGTAAACCAACCCCCCCCCCCCCCCCCCCCTCCCCCCCCACCCCCACCAACATGAACACACATTAGCAGCGTCGGAGCGGCGTGGGCGAACCCGGCTCGGAGAAAGGCGAGGCATTAGTGGGACAACAGCACGGGGATCACGATAAGGACGCCGCCAAGTCAGACAATACCGATCTATTTTGTCTGACTTTGGACGCGACACGGAGGAGTGCACGGTGGGCCGGATCGCTGACACGAGGAGGACCCGCAGGCCCGACACCCGACGCGGCGATCGGATGGGAAGCTTTTATTGGTTACAGCTTGAACGTCGACGGGAGCTCACGTCTGGGGGGGGGGCCCCGCATTTATCAGGCGTCTCGGATTCGCCGTCTATAAACGGCGCCGCATTACGGGACCGAAGAGAGGAGGACTTCAGAGGATGGAGTTACACCGACTCTCGCCGAGGAGACTCGTGGGAGGGAACGTAATGTTATTGTTTTCCAGCGCTCTCCACCTCAGAGAAGAAATTATACTGTATTACATGTACCTAGATAACCTTTCCAGGTTATATATAGCGGCGTGCAGAACAAAGGAACACCTCCTTCACAAAGAAGGCGCACGCGTTCAAAAAAGTATCAAAGCCAAGGAGCAAGTTCAGTTTGCTGGTGAAAAAAAACACTGTGGAGAAGTTGGGCGAGATTTTCCATTTCAACTGACAGAGTGATGCACGATTCAGGAAAAATAAATAATTTTATGAGAGTCGTTTTAACACCTTTACACCACGATGATTCGAGTGAAACGCATGGTTTTAGTTCAGAAAGGTTTCGCAATATATTGAAAACACTGTAGTTCTCATGTTGGGGCACCAGTGGGTGCTATTGTTTGTTTGTTTGTTTGTTTTCTTGTGAAAACAATGTCCGAGGAATGTCAGAAAGGCCAAAAACCATGTAGTTTTGACATTTGACCCCGAGTTGTTTTTATAATGGAATAAATCAATAATCGATTTCAAACTGGGATTGTCCCTCTGGCCACATGTTTTTGAAGAACTATTTTTTAACTTTCTTCTTTTCAGGCATGTAGGTTTTTAAAACAAACCGTTGACACGTTCCATCTTGATCAGAAACTTCAAAACGCGTCAAAGCTCGCTAACTAACGCGACACCTGACTCAAAGTGCTGTACATAAATGCACATAAAAGCCTAAAAACATGAGGTACCATCATTAAAATAACAACAACAAAAACCAAAGCAACAAAATGGCCACAAATAAACATGCGTTAAATGGGTTTTAAGACTACTTTTTAATACTACCTTTTTTAAAACCCCATGCTTCAGGTTAAATTCTAGAAGCAGGGAAAAAAAATTGTTCAAATCAGATGGACATCTATTTAAATCAATGACCTTCACCTATATATCACAAAATGTTATACAGTTAATCATTTAATAGTCATTAAAATACTCTGAAACTGCAAGGTTCTATGATGAGATGTGATTATAGGATATTTTCTTATTTAAACTGATCTGAACTACATTCATTGGATGTTTTAAACTGGACGTCTTGTCTCTTTTACCATCCTGACTGCATCAGTTGGATGCAAACGGTATAAATGTGGAGGCTCCCAAACATGGGACCTTAAAGGCTGGACAGCTTGAATCTCAAGGTGATAATTGGATTATATGTCATTCCGGCGGTCGAGCCGAGTGTCCACATCTCATCACGTTGTTTGACGTTGCCAGTAGCAGCCGGCACCGTTTTGGAAAGTTAATGATAAGTGCACTAAAAAGCTTCCCTGGTAACCGGGATCTTAGCTGCCGCAGAAACTCTGTGCTCTCATTAAGGCTGCGGCGATCGCCTCGCCCACAAGGTCAGCTCCACACACACACACACACACACACACACACACACATACACACACACGCACACACGCATGCACACGCATGCACACACACACACACAAAAATAAATAAATTATGCAGCTTCTGTCAAAAATGGCCATTTTTAATAAGCAGATTTTCATTCAGTCATCCCAAAACACTTGCTCTTCGCGGGAATGTGCCCACATTTCTCCGCTTGACAGCGCTCTGCTGGCAGCCCTCTAACAGGCGAGGACACCTCTGGAGATCTTTTAAATATTAGCAGAAATATGACTCATTTCTTAGGTTAAGAAAGCTGATGAAGTGCTTTTTACTTCCATGGCTATAAGTAGCAGCCCACGTGTAGCTTGGAGAGGTTCTTTCTTTCTTTCTTTCTTTCTTTCTTTCTTTCTTTCTTTCTTTCTTTCTTTCTTTCTTTCTTTCTTTCTTTCTTTTTTTTTACCATTTAGTCCTTCTTTGATGAAAACAAGGTCCTGAAAGTTTCAAGAAGCACAAATATAGCGAGAAACACAAAAACAAAACACAAGTGTGTGGTGGTGAGCAAATTCAAAAACAGTCTGAAAGTAACTGGTTTGGATTTCGTCCTTCATCAGTCATGGCCGTATTTACAAACTTTAGCATGTTTTCCTGTTTCTTTTCCAACCAATAATTGTGATAAAAGTTGCAAATAAAGTCATATTTAGTGAGATATAATTTGGAGGGCTTTCCTTCAGAAATACTGAAATGTGAGTGAATTCTCTACCTTGATTTTCAGCCGATTTTTATCGTATATTAAAAGGCACAGAAATGAGGACACATAAACATTTAATACCCTCGATTTACACTCTTATGATTTTTTTCAAGACAAGGAATCATATAACTATTTAATATTACATCAAATCCTTAATCAATTGATGGTTTCATCCAGTTTGTTTAAATAAGATCAAAACTTTGGCATTACCGTATTCTCTGGGCTATAAGTCACACTTTTTTCATTTATCTGTTCAAGGGGCTTCTATTAAGATATAACTTTTATATCAAAAGTATACATATAATATAAACAAGGCTTGATTTAATTCAACTGCCATTAAATGACACTTCTTCTGTCCGTTATTTTCAGACAACTTGCAGTACTGATCATGTCAGAAAATAACTTTTAAATGGACAAAAACCTTCTATTATCTCTGCCTCCTACTCATTTTTGAATTTAAAAGACACCATTAATGTAGCTGAAGTAACTGAGAGCTGCAATCTTCCACCAGTTTTTAACATACATTGATGACTTTGGGAAAAAAGTCTACAAAAACCTTCAATCGTGAACATGGAAGCCAAAGTAATGGCTTTTATATGGACATAAAGCTGTATTTCTCTGATTTCCACTACTTTTATATTTTTTTTATTTTTAGGATATCGTTAATGTTTAAATAGACGTTATCCTGACTGGTGTAATGGTGTAATACTCGCCTCTAAAGTTTCCTTGACACTGGGCTGTCTTTTTCTGTCATTTTAATGAGAAGCTCTGATTCGAAGGCTAAAAAGTCTCACTGACCTGTCTCTGCCGATATCGGTTCGAAGGAAACTATTCCACCAAATGCATCCGGAAAAACTCTCTGCTTCCTTATTGTCACAAAAAAAAAAAAAAAGCCATAAAACACAGTTGATTCTTCAATGCAAACTAATCAGATTGACTTCTAGAAGGTGAAATAATTAACGGTCCATATGTAGTGACAGGACATCATCTGAATGTCGTGTTGTTTCATCCTGCTGATGTTGGCATCCAGCTGCTGAGCACAACACGTGCAGGTAGCTTCAAAGAGAAAACATTTTCCTGGCAGACATCAGCCAAGGACGAGTGCGAGCCAGCAGAACCCGGCTGCTGTCGAAGTGCCGCCGGTGCCAAATCCTCCAAAGATGTAACTGGTCGCTGTATTCGACCATCAGTTCTCAGCATCTCACCGTTATTAGTGGACACAAACTACAAAAATACACATTTTTGCAGAGAGCCATACGAATCCAGTCCGGAAACAAAACCCTATGGTCCGTGTCGTCCTGTTTTAGAGACGAGTGCACAGATGGTTTCATCATCCACGCCAACAGGTCTGCCGAAGAAAAAAAAAAACAGAAAAAAGAATGCCGCTCCCGTCCAGGCTTGTGTTTACAATGCTGTCGGGACGAGGCCACGGTTGAAGTAGGTTTATTATAAACATTAGCCAAAATAGATGTGCTTGTCATGCATAAAATGAAGGGGCTGCTGTGCCAAAATAAAGCATCCTGTGTGTTCTGGGCCTTGAGGTGGGATGGTGAAACAAAATACAAGCTTTTGATTCAATTTAATTTTTTTCCCAAGTTAGCGCCTATAGTCTCAGTGTGTGTGTGGTGTGGGGGGGGGTGTGTGTGTTTATGATGATCAAAGCTTTGTGAAGTCCATGCTCAGCAGGTAGGGGGGGGGGCGGTGTGTTTTGGTGAGCTTGAAGGAAGCTTGATCCACTTTAAACACAAAGAGCCCAGAACATTTTGAATATGACTCCGCCACACGGACATCACTACAAGGGAATTCCTAACTAGGGAAGAGCGAGAAACGAGAGCTGAAAAAATTCAGCGAAATTGCGAGAGAGAAAGAAACCAAAGCAAACAACCCACGGGCACATATTCCTTTTATGGTTTTATTAATATGAACCAACATTGTCATGTGTGCATGAATAAGAAATATTGTCTCAGGGTATCTATTCAAAGTCCGCGGTCCCCAGACGCTCCTGCCTTGTGATGCCGCAGCTTGACAGTGGACACGGACGCCAGCGACAGTTGACAGAGAGAGAATACGTTACAGCCAATAAAGGATGGGAGGGGGGGGGGGCTGGCATGACCGCCACGTGTCACCGGGGCGCAAGAGCTGACACGCAACTACGGCGCTTTCATAATTCATCGCGCCTCACCCGAGAAATAAAACAGCAGTCCCTGTCAGGAGCGTTTAATCCAGCCGCACCGTGAGTGAGGATGTCAACAATCTGTCGACTCCGTTTGATGTCCCGCTCGTCACAGGCGGCTTCTGACAAACACCTACACAGCTAAGTGCCAGAGAACAAAAGAAGGTGTGGAGGCAAAAGGGAAGAAGACGTGGTGTGAAAACGTGACTGGAAAAAAAAGAACATATATATATGTGTGTGTGTGTGTGTGTGTGTTTCGTCTATTTTAAATTCCTCCAGCAAATAATTTTGGTTTGGATTTCTTTGAGAGATTTGGGTTCAAAACTGTGCACCGACACTTGTATAAGTTCTGATACTTCACACTTGCCACATTATGCAATTCAAATCAGTTGTATTAATACCGCAGCAGTTACAACACAGCGTTAAATGGCTGAGGACACAGGTGTCCAAACTATGGCCTGCAACAAATTTCAAAAATATAAGAAAATATTATCCTCGTGCAACTTGCACTTTATTGTACTCGTGAGTCCTCACACAGAGTGGAACTTCCGTCTCGAACAAGTTTTTAATAAAACAAAGTCAACAAAGGGAAGTTGTTGGCGACTGACAACATGCACAACCAAAGAAAGTGAAATAGTGAGTGAAAGTACAAAAGTTCTGACAAGTTCAGTGATGACATTTAAATGTTGTGGCCCTACAGTTAATGGCTTTCTGTATGTGGCCCTCAATGCAAATGGTTTGGACATCGAGAGACTACAGGGAGAACACAGACTGTAGGAGAGAGCGCACTGACAACAAGAAACAAAGACTGTAGGAGAGAGAGAGCACAGACTATAGGAGAGAGCAGACTGTAGGAGAGAAAGCACAGACTATAGGATAGAGCAGACTGCAGGGGAGAGAGAGCACAGACTATAGGAGAGAGCAAACTGTAGGAGAGAAAGCACAGACTATAGGATAGCGCAGACTGTAGGAGAGAGAGAGTGCAGACTATAGGAGAGAGCAGACTGTAGGAGAGAATGCACAGACTATAGGATAGAGCAGACTGTAGGGGAGAGAGAGCACAGACTATAAGAGAGAGCAGACTGCAGGAGAGAGAGAACGCAGACTATATGAGAGAGCAAATGGTAGGAGAGAGAGCACAGACCATAAAATAGACAATAGGAGAGAGAAATGTTAGGAGAGAGAGCACAGACTATGGGTGAAAGAGCAAAGTCTGTAGGAGAGAGCATGTGATACAGGAGAGAGGGCACATACTACAAGAAAGCACAGACTAAGCACTAGACTACAGACCACAGGAGAGAGCACAGACTGTAGGGGAGAGAGAGAGAGTAAAGAATGTTAGTGGCATTAGAATGAATAGAATGTGAAAGAAAAGAAGCTCTGGACAGTGAATTAGGCGTCTAAACCTCAACCTCTCAGCAGGGCAGCTGATCAGTGAAGGATGAGATTGTTGTCTTTGTTTGTTTTGTTTTTTGGATAAGTACTGACGAAAGTAAAGATGACCAACATGCATTGATTGGGATTGTTTATTAGCATCCTCGCGAATGCTGAACACCAGCCATTGTGCTAATTAACTGTAAAAAGAAATGGGTACATCCCACCCTTTTCTTTAACCATTACCCTTGGAATTCACCCCATTTCCTCTAAATGAGATTCAGGTATCGGGTTGTGGTCATTTCTCCACTCGCCAGTGAAACATGAACTCTCTGGTGAAGAGCGCTGAGTGCTCGGTCCACACAGAGATGAACTCAGCAGTGCTAGTTAATTCGCCTCTCTGGTCAATTTGCCTCTCCAGTCCCTTCGCTATCCTTTGGCATAAAGCGGCCGTAGACAGGCTGGGTGGGTAAACATTTGCCTGCTGTCTGCAGTTTACTGACATCATGTCACATGATTTGCGGGCATTAAAGCTCCCAGGTTTTTTTTTTTTTTTTCCGGTCCTCCCCGTCGTCGAAGCCATTTGCTACAGAATCGCTCGCTGCACCTAACGGCGCCTCGCTAATGACTTTGATTACCATCCAAAATAGTAGCTCCTTTTTTTTTCTTCTTCTTCTTTTTTTTTATCATGCCAGCCACGCAAACTTACCTTTAATCCATTGAACTATTTCTGATCACCACATAATAAATTGAGATGTTAAAAAAAAGAGAAACCTAATCGTGACTCGTCGCCCCAATCGGCTGTGGAAAACAACAATAACAAATACAATTAGGCCTGCTTTTCTTTTTAAAAGTGGATTTATTCACATGCTAATTTGGACCGCAGGGTTAGCAACCTTCGCTGAACAGAAGTGGTTGAGGGACGTAAAGAGCCTGTCAGATAATGATATCCTTGACGTTATAAATGAAGATGTTTAATGATGTAATTCATTTTCTCATTTCCTCTCACAAAAAAATACTCAATGAATCTGAATAGCTTCCTTATATAGAATTATATAGTCACATGAACCCCCCAAAAAACAGGTTTAGCCTGTTTTCAGTGGATTGCTGGTGTTTTTTTTTTTTTTCAGCTTTAAAAGAAATTTTTTCGTGAGATAGAAATCAATGTCATCTGATCACACTCTTCAACTGTTGAAAATGATTGTGATGTGAGTTGACAACCATGTGACACTGTTAAAGATCCACGCATTTGTTTGCATATCATATTTGAGCATGACAAAGCACAGCGACGATGCAAAATACCACACAAAAATGATATTATCCTCTATTGTGGATTTACTGTGTTTTTGTGAACACACACACACACACACACACACACACACACACACACACACACATATTCGAAGTCTTGACTCAGTCTCGGCCCATTAGAGTTTTGGTCTTGAGATGTAATACAATATACAGTAAATGTCTCGAATGTATGTGAGAAATGTTTCCACTTATGCAGATGATGGTGTTGTAAATGATAGGAAATGTAAACTTTCTTGAAAAAGTGCTGTGAGCAGCACAAACATTTGGTGTGAGTAGATGAGCAACGATCAAAATGAAGGATTCACATAGTATAACCATAGTAACCGCACTACATTATTCCCAATAGAGGCCCTTTGCCTCGTTATACTCAGAGACAGAAAGTTGTGCTTTTCAAAAACATTACACTCTGAAAGCCGTTTTCAAAAAGTGCTGTTTGCAGTGACTCCCAACAAACATGGAAAAACTAAAAATAATGAAAATATCAAGATATGTGAAAAAACAGTTGAAGTTAAGGGAAAAGTAATCTCAGCTTTTCAAAAACAGGTTTCAGAAAGGAAATATGTTGCAGAACTGACTAAAACTTGGAAAAACGACTTGTCCACCTCTTGCATCAACAATGACGGTTCCACTGAAAGCTTGTTTTTCAGCTCTTTTAACTGTGAATCTGCATTTTTTTCCGTCACTTAACAAATATAAGTTCAGCCGTTTGAGCCGTGGCTTCAGCAGACAGCCTCCTCACGGCTGCTTTTACCCTTCCTCCTTCCCTCCCTCCCTCAGTAATGGTGGCAGGTTGCCTTTTAATAACAGATGTGTCCCCCATCCCAAAATGGCAACCTCTCGAGTGGGAAGAGGTTAATTGCACACACACACACACACACACACACACACACACACACACATACACACACATCGATAGTGGACATTTCTGGCAAGTCAAACGTCAGGTCACAAACCTTTGTGTAGATGGAAGATAACGGCGTGTTTGTGCTGAAAAAAGACATAACTGAAGAGCACGTGAAGGACCCACCCCCAACCCCCCACCCCCCAAACTCAGATGGTGAGTGGTATTACCCTTTAACCTAAACTGTCCGTGTTCAGTTTCTATGCCAACAGCAGATGACTGTCTCCGTCTGACAGCCTCCAGTGTGTGTGTGTGTGTGTGTGTGTGTGTGTGTGTGTGTGTGTGTGTGTGTGTGTGTGTGTGTGTGTGTGTGTGTGTGTGTGTGTGTGTGTGTGTGTGTGTGTGTGTGTGTGTGTGTGTGGTTTCTATTGACTGCAGCTGAAGGAATTGCTCGACGTCGCCTCAACGTGTTTCACACCATTTTGTCTAAAAGTAGGTGAACACGTTAAGATGGCACAATGAGCGAGCAGCTGACGGCGGGAGCCCGTCGGTTGCGGTACCGGTCCGATCTGGCTTTGAGGCGTTCCTCCGTGGTGGAGAGCTGGAGGAAAGGATTCCGGCACTGACGGGAGAAGTCTGTTGATGCTTCAGTTCATCCCAAAGCTGTCAGAGCTGATTGAGGTCAGAGGCTTTGTGCAAGTTACTCATGTCCTGTTTCACCAAACTGGCAAAACGCTTGATGTTCTGTGTGTTCAGGCAGCTGGGAAGTTGGGAAATCTTGCTCAGGAAGGTCCTAGAACCCATTGGAGAATATTGTTTTTTCCAACATGGTGGCATGGCGAACCTTCGGAAATCTGCAGAAGAGTGAAAGCAACGAAGACTTGTATGATTGTATTATTTACAGGCTGCATTCTTGACATGTTTTGGACCAACTGTCAGCAGAGTTGGGAAATTGGCTGAATATACTGGCTCCTGCTACCATTAGCATTAACGGTTTTGCGTGATTGACAGAATTTTGATTCACGGAAACAATGGATTTTTGGTAGGTCAATTGTATGTATACACTGTATTTGATGTCATTTTTTTGACAGGCAACATTCAGCATAACTCGTCACGTTGGGCAACTGGCTGATATTTTGGTATTTTTAAAACGTCCTCAGACCAATAGAATTTGCGTTTTTGTTTGTAGTTTAGCTCACCTTGTCGGTAATTTGAGTTTTCTCTGGCTCAATGGCTGCCTTCAACATTGTGCGCATTGATGTAACAAGACCAATGCCCAATAATCTCTTGGAGTTTAAAAAACAAATATCCCCCAAATATCCACCACATTATGATGGGACTCGGTAGAGGGCAATAAATTGTATACATGGCAAATTTCCAAATTTTTCAACATTTTATAAAAATAGTAAGGTTTGGTGGCTTAAGTCTATATATCAGCTACTGAAAACCAAATGAAACAAAACTAATAGGATCAGCAATTTCAAATGATTTATATCCTTTTATGTAACGGAACGAGACATACAATTCTAGAAGTAAAGACAGCAAAGTCCAAATAAAAGGGATTTGTATGAAGTTGGGTCATATACGTCTTTGTACCCATATTGTCTGATTCCTGTGATATAGTAAAGCATTGTGTGTGTGTGTGTGTGTGTGTGTGTGTGTGTGTGTGTGTGTGTGTGTGTGTGTGTGTGTGTGTGTGTGTGTGTGTGTGTGTGTGTGTGTGTGTGTGTGTGTGTGTGTGTGTGTGTGTGTGTGATCTTTAGCTGAGCAGGCTATAAGTTACAGAGTTACAGTTTTATATGACAATTAATAAACGCTACAACTCCTCAAGGACTGAACCAATTTTCCTCCACGTCCTGATCCCCACATTGTTCAATTAGCTTCTCTGTAAAATCCTGTCAGAAAGCTATTCAGCCTGTTTTTTTTTTTTTTTTATATTACTGAGCAAAGAAATGTGTGTGATTTATGATTCAGTGTGTTTGATTGAAGAGGAGTACTTTAAAAGCAGTGTTTTCACTTCTCCTTCAGTCATGCTCCAGCAGTTCACCGACACACGCAGCAAATATCAGCTTAAGTCTGTTGTTTGGATGACGATCAAGACCGTCAAGCCATGAAATGTACCACACACACAAACAAAACCACAATGTGAAACCAAGTGAATTTTATGTTAAAGAACCACTTATTTAATAAGACTTTTATCTTCTATTTGCAATTATATGTAAATAAACTCTTTCAAAATGGTTGAAACTTGATTTAAAAAGAAAGCTTCAAAAAAGCTTCAAAAACCATCTAAATATGGATGAAATTCAAAATATTTAGAATTGCAAAAATACTGTTTGAAGTGCTAAAAAACTTCAGCTGAAAAATAGATAAAACACAAAAATACGTAAAAACAACTTAAAAAAAAACGTAAAACTGAAAGTAGTTGAAAAGCCATTTTTGACAAAAAATTTTTAACTCATTAAACACCTTATAAATTGCAAAAAAAAACCAACTAAAAAGGACGACACATTAAGACATGCCTTAAATAGTTAAAAATCGTTAAAACTGCGAAATTGATTTTTAAAAAAAGCCTTAAAATGGCAAAAACCTACAAGTGGATTTCAAAAAAGATTAAAACTGTCTAAAAATACCGGAAAATTGAGGAAACAGAAATTCATAAAATAGATGAAAATGCTAATGATAAAGCATAAAAATAGCTTAGAACTGTTGAAATCACTAAAAACCAAATAAATGGATTAAATACCTAAAAAGTACAAGACATGAATAAAAACGAATAAAAAGTTATCTTAAACAGAAAAAATGGATGACGCATTGAGAAACAGTGAAAATGGCTAAAAGAGGTCAAACATCTAAAAACGGCTAAAATGTGAAAGACACACCTAAACCAAATAAAAGAACTGAAAGTGTGATGTTGTGATTTTTGTCTAAGCTGTCTTTATAATCAACAGGTTTAGATATCAAATTACTTTTATATTGCACTCCTGTAAAAGTTTTTTTTCATGAAATACAAATATGCTATATTAATTATTTATACTCAAATATAAAACATGGATAATTCTGTAAAATAGATATAAATACAATTGAATTCAAATAATAATCCCTGTAAAAGTCCTCTGCTTATCTTAATAAACAGTGTGTGTCTATTCTGAAGATCCATGACGTCAAAGATTTCCAACCCCTAAAATACAAACAATACTATAGAAAACAAATTGAGGTTACTATATATGGATTTTAGTTATTTGAAAACAGTATAATCTTTATTGGTCAATATTCACCAAGCACTGAAAAGTAATGTTACTTCTACGAATGTAGTGGCCACATTTTGGAAAAAGAAATGTTTCCACTTCAGGATGTGAGAAACACAATGGAGCCCTTCTATCAAGATCATTGCTGTGTGTTATACTTCCACGCCACGATCCGCCTCCCTCCAACTTAATGGTCACCCAAGAAAAAGTGTGCCACTTAACAAATGGACTGCTTTTGCTCAATATGCAATTAACCTATATCGCGAGATGGAAGTTTTCAAGTCCACCGAGGAGAGTTTTGACAGAGTGAATATCTAAAAATGGCAGTATACTGTGCAGAAATCAATCCTTTTTCTCTCCATTGATTCCATTAAAAGCCTTTTTGGAGATTGATTACACTGAAAGCCTCCCTCCGCTTTGGATTACAGTTGCACAGTTCCAATCTCATTTTTTACCGTCCAAAGATATGGGCATTTATTCTATTACACTGCAAGGTGCAAAGCCCGGAGCCAGAACATCAGAGACCCCACTACCCACCAACCCCCCCCCCCCCCCCCCCCCCTCCTCTTTTTTTTCCCTCAGAATAATACTCTGTACAGATAGTAGAAACATCCGTTTGGGTATTGGGTATTGCCCTGCTTTCTCAGATAAGTGTTATCACTCCTGTCGCTCCCATTCGAGATCAGTTTTCACCCATCGAGATCAAAATGCGTGTTTCGTGTAATCTGAAAGCACGTCTGGAAAAGTGAAGCGTTTTCAACCCGCTCTCAAGTTCCCTTGTTGTTTTCTTTTTTCAGTGTTTTTTTTTTTTTTTTTTCAAACTTACATGATATGCCAATCAGCCATAACATCATGACCACCTGAATAATGTTGTGTAAGTCCTCTCTTTATTTATTTTTTTGCTTTAAAAACTGCACAGAACCAAAGCAGACACTGAACGTGTCCTTCGGTATTTGGCAACAAGATCCCTTAAGTTCAAAGATTCCCACAGTTCAAAATTAAGTCTGTAAGCAGATTAAACCCAGTGTGTACATGCAAAATAAAAACCACATTGAAGGACACTCGTCTGAACTATAAAATTTTCTAAAATAAGTCAAAAGCAGTCCAAAACAAGTCTAAAATGATGATGACTTGTAGGATCGGGATTGGTTCCAACTGACATGTTATTGGTTTAGATTGAGGACAACTCAGAGCTCTCCTGGACGGAAGCTGGAGAAATGCAAATCTGGTCCTGCTGGCGTTTCTTGTCAGGGGGTATTGTCTTGCTGAAAGAGGCCACTCTCATCAGGGAATATTGTTCCCATGAAAGAGTGTACATGTTCTGTAACAATGCTAAGATAGGAGCTACATTCCAAATGGCATTCATATGGATGGCAGGGCACAAGGGGGTTTACCAGAAGAACATTGCCTAAAACATCACGCCGCCTCCAGCAGCCCCATAATGAACCCCGGTGTTGTGTGTTTCCGAGGGAAGCCACACACTCTCTCACACACACACACACACGCACACACAGACACACACACCTGGCTATCTATGTGATTGTCAAAATAACAGTCATCCATCACAGCGGACCACCTTCTCCCAACGCTCTGTGATCCAGATCTGATGCTGTGTGACCATTGTTAGTGTTTATGTGCCCTGCCTCATACATAGCAAACTGTGCTCCACTATATATATTCAGGCGGCTTTCTGCCAGAACCAGCATTCACTTTTGCTGCAGTTTGAGCTGCAGTATCTCTTGGGTTGGACCAAAACAAACGGCGTGCATCGGCCTGCATCACGGAGATACCATTTGTTCTTCGGACCACTTTGGTAGACACTGACTGCTGATGTGCCGCTCCTACTGCTACTTAATAAATGCCATAAAGCCGAATCCACATTCTGTACACAAACGATATACGAAGGTTATGTGTTGCTTCGAACTCCTCCGTGTTGATGCGACGCGTTCCTACAACAGCCTTACAGTCACAGACTGTAGACCGAGCGACCGAGCTTGTCGTGTGCCACCAAACACTCCATCTTGCTGTAATAAGTGCATCTATCATGCTTTAATCACGTTTAGCATGTAGCATTGCGAGCCCTCAGCGACTGGATCCTAACTAATGAGTGACATCGGACTTACTCTGCTGGTCCATATGTCTCTGGCGAATTACTTTCTGGTATCGTACGAATTATCTTCCGCCTCCTCTTGATATTTTGGCAGAACACGATTTACTCCCTGTCCTACTTACATTGCTCGTGGTTGCCTGCGGGAGGACGCTGCTGTTGGATGACGTCAAGTAGTACTCGCCGGATTCTGTCGGGGAGTACGCCGTGCAGTATCAGACCCGATACTGGTATCGGTATCGGTGCTTCCCTAATCAATACGGACCAGTGCAAGAGCTGCAGGTTTAGAGATATTGTGAGCCAGTGCTCTTTCAACTTTTTCTGCCTCTGGCATCGACTTCAAGGACAAAGAAATAATATTCCGCCCAGTAGCAGGCAAGGCGTCACAGGTGATCATAATGTTGTGGCTCATGGAAGTAGTGCACAGGTCTTTTACCAGATTGTTTTATGTTAAACCTGAAATTGAAGTCTAAAAATATGCAATGAAATATAATGCATATAGATTTCCTTGCATGCCACAGCTCTCAATACCACTGCCTTATCTCTGTAATGGAATATTTATCAGTAAAGAAAACAGCTAAAAAAGAAGAAAAAAAGAATGCATAAAAAATGCAGTTTTATCCTTGTGTTTATATGTGGATGAATAAATGATTTGGGATATTACAGCCTGGATTTTATTTTTTTGGGGTGGGGGGGGATCCTTACTCAGCACCTTGTGAAACTCGACATGTTGAGGGTAAATTCAGGGATGGTGGTGTCGTTCTTCCCTTCATGGCCCCCACAATGTGATTCATTTATCCGTCGCGCATTTCTGCTGAGCATGCCACTATCTGCTCGTGGGATGTTTATGAATATATCCAGAAAAAAAATGATATGAAAGCAATAACACTTCACAGGATCTGTGTTATTTCACTGCAAAATCGATCAGATATGTCTCTGGAAATTGCATTTCTCTCTCTCCCGAGTTGTTTAATATTGTATGTATTTCACGGTGGGCGGAGGGCGGAAGGGTGATGGGATTTTCTTTTCCTTTTTTTTTTTTGCATAAGACTGTGCGTGACCTTTCCGAGGTCCGCCGCGCTGCTTAGTACAGTATTTTGGCAGACTTGGGTGTTGTTTCTGAATAGATAAGCGCTCATCCTGAAACCTGTCCCTGTGAGGTCTCGGTACCACGCTTGCATATTAAAAGGTTACTCTGACGATGCCAACTTGAGCCTCGCACGTCGCCCGAGGCTACTCGCGCAGTCCCCCCGTCCCCCGTGGCCCCCATGTGCTTTGGTGTCCACCAATAGGACAGCAGACTGGGACGGAGGGGGGAGGGGCGGGAGGTTTATAGGTCCTGTTTCGACTGCAAAGTTGATAAACAGAACAAGAGAGATTACAAATAAAAAAAAGAGGAGAAGAAGCCTACAGCCACTGGACATCTGCCCAAACATATTTACCACTCCAGTACAGCCTTAGAGCATCTTTTCCATTTACTGTGAGCGTTTTGTGATTATACTGTTTGTGCTTTAGTGGCCTTGCATCTCGTGGACAAATGCCCTATTCATAAATGGAAAGATGCTTAAAAACGTGGATTTCTGCATTTCTGCACATAGATGGGCTCTGATCCTTGCACAACATTGGAGTTGTAGTTCAGTATCAGAGCATTTAAAAAAAATAACAGATGATAGACTCAACATAAGAACATAACACAATTGTTTTTTGTTTTTTTTGCACTTTTATGTTGTTAAAGTCTCACAATCATATGTCGATCATATGTCAACACAAAAGGAAAATTGTTAAAACCCTCTAAAAACAGACATACAGAAAACGCTGTAGTTTGTATGTCAGGCTGAATGGAAGAAATGTGTCTGCTCGTGTGCAGACGATGGAGCAATCAATGCACACTTGAGGAGCGGCAGTTAAATTTAAAAGACTGAACAAAAAAATTGGGGATTCATTCACTGTTTTTGTCAATCGGCTTGTGCGCGTGCAGAAATATTTACTCCGTTGTGAGTCACTTTTTCCAGGACGACTGAAAGTGCATGAGGTCGTTTTCAAAAAGTTCCATTTCCAGTGACTCCAAACAACATCGTCATGTAGACAACATGTCAAAAAGCAACGTATGTTTGCTGCTGTTACCCTACAAACGTGTGAATGGGGCCTTAGCTTCATGTGACAGGGTGATCTGGTTTCAACAAACCAACACATTGGGGAGTTTTAAAGCTATCAAAATACATGTGATGTCGTTAACATCACATGAGCAATAAACATGAACTGTGATAAATTATGTTGATTCATACCCAGAAAACCGATAATGAGAAAATCTTTGGAGGGAAAAATGCAATAAATTCCAACTATTTCACAAAAATCCTGCCTTTAACTCATTTTGAAGTTTTAATTGACAGACAATGTGAATTATTTCACACCTGGTGGCTACAGAAATCAAAAAATCAAAGAAGTGGGGAGACCGCATGTGATATGTGTGGGGAAAAGTACCTTTGCACATCTTAAATACTGTCCTATGATGTTTGAAGGGAAAATGTAAGCACTTCAGCTTATATATCATATGGTATATACGTTTTATTCCTATGTTGTACTCAGTGCAGCTTTTCTGTCTTTGTTGCCAACAAGCCGACGCTCCCCACCTTCCTCACCGGCATGGTGCTGTCACTTGTTTTGTTGAGGCTTTCTTCCTTAATTGGGAGTTTCTGCCACACAGCAGACTGAAACCTTGACAGTGTTTCCACATTTCCTCAGTTTTTGCCCGACTCCATCTTGGCACCAACTTGTATCTGCACAGACACCAGTTTGGATCTGGTGATGCTGTGATTAACTTTTATTTTCTGGTGCTCAAAGGAAGAAAACGTTCATGACTTTAAAATAGCTGCGCACGTGATGTCTCATTTCACTATATAAGGTTAAAAAAAAAAGAAGAATATTTCAGGTGTATGGTGACGAAACCCTCGTGTTCCTGCATCTAAAAGAGTTGAAGGTTGTCGCATTGCTGCCTGCCGCTTGCTCCTCCTGCCCATTGTGGCCGTCGAGCAAACTGCTCCTGATGCAATTCCAGTGTAAGAGATAAGGGACAAAACCCACAGCCCTCATTCTGTGCAAATATGAATTTTAAAGTTCATCTCGAGCTAATGCGAGGCTGCGGCTGCCGGGATTAGTCACCAGGGTGTCTTTTTCAAAGTTGTCGTCTTTTTAGTGCAAAATTTTCCCCTCCTTGGTGTGTGCTGGGACTGTTTGTCGAGTCTGACGCTAAAAACTAAAAGACTCTCTTGATTTGCCACAAGTGCTGCCGAAGCCTGATTTTAGCTTGAGATATAAAGACTTATTTTGATTTTTTTTTTTTACACAGAAAAAAGACCTTTGTGCTTCTGGATTTGGTGGGTGTCCTACGTGTTTAAAGAAAACAAGAATTTGAAGAAATCTGCCAATCATTGGGAGTTACTTCAATGATAACATCAAGAGGTCATGTAGTTTGACAGATGTGGATATTTACTAAGACTTCATCCTCACAGTTTTTGACAGACGTGTCATCACCCTATAAGCTGCGTAAAAATACCTCCTGTCAGAACAAATCTTGAATCTAAACCATTCCTGATGAGTGCAATAGTCATGTCAGAAAGTAGGTGGAGGAGATACCATCTCAAAGTTGAGCACAGTTAGCATTCAGTCTCTATCCAAATCACGTTAATGCTGCCTGTATAACTCCATTAATTACTGGCAGCATGCTGTATGTGGCTAATGGCTGATGCTATCTTTTCTGTTTACTTTATTACAAGGTAGTAAGCAATATCCGGCTAAATCATGCTAATAAATGTTTTGCTCACTTAATCATTGGCAGCATGCTGTGTCTTGTTATGTCATACTAATGCCATGTGGTAACTTTAATTATTTTCAGATACCTTAAGATGTCTGGCTAAATTATGCTATTACTATCCATTTCTCTAACATAATTACTGATAGCTGGCTGAGTCCGGCTAAAATATGCTAATGCTACCAGTTTTACTCATTGAATTAATGGCAGCATACTGTATCTGAATTAGATATGCTAATGTGTTCTGACTGGTAACCACTATGCCTTAAAGCACACCTGGAGGGGGGGTTGCTAAACCGACTCCCACTTTGGACTGACGTAAAGTCATGGCAGCCTGGTTCATGGGTATCAAGGGAAATGTAGGACGGAGGACTGTTATTTATATTTATTTGTTGGGAGTCACCTTGTATCCATTTCTGATTTGGGCCCTGGCTCGTAGTTAGAATGAGACATGTGTTTAAGATTATCCAAGAGGTTGGGGAACACAACGTAATCGGTGGCGTGTGGGTTTTTCAGCCACAAACAAAAGCAAACACAACCCACTCACACATGTGGACACATACACAAGCACACCTACCCCGCAGAGCCATGACTAAGCCAGCTAGATTAGCCACCATCCCTGTTGGCACGGTACAGCTATTGGGGACACTGGGCCCTGTCCTGTGTGGTTGGCTGGCCAGTGTCCTGAGGGGCTCAAGTCACAAGGCTTAGCTGCTGCTGTTGCTGCTGCTGTGGCCACTGACCACACCATCTGAACCTCCTTTCCCATTCTGACCTCAGGCAGCACACAGTCTGCTGCTTCATTAGGTCACTCCACCACCTCTAGCTAGGGGGGGATTTCAAGGCAGGTCCAGGCTGGATTACCATATGGCTTCTCTAGGTTTATGCTGTCATGAAATATGAATCCGACACAAAGAGCAGTGCTCCTTATGTGCTCAGAAGTGTCGCATGCCTGGTTCGACACTGCAAGAAAATATCTTTGGGGGCATTGATGTTGCAAGGATTTCATCACGGTTGAATGTTTGGAATTCGGGATTCGGTCCACAATGCTTAGCGTGAAGTCACTGCATGTTGTTTTTACCTGGTTAAATGCACACAAATAGTTGCAGGACATCTTTTGATGTGTGTGGTGCAACATCCCTCTGTGAAAGATTTATAAGGTCTCAGGAGACGCTAGAACCAACCCGAGCTGACAATGGGTAAAAAAAAAAAAAAAAAAAACAGTCAATCACAGGGCTTACATAAGTACACACATACAAAGACACATACAGGCAATTTGGTGTAACATATATAATAAGTCCGTCTAGTATTACAAGTATTCCAATCATAGGAAGGAGTTGGACCTTTGTTAAACATGCAAGCTTCACACATAAGAGACATAAGAGGATTCCTATTGAAGTAAGAGTAGAATGCTAACCATTACACCACTAAGCCTTAAAGTGACCAACCACACCCATATCTAGGTGTAACTGGTGGTTTGTTAATTCTCTTATTTTGTCAGTGATTTTTAAAAGAAAGCTGGAGCAATTGAACTGGAATCCTGAAAATGCTTTAAATGACATACCAGGCCAGTAGTTGGTTCTATGTTTTTGTAATTCAACCACTCATGCATATATTAACAGAACAGTACAGTAAGATTGAAGCTCCTCAAAAATGTCTCTCTTCAATGTACAGTCCAACTCAATTTGTGCCGTATGGAAAAAATATGTCCCCACTTGTGCAGATGATGGTTTAGTAAATGTAAACATATGGAGAGGCACTGCTGAATTCAAAACACCGTGCAGTACAAACAACTCCTGGATTCAATCATGGTTGTTGTCAATCTACTTGAGTGGCCGATCATTCAATATGTATAAGATGAACTGCAGCACCGTGCAATAGGTCAGTGGTCACAACTGCTGGCCTGCAGGCCAAAATTGGCCCACCAGGAATAATATCTGGCCCAGAAGATGATTTTGAAAATCTGAGGCACCTGTTTCACTGCAGAAATCACACCTTCCATTGACTTACCAGTGGCCAGCTCCTCCGAAAGCAAACATCCCATTCTGTCAGGGATGCATTGCTAAGCTAAGCTATCAGCTGATTGATGGTCAGTTAGTTGTTAGCTTAGCCACCAGCATCTGTTAGCTTAGCGTCAACCTGTCAGGTTTTGTTCAGAACGCAGTTTCATTCTCGTCTCCACCGTCCCAGAAGTTGAGCTTGTGTCCAGTCTAGTGATGGTAGAATATGAATGAATGGGTTAAAAAAAAAAAGCTAGTTTGCCAGTGCGAGTTAGCTGTTAGCTTAGCCTTGTGATCTTACGGATGCGCTGAAGAACCTGCCCCCCTGGCCTGCCCTTCAGTTGCTGAGACAACGAGCCTCGCTTAGCAGTTTCGTCTTTTGAATGTTGGAGGACGCTGTCAGAAAAAGAAAATTTCATGAACTGATTCTTGCAAGAAGACACAATTTTACAGTCTTTCGATTATTGTGAAGGAGTATGTCCAACTATAAAGCATCTTCTTAAAGGCTGAATTGCTTTGAGAAAGATCCACGTGCTTCCTGCACTGTCGCCTCTAAAGGTTACAGAAAGTAGCACAGAGGTTCCAAAAGTGCTGACACAGGTCATCCTTGAAACTCAGACTGTGAACTTACATATCATTCTTTATGAGGAAAAAACAAAATTTCTCCCTGGAATGGCCGAGAATCAAACAGGATTTCAGTGCAGCTCGAGCTGCACCGCTACACTTGTAGAGGAATAAATAATACCCACGCTCACTTCCTTCTCCACCATAAACCCCCACTTGGTGCGAAAATAGAAACCCTCTGTCTGGGAAAAAAAAAAAGAGAACGAAAACAGCCGTCTTTAAAGAATAGACTTTTAAAGAGCAGAGCACAGCCTGTGTGGAGGTTAGGAAGCTGTGAGGGTCGCTTTTCTTCCTTCAGGCCCGGAGGTGGCTGGAGTGACAGAGGCCAGATGGTGGAGTCTACATGCCTGGGAGGCGAACACAGACTGACAAGACAGCCAAGGGTCGTCCACGTTAAAGTGTCTCCAGCAGCTCCAACAAAATGATTCTATACTGCACCGTGTTGTTTTTCCTCGTCATGAATTATTAAAAATGACAGATTTTTGCCTCCATGAAAAAAAAAACAACATGTCCAATCGGTTTGTTTCACATTCTTATATGTATTGCCATTACCAGCTGTGTTATTTTTCAAAGAAATTACTTTATGTTCAGTTTGACTTAGTAAATTAGATTTCAATGATATACAGTATGTGGCATTCTCCCTAACAGTTTTGAGGTTTTTCTGGTTCATTAATAGTGAAATCAACCTCAAAAGAACCCCCCCCCCCAAAAAAAAAAAAAAATAGACAAAGATTTACAATTGCTGTCAGAAATGGATTGATCCTGCTTCTTATAGATTGAACCAAATACATTTTTGGAGGTTTTCTGTACTAAAGCTTATCTTATGTGAAGAAGCTGGTTCACATAATCTTACAGATGCTCTTTTGGGTTCATGTCCGATGAACATATGAACCAGTGTAACAAAAAAAAATTCAAACCAATGCAAATTTGTCATTCTTTTGGTAATGAGGATTTTCCATTTTTAAATCAGGAAATATCATCACAACACGAGCACATGCATGAGCAATAAGATACTTACTTATAAAGTATTGGCCCAATATGGCCGACTGGAGCAGCCTTGTGAAAAATGTGCTCATGAATCTTGTCTGTACGGTCTTGATGGGGAAAGTCGCGGGGCCACTTCAATCTCAAAAAGCTCAATTTATCTGCTTTATAGCCATTTTTTTTACTCTTCTCGATGCCATGAATTGTCTAGAAGTTACGGTTATGAGAAATAAGCAAGTCAACTCCTGTCAGCAGCAGCTAGAAGAGCTTGTCTCTGTCAACATGTACATTTTAAGAGAATAGTGCTCAATAGTGTTTTAACTTGACGGAAAACAGCAGATGATCATTATAATTAGATATTGGATGCCTGCACATTTCCTTTAAAGTATCCGTAAGTATACATATTGCATGTTCACATGGAAAATATGCCATCCGAGAAAAAGTTATATGGAGTTTATCAGTCTATTTTTGCATTTGGCTTTTTGATCACAGGACTTGAAGAGTAAGTAGAAACCAGTTGGTGAACCAGTTGGATTGTCTCTCTCTGGCTGATGGTCTCACTCCTCTGGCACTCTACTTCACCCAACTGGCAGCATTTGTCCGGATGATGGAGAACTGGATTCACTTCCCCCGCTCACCTTGATAAACTTCAGCAGCTCCGCTTGCCATTTCTGACAGGTGCTGGCCCCCTGTAAGAAAAACAATATCTCCAACTCCTGGTCGCAGCTTTGGGAAAACCTTTTGGGGTGTTGAATGTCACCATCTGTTGAAGAGCTGCTCGGTTGAAGTCATTATGAGCCGTGGAGGGAGTCGCGCAGCTCCGGCTCTCTTGCAAGGGGATCAACGGTTTATTGCACGGAAACTCAGGTGGGCCCTGATGTGATTTCACAGGCTCAGTCGGTGATTGTCAGGCACGTCCAGGTCGACATTATCCGCTTCTAATTGCCGCACACACAAGGAATATCACCCTCCTGAATACTGAGGTGATTTACTGACCAGGCTGGAGGCAAAAAAAAAAAAAAATGCATGTAAGGGCCGTTTGTGTGTAAATCACATAAAGGTAAGCACATTTGAATAAATTCAACCTCTATGTGTGCTGATGCAAATTTACCAGCAATATAATGCAGATTTGATTGTTACTGTGATATCAATATGTACGATACACAATTCGTAAACGACTCAACTGCAAAAGAGGATGTTTCCATGCACTGTGCGTTCATGCTCTGCAAATTCTAAATAGGCTTGAAAAATCACACAAAAAAGTCCAATTCTGTAATTAAAAAATAGAGAGTCAAGTGCTGAGGAGACCAAGTTATTTCATGCAGGGCGTCCACTGGGCAGAAGTCAAAAGCACAGCGATGAGAGGAAATATCACCTCACAGCTTCTAAAAAGCCGCTGGTGGGAACTAAAACTCACTGGTGATGAAAAAAAGGAAATAAGCCAATAGATAAATGTCTATGTGGTTGTATGGGCGAACTAATGCCAAAGCACAAAGACGTCAACGTCATCATCTTAAGTGTTTGTTATTATCACAGATCATATCATTATTGTAATACTGAGCAATACCATCAATTGAATGTTCACCTATTTATTACACCTATTTGTATACATTTAGTGAAGAATTCACCAAAACACCTAGCAACGGTCGGCCTCAATTTGGAAAAAGAAAACCTTGAACCTTTATAAGGAAAAAAATTGGAAACTCAGAAAGTTCCAAAGTTTTAACTGTAAATACGTTGCCTGACGGAAAATGTGCAACATTATCATCTCCCATACAGGAAATGATAACAGTAAAATGATGCTGTGAGGTCAGTTTTATTTATAGTCCCGATTCTACACATGTTTTAACACTACCTTTTTGTTTGTGGCGAGCAAACGATGAACGCAAGACTCCTAAAGTTGAATTACGTGACATCAACTTTGTTTGATTTAGCTTGATGAACTCAATCAATAGGAAATTACCAGTCAAACAGCATTGACAGGAATTTTTCCCACTTGAAGTTTGGAACTTTCCCATTTCTCAGATACTGACAAATACATGGTTTTATTGAATCTTCAGTAGATTCTTGCATTTAAAGGCCATCATTCTTGGATGTCAGTTAAAAAAGCAGAATATAAGAAACATTTCACTTAGATAGATTACATGTACAATAGATACATGAAATGAGAACATCAATTAACAATACTAACCAATGGGAGATCAAAACAATTACAGAACACATTATATTTCCTGATAAAAACAAGCAGCACACTATTGAGCGTTTCGAAGACACCCATTGAGTTTTTCAACCTGTTTAGAGATTTACTTTGACTATAAATTGTGTCGCTTTGTTCAGTTTAACACGTTCCAAAATATTGATATTACAAATTATTTCCAGCTTCTGGTACTTCAGGTAAAAGTCACAAACATCACATAAAAAAGAAAAAGTTGGTTTTAAAATATTCCCCAGCAACATGTGAGTGTTGAAATTTCCCTATACCAATAAACATGTTAAACATAAAATTGATTCGAAGTGAAAGTTGTTTCTGCTCCAGTTGTGGCCGAGCTGCTTTTTATGTGAGTGACTGAGGTCAGGAGGTATTAAAGAATCACAACCCACCATCAGGAGACAACGAGACTTTTACAAGCAGTTATTAAATGAAGAGAGGATGCTACTCGATGGCTTATACAGGCCTGCTCCGTCAACCCTCAATCAAATTTAATATTGAGTCTATATGCTTTCATGAACTGTATAAAATATGTTGTGTTTTCTCTCCATTGTCAATAATATTCAGCTTTATGAGATTTGCCACTGTGTTTGATTTACTGTTCACCCAGCATCGCAACTTCTTTGAAACTCAATAGTTACTGTCTGTAATATTGTATGAGGATTGCTCTCTGTGGCATCCTCTGAGATAGCATGTTAAACCCTCCATATGCTCACGCTTGAGACACAAATCCTTCTCCTAATAAAGACGTCTTGTCGTCATGCTATGAAGAGCAAAGCTTCCGCCGGCTGGGAGAGAAGCGGCTGAAAAACCAGGCCAGAGAAAAATGTCACAACAGCATCAAGAACAGCAAGGCTCAGCTGCCTGCGCAGTTTGAACTCCATGACCACATTCTTGTTCTTTTCATCAATACATTCTTTGTGATGTCCACGTCGCAACAATATGTGCTGCATGTCGCGCTGCCGTGCCCGTCCTCCCTGCAGCGTGAAGTGTCACTGGCGTTAAATGACGAGAAGATGAGCAATTACTGCTCAAGGTTGATCTGTTCATGACCGGGGAATGAATGAAACTCAACTTATTGTGTGATTGTTCAATTGGAGGTCTGGTTTTTAAATCCTTCACAGGTTAACACTGTCGCTGCTCACCTTCGGTCCATCTTCCGCTGTTGTCCCAGCCATAATTTGGCTTGTTTCCAAGGAGCTTAGCTCTGTTTGGATGTGCAGCAAAGAGTAATACCAGTGATGACCTGTGGGGGCAGTCTCATGCAGTATAGTTCATATGCGACCAGCGAAAGGAACAAAGGAGACAACTGAAATAATGATCGCTTCAAAGAAAAATGTTTATAAACAACATGGTATGTTTATAAACGTAAAAATTGACGTTTATAAACATCTCCCTTTGAAAATTCTAAATGCCTTTGCAAGCAAAATGAAAGAAAACAAAAGAGGCCACAAATGATCCCCAAGTCCAGCTGAGCACCAATCCGTGAAAAAATGCTTCACCTCTGTCAGCGTTATTTATTTTTTTCATATATCATTAAACCCTCATTGGGCGTTTTCACACACCGTATTGCTGAATAAATTATATTTCTTAATACCAGTCCATAGTGTAAAAAAAGGTTGAGGCCCAATTAAAATACTTCAAGGCACACAAATATGTATTTTAGCAGTTTTAAACCTGTTTCGCTGTGGAGATTAGAAACATCCGTCCATCGCCCTCTACTGGATGCATTGATTAACAACCACGTCGACGTAAAGGACACAATGTTTAAAAGACACAACCACTTTATGTGTATAAAAGAAGCATATTAAAACCTTAAAACACTGATGACCACAATGAAAATAGTTAAAATTCGAGGAGATGCAGTCCCTCTGTGTTGCGCCTACTGAGGCAATACATTAGCATTAGCCATATTCAGTCGTTTCCAGTACTGTTGTTTAAAAGAATGAACCTCGAAGCACAAAGACATGGTTGACATCCTGAGGTTGAACTACAGGCCTTATGTTTGACACCCCTGGTTGAGAGAGACTCACAACTACAATTTGAGCATTTCCCAAACAGCGCTGAAAAACAAAAAGCTATAAGGACTTTAAAAAGTTGAGTGGAGTTGCATTTATCAAAGGAAGAGGTGCAATGGCTAAAAATGTAATACTTTTAGCCATTTTGAATTTAATAAAGCCAATAATTTAAAAAGTACAACAGTAAAGAAATAAATCAAATCTGATTGTCATCCACTACATTTGATATGCAAACTTTGTGAAAACAGTCAAAATAAATCCACATCTCCAAGAAATGTGTCTTTAAATGACCGTTCACAGTTATTACATTTTCTTTCTTTATTCTCTTTTTATTAAGCTGTGAGATATTCACGTACATATTAAATTGTGTTTCTCCTCCATTTGTCCCTGGAACACATTTGTGATGCCACACCATGAATCCCGGTGTTCAGTAATAATACAAAAGTAATGACAGAACATTTACCCAGCCGTTCTTTTACTTTATTGTTATTTCAATATGTGATAACGATGTTGGCTCAAGTATTTTATTACACCGTCGGCAAGTTATCGTTGGTTCCTACAGGAGCTTTTCTCTCTCCGGTGTGTCAGAGGCTGAACAGGTGAGGTTGTAATTTACTTTTTGTTGCGAAGATAAAAACACTTTGCATGAAATGCACAATTGGGCTCGGAGCAGCTCCCGTCAGCAGCAACAATCCAGCGGCGTTTGGTCGTCAGCTGTGATCGTCTGCGGCTTTGCGGTGACTGTGCCGTATAAACACGCAGGCGCCTTTTTAAAGACGCCTGGCAGACGACTCGGCGGTCCAGAGCTTTGAGATACTGCGCAATTAGTTCCAGCAGTTCTCCATGGTGAATGGAGTTTGATGAAGTTTTCTGGTGTTGACGTTCACGCCGCAGGGCGCTCCCTCCTTTCATCCCCGCCTCGGGTTCCTGTCACACATCAGCCAGGAAGCAGGCTGAGGCGCGTCGGATTCGACCGCAGCCAAAACTTATCTCCTGGCAGATAATTTCGCCGAGAGGAAAGGTATTATGTTTCTCAAAAACCAACTCGCAGCCATAGAATCCCGGTTGATGCGCCTCTCAGGTGGCCATCATATTGCCTGAATGGATTTCAAGCAGTGATGCGGAACAATTCCTGTGAGAAAGGTGCCCATTCAAACGAAGATAAAGTCATTAAGCCGCGGCAGCTGTCCTTGGATCTTTGCTTTTTCCTCGATTGACTGTGATGGAAATGTGCGCTGCATATGTTTCAAGGATAAGATACTCTCGAGAATGATGTTCATTCTCAGTACGCGACTGTTGAGTGGCGTTTTTCTCTATTACTGCTCGAGGACTGTCACTTTTTTTTATTCATAACGCCATTATCGGATCAAATTTGTTTGATTTTCAAACATTAACGTTCTACACCTCTCCTGAATGCCTTCTATCCGGCGGGTCACTAGACGATCACAGAAGAGACTTACAGACTTTGATGAAAACTCCACAGGAAAAGACGTTGATTCTCGATGAGAGGCAAAAGTACTAACCGCTACATGACGGTATGGCTTTCAAATTTCAGTGTCTGGGCATTTTACAATCAGTCCCTTCTGTGAAAATGAACTAATTTCTTCGCTCATCGGTGCCAAGTTAAGACTCAATTTATGCTCGGAAACCGATGCACGCACATCAAACGGTGTAAACATCTTTTACGCTTCCATCCATCCAATGTGTTGGAATGAGCATTTGGCATTCGATCCACCGCTCTGAATCGTCATACTGGCCAAATACCAAGAAGAAGCCAATGATGGCGAGAACGGGAACTAGCGCAGATGTTGATATTGAAGGGGGGAAAAAAGCACAATCGGAGGCATTGAGGAAGGCGACGTTGGTCTTTGAGGCCGCTAAACAGCTTGAGGTGTCACACAGCCGCTTCTCAAAACAGTTTTCACATTTGTTTTTCACTCCTGGTCTTGACCCCCCCCCCCCCCCCTCCCCCCCGGCTACCAGTGGTACAGCTGTATTTGGTTGACAAGTCTTTAGGAAGGAGATGATAGAAATAACGACAAAACTGAAGGCACAGTGCAGCTGAAACAATAATGAGCCTTCATAGGGTTACAGTGTTTTATGACATAAGCTCATAAGTCAAATTTACCATCACTTTAAGTAAATTGACATCAATTGTCCAGTTTCCTGAAAACAACCAGGACACTGGAACTCCAGAGCCAAGATTTGAGTCCTTTGACATAAAAATGTGGCGAGAGACTCTTTCATTCCTAAATTAATAGTTTCTTGATGTTGGCCTGAAGTTGTCACCGGCTCCCATGCAGCATTCCTGCACCGTGTGTGTGTGTGTTCACACCCACCTCGTCTCGTGTGGTCTGCCGTTCCAGCGATTTGTTACCACCTGGCACGTTTCCCTGCTCCGTCTCGTACCTGGCTGTGTTTTCTCCGTGTCGCTACACAGATGGAAGTATCGCTGTCCCACAGGCGCACAACACACCGGCCTCAGAAGAAGCTCAGGGTTCACGGAACGCTAAAACCCATCATTTACCCCTGTACCGTTGTACGTTGAATTTGTAACACTACGATTGAGTTCTTCTTACAGTCCGGAGTGTGTGGCAGGAGCAATAAATTGTGCATTCTTGGTTGTTTTCTCGTGAATTTCTTCTTCTTTTTTTTGTGTATAATCCCATGTGAGCTCTGCCAAATGCTTGGCACAGCATGGAAATTAAAACAAACACCGTTTGACTGCCCGTCCTGAATTTGAATCTTGGCAAACACATGTTGTGCCTTTAACTCAGCGTAGTTGTGTTCCCATTTCCTTTTGTGCGGTTGAAAGCAGGCGACTCTACTTTCACCTCAGCCCTTGTTATCTCCATTGTAGGTACACAACGCCGCGCTGTAAAACGCCGGCGCACAGGGACTTCAGAGGTTACCGCAGTCGGTGAGGTTTCCACTCAGTTTGTTGAGCACTTTTTTTTTTTTTCTTGTGGAAAAGTAATAGTAGTGTCTATTCGGCCGTTTTCTTCTTAAAGTAAGTACTCGCATCCTGCACCTGGAACTTGTCTAGTTTTTACTACTTTTAGTCCTTCCTGCAACCAGGATTCCAAACATTGCCCCCCCCCCACACACACACACACACACACATTCAAAGTTAAGGCTTAAACCCAAATATAACATTTTCTGCATTCTGCAGCAACATTTTGAAAATGATGTTCTTTTACACAGAAACAGCAGAAATGCTGAAAAGGATGCAATGTTCATGTAGGGCCACTCGAGGGTGTTTGCAGGTAAAAAAATACACTAACGATTAATAGTACGCGGACATTCGTATGGCCAGACGACCAATTTGGATTCCAGGTGACTCTCCACTATAAAACTACCAATTCCCTGGACAATCCGGACTGGGAGTCGTGACATTCTGGAGGTGAACATGTTTGTTATTGTCCATCTACACATTTCGATGAAGTAATTACTGTGGCTGTGGTGCGCAGTAGCTGTTAAACGATAGTTTTTTGTTTTATCCACAGAGACGGATTCGGAGCGTTTTCAAGTATTTCCACCTTGGGAGCCAATTTCAAAAAGTTCATTTTTCAGTTGGTCCGAGAAGTGTTGTCACGTAAACGAACATCCAAAATGAACGTTTTCTGTCTTCACCTGTAAATGAAGCTTTTATGTTGGTTAGCCTTGTTATTTCAGTGGCCTTCATGGATCGAGTGGTTTTCTAGAAATCAACACGGGCTTAACAAAACTTTTAAATCCTTTTATTCCAACTCATTTTCACCGAACTATTACTACCAACCTGGAACCTTTTGCTGTATTGACCCACTTCATGTAGCCTTGGACTTTCCTGCCAGTCATTACTAACACAGTGAGCACACTCCAGTCCTGAGAAATGGTTCGTTGAAACCCAAAAGACTTTACACACAACTGTTGTTTATCTCACAAGTACTTAGACCCTGAATGCTTCGAGTATCAATCTCATCCAAGGTGCTTCTTTCGAGCCTGTCCAATAGAAAATAACTGCATCAGCCTATCACATTGTGGAAGTCACATTTCACATCTCGGTATATCTGTTGACGGTAGCGCTGGCGCTCGCATCCCCAGAGGAGTCTCACCCGTCCCACAGATCTCTCAAAATATATCACGGCTGTGGAGGACGGGTTTCTCATCTTTCTATTTCTTGTCCTGTAATGTTTGTATGATGCGAGGACGAGCTATGAAATTAATCAATTAATCTTTAATGTGAGTGAACCGGTGTGACGACGATAGAGACTTGTTGCACATTTATGATTAAATATTACTTGAGGCAATACATATTTCCAATTTTGCTTCAATTCTTATTGATGAACTTGAAACTTTCATGTACTATTTTAGATAGTAATACATCAGTAACTGAGTAGTGTAGTAAAAGTAGAATGATGAAACTGTGTTAAAAGGATCATTTCAGTAACCTGCACGTTGCACGCAGCGACTGCTTTCTTTTCTTTTAAACCTGTATGTCCTCTAAAGAGCAATGGCTGCCAACCTCCATCCAACATCTGTAGGTTTAAACAGAAGTAGAATCCAACATCAGAAGCTAAGAGGGCTAAAGTGGCTAAATCTGAGAAGTGCCTGCCGATACAAGAAACTCATTGTGAAGTATCCTCAGAATGTGTGGGCTGTCACGGCAACAATGTAGAGTCTGTGGAATAAAATGGCCGGTTATTATTGTCATTATCGTGTATTTTACAGATTACAGCCTATGGTTAAGGCTGATGAGTTTGCATTGTTATGCAGCACGTGATGATTTCAGCTGAAAACGCTCCTTTACCTTTTAGCTTGTTTATTATATTCCTTCTGTTAAGTATCTTTAAAGTGATGAAGGATGGTGGAACTGTAAACTGTGTGCTTCATGATTGAACAAGAGTATGTACACAACTTTTTTTTTATTTTAACAAACTTAGAGTAAACAGCCTTGAGGTCTAAGAAACCTCAACAGGCTGTGAGAACACACATCCATGTGTTGCGTTGGTTGAAATTAAAGCGTTTCAGTTCAAAGAGAGACAGATGGGTGACTGAAAATGCAGGTGGGTTATAATTAGAGACAAAGCATGAGCAGCATGGTGTATGGGTGGAGCCTTTGGGAGAAGCTGGAGCTGCAGTATTAACATTTCCAATGCAGGTTTATATATTGTGGAAGATTTGGGGGGAGAACAAGGAGTCATGACACCCTGGAGGCCGCCATTGTTGTCCATCTCCTCGCACATGAGCAAAAGAACTATTCACCATGGGCAGAGTGCACATGAAGAGTTGCAGCAGGAAAGTTGTATTTTATCCATTTGTCAGTGTTTTCAGAAAGTGGCGTTTTCAGTCACTCCAATCCCGTTGTCACGTAAACACCCAACACCCAACCAAAGTTTTCCATTTTCACTTGAAAATGTTGTAGTGTAAACGGATCCTATGAAAGGCTGCCAATCCCTTCTGGGATCTCTGATTGGCCAAAACATTAAAACAAAGTCAAACAATGGTGGATATAAAGCAGTCAGCAGCTTTCTCTCAATTCCAAAAAAGTGTCAGATTGTGGATTTCTTCAGGCTGTATCAAATGCAGTTGTAACAACCTTTTATTAGGCCTCATGTGATATCTGGTGCCTTCTCCCAAAGTGGATCCCTGAACACAAATCCCTGGCAACTAATAATCTACCTTAAATCCAAATTCAAGGTTAATAAATGTTAAATTAAACAGGTTGCAATGGTTTTCTTTTTGGGTTTTTTTTTTATTCTTAAATGTTGAACTATTCTGACTTGATAATTCCTGCCACTATGTGGCCTCAGTGACTCTCAGAGACAATAGCTTTGGTTATGTAAACATGGACCCAGGAAGTGTCTTCAACCTAAAAGCTGGGAAACTTTAGGTTTAAGTTCAGACGAGGAGGTTGGCTGTGGGCAACGAGTCCTCCACTGAAAATGTTGAGCATACACTTGATTTATTGACCCTATTTGATCATTTTATTAAAAAAAATATTACACAAACATCCCATGCAGACGTTTATTTATTTATTTTCCTTTTCTCTCTGTTGGGCTGAACTGAAGCAAAGAGCATGGTTAACATTATGCATGCCGAACATCAGCATTTAATCACAGAGATCATGTAAGTCGCATGAATAAAACAAGTGAAAATCAAGTGGAAGTGTTAAAAATATGCACAGGGTCATGTTTATGGGAACACAGTGAAGACTTAAAAGCAAGCTGTCACACAGCCGGTGTAGACAGCTGGATTGATTAAAATGGGAATGTATCTGCTCTGTCACACGTTTGCGAGACAGACGGTGAGAAAGAAAAAAAACCAGGGCTGCTGTTTCCACACGTCGTGTCGGGCCAGTTGTAAAATGCGACAGCCACGACTCGTTAACATAACCAGATTGCTGCTGGTGGTTCATATTGTTCATTGTGTTCGAATTGTTTGAACCTAAACCGACGCTTCTGACAGCTCTCTGAGGGAAGATGGCAATCTATGCAGCAGGATGCACGGAAACGCAAATGGTAGATGATGTACGTTTCTAAATTTAGCACCTGCTGCAGTCTCAATTTTGCCCCGCGGTGTTCATAATGAAATGAAGGATCCCGGGCAATGAATCCGTTGATAAAATAACACATTTTATAAGTCATGAAAACGTGGCAGAATCATTCTGCGTCTTTCCTGTGCTCTTAAAGTCAAGAATCGATTTTTCCTGAGGAGTTCTTGGTCTGAGATCCTTCGCTAAGAACAGAGTGGGAAAAAAATGTGTTTTTTTGCACTTTTTAGATGTCAAGAAAACACAGTGGAATCCTCCCAGATGGTTCCTCTGTGGTATTATCCAGTCATTGCTGCCAATTTTTTTGTACTTTTTAGCAAGGGGAACACTTTCTAAGAATCATAGCTTCATTTCCTTCAAATATTTTTGTGTACGAATCAGCGTCTTTGTGTTTTAAACCCCTGTTTTGATATATTTAGTGGGATCTATTCACAGAAGTGGAATGTCATTCATTCCTACTTGTAGGTTCTCACGCATTGAATAGACTGATGAAGGAAACCATATATAATCCACAACCAATACAGCCTCATAGCTGCTTATACATGAAAAATATTTATGCTATGTTACATCATAAAGTGAGTCAATGATTTTTGGTTTGGATTTGAAGTTGAGCTGCTTCAATTTCAATGACACTGAAACAACGAAAAAACTTTGGAGTATTTGTTTTTTTTTTATGTATATCTATATACAGTTTATAGTATTTATGCAAGACTGCTGTTGCCCAAATCATTTACAGTCTTCTGTTCTCTATAATCTGTAATCTTTTTTCTTCAATCATCAGTACAAAATAGTGTATAGCATTTTAATTCATGTTAAATCTTTTTATATTATTGGCCAAAAAAGAATTTCATTCAATTTCATGCTGAGCACTTTTGCTACATTATCAACCAGTTATTACCTTTCTGGTTTTATTACATTATATCTCATAATAATTTGGGTCGTTGTTACATTATGGGCCATTGTTCCATATGGGGCTCTAACAAGGGACAGATCGCTGGTTTTTCCAGAGTTTCATGGCCATGGCAGGTTCTCAAGCATACATGGAACAAGACGATACATTTGAAATATATTCCCTTTAGTTGTAATTCCAAACTGAATGACAAAACATCACCTGTGTTCGATATTTAAGAAATGGAGTTCACTCATCACTTTTTTTTCCCCACTGACTTGACTGCCCCCAAAGTGCTTTATAGTGTTTGTCACATTCGGCCATTTGCATGCGAAAGGAGCTTCAGTGTCGTGCTCAAGGACACTTCAACATACGGGGATCGAACCTGAAATGACCGGATTGAAAGGTGACCCGCTCCACCAACCAAACCCTAAAGACCCAAACAGAAACATGCATGCTGCTCTTTTTTTTATTTTATCCAAGAACGAGGGAACGTTTCTCTCTGTGACGAGCGAAAAGTGTTTTGGTGGTATTCTTTCCTTTCGTAGCCCAAAACTAAAAATGCTTTTCAAAAATGGCTTATTTTCTCATCGAGCAATATGAAAGTTATGCATTTATTTCCCATTCGGAAGCATCTCACACAATGTCAGTTGATATATATACAACAAGTTGCAAGCTGCGTCTTTCTACGGTCGGCCCAAACGACGGGAAGGTTTCTCGAGAGTTGCACCGCCACCGTAGGTTTTCATACACAACTGGGATAGGATCGTGAATTCGATTAGTAAACTGTACGATAAGAGCCAATGGAAATACTTGTACCCAACAAAAGAAATGCATGAGCTGGAAGTAAATGTAGCAAGCGCTGCCAAATAAGTACAATAAATAAAAGATACCCGGCCAAAGCATTGCTTCTATACTGTATTGTTACATCAGCCCTCTGCAAGCGCCCATCACTGTTCAGCTTCACCTGATAAGACTCGAACACGAGTGGCTACTTTTGATTTTTTTCTGGCACTGAGTCGACGTGACTCACGCTGCGCCTCTAATCTCAGCCCACGAAGTGATCAAAAACGGCGCAGCGCTACGAGTTCTCCTCAAAGCTCGGATTGGATGGTTTCACTTTCAATCTGACTCCTCACACATTCCGGGAGTTCTTCGGGGAGCTAAACGCTCAAACATCCAAGTGAAAATTCACTCGATCTAACTCAACGGGCGAAGCTGTCATAACAGAACCTACAATTATCTTACAGGAGACATTGTTTGAGACCTGTGTTGTTATCTACGCCTGCACCGAAATTAGCTTTGCTGGTAGCCAAAGCCTTTTTTCTGGCTGAGGTAACCTTGTTATATGGACTGGGCACTGTAGCAGCACACTTAGGCATTCAGCCCACTAAAACGTTGGATCTAATCTTAGAAACTTGAACTAGAGTGAGTCTTTATTGATTGTGAGCCCGGAGAGCAACAATGGGCGCTTTATCCTCTAATGGGATTGTGTTCTTTGTTTGAACACAAAAGTACACCTCTGACATGACTTTTTTCATTTGCAATCAAACAAACCATGTCTGCCCGCATCATGGGAAGTTAGCCTTTCTAATGTTACCGAGGCCCGGAGCGATCCCTGATTGTTACCGTGCCGCCAAAATTAAATCTTTTCTAATTTCGCCCAGCACTTGTCGAGATTGTTGCCTTTGATTTTTCAGATTGCTTTCTTTGATTGTTTTGTGTCTGAGCGGCTCAGACTGCCTTCAGTAATAATGTGTCACTTTTCATGTATCATTTTATTGAAGTTTGATGAAATGTGCTGTGAGAGACAGTAGCTGGATTACATTAAAAAGGCCCTTGGCTGTACAGAGTTCATTATTCTTTTTCTCTTCTTTTCTTTCTTTCTTTTTTTTTTTTTTTTTGCAGCATTATAAGCCTTGTCCCAGAGACGCTTCAGAGATTTGTATGCTTGATTGTATCCTTGATGACAAAAAGGAGTCTCTGAGGCTTTCGGGAGGATTATTACTCCATTGTGCCGCTTTTATCTCGGGCCAAATTACGTGTGAGGATGAATTGGTAATCAATTGAAAATTCCCTGTCCTTTGGTTAGTGAGGAGTAATCACAGTTGTTCACTCTCTATGTCATGGCTGTGCACCTGTTTATTTCTATCAGCGTCTGGATGCTTTTTTCATCGTCTGGTTTGCGGCATTTGATGAACTAAGTACTGCAAATCATGCCTGACGAAATGCCTGGAACGCTTCTCTGTCTTTTAGCATAACTGAAACGTTCTTCCAATAAGGCGTGATTAGATTAAGATTTCAAATGAGACGTTTCAGCATCAACCAGAGGCCGGGTCCACATTTATCATGCTGGGTGAGACCACTCTATTAATGTTATATTCAAGAAACAGGTTCAGTAGAATTTTCCCATAATGCCACATTGCTCCTCGACCCCTCACACTGCTTTGCAAAGGTACTTCTCAGGGACTGAGTCCACGGCTGGTACAGGCATGGTACATCGTGTTCCTTGTGGGTCCTTATTGTATTCTTTTGGGGCTGTCTGGATTGGGTGCCTGTTGGGGAAAAGTTCATAGCGCTAATGATCGAAGGGAAGGCAAGTTTATTTGGGTAGCATCATTCACATGGCGGTTTAACAGTTACAAAGAAATCCATGAAATTCAAAAGGCAAAATGCATTTCGAACAGTGAGAATGATCCTGAGTGATGTATTAAAATCACAAGAATAACAAATTAAGACCAAGCGATGTTAAGGCCTTTTACACGTCACTTCTTGTTTTAAAACTACACCTCATGTCGAAACGTCCATTCTTGGCCACGCCCTCAGGTATTATGGTGTTATTTTGATATGCTTTGGTCGTCCATCTCTATCCTATCACCACACCAATTTCCAGGTCATTGAGAATTACCCCCTCGGACGAGTTCTCTCGAGAAAATTCAATTTGGTCCAAAAGCTCCGAAAATCCAATATCTTTTTCAAAATTGCAGACTTCCCGTTGACTGGTCGGTATGTGTAAGACTCTTTTTTGTGCGTCTTGGGGTGTTACATATATGTGCCATATATATACAGTAGCTGCCATTTGTCCAATGGGTCAGGAAGCGAACACTGAGATGTAATGCCGAAAGGCACCAGTGGAGGTAGCATGAGCATCCTCATCACACTAAAGGCTGATACATACTATTGCATCAACATAATGCATAGGGCAGCGTGAAGCTTCTACAGAGTCCATTCACCACTGGAAGTTCGGCGTCAAGATTGTATGTGCCATGAAGCAATTAACAAACCCTCACGATAAACATACCGAAGGGAGACTCAAATGGAAAACCAGCTTTTTATCTGCTCTGGCTTGAATGAAAACAAACTACATCTGTATGTGCAGCCTGAACTCAAATACGTTTGACAACCTTGCTTTTGGCTTTACTAAGAATCATCTGCACCAAAGAAAGTCAGAAATATATATATTTTTAAAACCCTTATAATATGCAAGTTTATGTCATAAATAACAAAAGTCAAACAATCGGCGATGAAAAAAAGGAATCTAAGAATGTGCATTGTGTGTGTTTGATTGGCAGGTTGTGCCCGTCTCTTTTCATCTCTCACATGTATTCATATGTGTTTGGGGAACTGATGAAAATACTCATCAGGTCCACTAACTAATTCTATGAAATTCCTTGAAGTTAACTTGGAATACAGTTTTAATGGTCCTCGACTTCAGTTTCTCTGATGTCAGCTGGAAGTGCTTCGCAAAAGAGCCTGAATCTCACTTTCCACTGAATATTTCTTGGATGGGTCGATCTCAGTGGCACACAGTAATGCAATTTTTCTCTCTCTCTCCCTCTCCTTCTCTCTCTTCCCCAATTCTTTTATCTACTATTTCAAAAAAAGAAGAAAAAAAAAGCTTTTGATCTGAATCTACAAGGGGAAGCCTGTGAATGTTATCATTATGAGCATAATTTCAACTGGAATATAATTTTTCAAGGAAGCTGCACAATAAGTGAAACTGACAATTTCAAGATGAGATAGAAAACAGATGGGGACAGAGACTAAATGAATAGCTCCGAACTTAAGAGGGCGACTGTAGTTTGTGAAGACAGTCAAGCTGTCTGCTTTAAATTATATTTTCTTGGAGTCCTTGTTCCTTTTCACTGTCTTCATCAGCTATTGAATGGAAAATGGACTCCCTTTTTTTTTGTTTATTTGCCTCATGTGGGCCACTCCATGTGCCGCTATTGAGAAAGCACACACACGTTTAATTACATTATTTTCTCTCTCTATGGCCAAAGAGGAGGCATTGTTTTTCTGCAAAACTGCTCCTTTAGAGGGGACAGATCTTATGGAAATATATGTATAAACAGAATCAATCCCTCTTATTTTGCCGGCTCATGAAATGAAACCCTCTCATGAAGACAAAGCCTTTTATTACAAAACCATAGTGGCAATTTGAAAAAAAAAATTACAACCTGTGATAATGAGGTAGTTTTGAAGAGAAAGAAAGGAGGGGTTGCATGTGTATTTTCAGTTGTTTATTTGACCTTTATTGAATAAGAGCGGTCTCTCGAGATCGAAATCTCATTTCAGAACGAGACTGGACCGAAAAGGCAACATAATTATGTTACAAGAACCAGCAGAACCAACACTAACAGGAAAAAAAAAAAAAGAGGGGAAAATAAATGAATAAAAGGCCTTTGAACATCTCGCATTATACTGGGGGTCTGCAACCCACATCTCTTTAGACTCTCGTTACCAGGTCCCTGAAGATTTCACGACATTATGTGTAAATTAGCATTTTCATCAGACGGAATTTTGTTGCTCTGCAGACAATCCGCCGGATTCTTATCTTTCAGTTTAAGGCCAGCTCACCCTGATTAAATCTGAGTAAAGAAACGTCTCTGAGGATAATTGTTTCATTTAACAAAACCCCATTTGTTTTCATAAGGATGTTGAATCACCTGTTTGGTTGATATGTCGAGAGATTAGCGAAAGGAAGTGATGCTGAAATTGCCAAAATGCCATTATTCCTAAAACTGCTCGAGCTACAGAAGCTAGAGATACTGAAACTGCCAGAGAGCGAAAGCAGCTCGCATTTTACGAAGTAACGAAACCGGTGGAGACGCTAACTCAGTTGATATAAAACTGCGAAGAGAAATAAAATCAATTAAACAGCCACAATGGCTGAAAAAAGAGATTAATGTAAAATGACAAAATGAAACTGTTCTGAAATGAAAATGCAAAAAAATATACATTTTCACTTGAGGCATTATCAAGGAAATGTAGCCTTAATCGGTTTGAAAAGCTAAAATGGATAGAAGGGCTAACATATCTTAAGCATTTCAACAGCTCGAATATTTCAATCAATCAAATCTGATAAAAACTGTTAAAACCAGGCAAAAAATGTAAAAGAAGTAAGATGTCAAAACAGCTTTAGCTAATTTGGCCAATTTAGCAATTTTTGCCATTTAAGATTGTACAAACAGCTAAAAAGCTAGAAACAAAAAAAAAGTATGAAATACTTATCACTATAACTGTCATCACTATAACTGCTAAAACCAAGAAATAATATTAAAAGATGAAATGTTAACAGTTACAAATGATAAAACTGCCAAAACATGGGTGAATGTGCTAAAGCAGCTTAAATGGCTACAATATTTGAAAATGATCGAACTGCCAAAACAGCTAAAAACCAATATAAGTGGCTCAACATTTAAAATGGATAAATGAGCCAACGTAGCTCAAATAATTCAGAATGGATGGAGTATTTTATGTAAATTGTTTGAAACATTAACATTTTCCTTAACTGTAATAAATTGCAGTGAATAAATTTCATAGTGGAACTTGACCACCGTTTTGGAATAAATAACACAATCACAGCTCCATAATCACTTATTATCCAAGAATTTTCACTATATTTTTCAGGTCTAATTGAATATTATCAATTGGGCACAAACGTCCCTTTGGTTCCTTTCAAAGGTGGCAGACCTCTGAGTTTCACTGTCCTTGGATGGTATTTGTTCCTTTTTATTTCCACAGCTGATGTTGTTGATGTGCTTCCTCAGCAGGGCCCCAGCAGATGTCTGCTGGGGCCTTTGTAGTGGAGCTGACTCCTGTGCGAGAGGCTGTATGACACTGTGAGGAAGTGATAACTTCAGACAGGGCAGCTTTGTTTTATGTCTCCACTGAAAGTGCACTATAAAGGAGCTTCAGACGTGTCGGAGCACCTTCAAAGTGCCGGACAGCTTGAGCAGGGGTCTTCATTTTCTATTGTTATTTTATTTTTATTTTTTAGGTCTCTTTTTTCCCCTCTTCTTCTTCTTCCGTCTGTTGTTAGCTGGGGAAATGTAACTTAAATCAACTGGGTCAAAGGCTTCCTCGCACTATCACGTTACCCGTCTATCCCCTTGTTAACATCCACTGACACTTTCTTGAACGAGTGTGAAAACGTGTCTCTGTAAATGAATTAAGTTCTTTATGACGATATGTTTTCAATTGAAACATTAGTCCTTTTATTTTTTTCCTGATACTTTTAGAGTGACGTTGCAGTTTACTAAAGTTTCCCTTTCGGAAGTTTTTTTCTTTCTTTCACACAAACAGTTGAAGAACTATAGTTCTGCTCTTTGACCATTCATGTCCACTTACTCATTATTAATCACACCTTTCAAGTGTCAGCTGATCTACAGATTATACAGCATCTTCCTCATGATTGATGCAATTTCAATTTCATGCATGAATCAGTTATTGGAGTGACGGTTTAGCTGTCACAGCAACACTACAAGAACACAACGTTTTGCTCATGAATAAAAGCAAACAATTAAAAAAAGAAAGTTGCATTCACAAGTAAGTTTTTTATCTAGCTGCAACGACTTTAATAACCACGTTCAGTCACTGTTTTCCCCTCAAAAAACTGCACAATAATGTCATATAATAAACGTAAACAATTGATCGATGGTATTGCTAGTAATAAATATAATACTAAAGAGTCAGTAATTCTCCAGAAGCTCATTTCTGGTGTGTTCGTTGCCATTTTGGGGATAGTATTTCTGGATTGAAAGTAGCATTTCTCTGGGTCTTTGACAGAAACGCGACATTTTCATTCTCAGTTCTGCCTACAAAGCTCTATTGATATGGTTGTTCTCTCCTAACCATGGCCTCCACCGACACTCTGAACAAGAGCCCAGCCATTTCGACTCTGGAAACAAGTGTTGATTTGTTTTTTTTTATTTGTTTTTTTTATTTTTTTTATTTTAAACTCTAAATCCAACTGACATTGGGCAAATCATTAAACTCCTCCCTGCCCCCTTTAAAATATATTAAAAACACGTGTGATCGGGCGAAATGTTAATCCCAGAACCAGAATATATATCTTAACAAGGTCACGCATATATTATTCAAAATTTCCACCACGTAGATAAAGGTGTGACCATCTGGTAGAGGTCATAGCCACAAACGCTGTATTCATTTCCAATGATTCACAAAATCGTGATGTTACTTGTGCTATGATCTTTAAAATATGCATCAAGGCCATCGTGGTGAGTAAATCATCCTTTATAGGGAGCTCACACGCACTTTTAGGGTGATTTATGGTACATTTTCAAGATGTGTGTAGAGATTGGCATGAATCTATGAGTGCGTTTGTGCATCGACTCGTCCATTTGTTAGATAGGTGTCCTCACTGGCCCACTCATGGCGAACGATGGCAGCCAATCAATGAGCCGCTTGCACTAAATACTCTGAATCGGCGCAACGTATGGAGCTAAAAGAGCAGTCGTCGTTTGGGGAGACGAGGTAAATGGATAATTACTCTCTTGGTGCTTATCACTTTTGTTATTGTGCAGTTTTTCACATGAATAATTGTTTCCTGCAACAGCCTAATTACGCATGTATACGGCGCTGCGTCAGTCGTTCCGTCTCTTACAGGTGTGAAAACATTTCTAAATGACATAATTGAACGTCTTTCTTTTCTTTTCTTTTCTTTTTTATTTAATTGCAGGCCTTCGGGGGATATAGGATTGGGATTTCTTTTTCACACCTTTCAACCTGAAATAAAACAAATCGGAGAGCACCGCAGAGAGCTGTTATTATATTGGTGGTTTGTGGGGAACATTTAGTGGATTTAGTGGCATGCTCAAAATACGAGGAAATGGAGAGACAACACCTTTATCACATTAATTACTAACACACAGAGTATGATGGTTTGACAGAGGGAGCATCAGACAATGCATATTAATCATGGAAATTATATCATTACCCTGAGTGGCTTCATCATAAGGAGAAAAGCGAGGCTTCATAAAAAAAAGAAGAAAAATCTGCATATGAATCAATGGAAGCGTGTCAACCTGATGATAACTGGTCTGAACACTCACAACAATAAACATGACTGAAACACTTTTTAGTCATTTTGTTTCTTCTAGTTACAACAAAAATGTTTTTCAAGCCAAATTATATATAAAAAAATTGATATTGTCCATATATATTGTGAAATTACGTTAATTGAGTTGTACCTAAAGAGACATTAAACCCTCTTCTCATTTGTGTTGAAATGGTTTTGTCCATTTCCCTGCCTGTGGATAAATGGAAGTGTCAAATAAAACAAAAAAGAAAATCATGTCCAAAACGTATTTCTTGTACTTTTAAATACAGGAAAGAACATCACTTCCATATTGTCCCTAACAAGATCGTTTTTTCTCATCTTATCGCAGACTGCATTGGTTTGATTCCAGTTATCGGAAATACATGTTCCCTAACCTGAATATTATTTTATTTATTCAACAAAATTCTTTGTTTGGTGCATAGAATCTGTGAAATTATATTCACATAAGTGTAAATTGAAGGGCATTTAACCCCCTATCATCTACCTCACAATGACTCAGTCCATTTTCATGCTTGTGGATCAGTTTGAAGTGGAAAATACGCATGTAACCAAGCCAAACCATTAATCAAGCCAGGTATTTAATTTACTTTTGGTTGAATCTTCTCCACCCCACATATAGTTTGCTTTGTTCAAATTACCAAAATGATCTTGCCTACGTGCAACAAAATGGTTTGGTCCATTTGCCCTGTAGATCAGTGGAAGTGTGTAACAATGAAGGTAAAAGTTTCCCTGAAGGAACAAAAAAGGAGACAATTTGGAAACATTTAACTATCTCTACTTTTGATGGTAGAACTAATTCTATGTTCTGTACCACACAATTGTTAGTTCCACTCTCCTGTTTTTTGATCAGTGGAAGTGTAGGACAATGATGATAACTTATCTTCTGTAAGAAGCTTCATTACAAAAAATTATGTAACATAAGAGACATGTTAGGGACTTCTTTTATGAACTTATTACTTCTTGTGATCTTTATTTTGGGTTTTTTTTGGTTTTTTTGGGTGTTGAGGGTTTGTGCCACACACTGGTTGTCAGCTTTCCAGCCATTGGATCAGTGTAAGTGTGTCCAGGTGGAGGTGGAGATAGCTGATCTCTAATCAATACCACACATGCACGTCAACAAAACACTTGTCCAACGCTTTCATTTTATTTTAACCTTTTAAAGAGAATAAATTACATAAACACTTGTAACTGTACTGCATTTTCAGGAGATCAGTGGAAGCCTGTGACAGTTCTTTGTACCCATCAGATAATGTAGAAGATAATCTTATATACTTGTACAAACTATATCTTTCTTTTTTGATTGAAACTGATTTTTGTCTTTTAAATATGAGATGAGCTTAACAGCGATGGTGGTTCCACCCAGATATGATGCTATTTATTTCTGTAAATGTTCCAGGATACATAATAACAAAGGCTCATTCATAAACTATTAGCTGAAGAATAATAGAAATAAGATTTTTGTTTCTGCTTATTGCCGCTTCCTAACATCGAAATAACAGTTCTTGCCTTTGAATCGAGGTCCAGGCCAAAATTTCATTTCAGTCCCATCACATTGCATGGATTCCTTTCTTTTCATGACAGATCAGTTAACATGAATTGTTGCCCCCACCCCGCCACCCCTTTTTCACTTGCAGCATGTCTCATTCTGGAACAAAGCTGTCCACTTACAAGCAGGCTGTGTGATCGCACAGGGGTCTTCGGCATTCTGCTGCAGCATCAGCAGCAGCCGCCTCTAGTCACATATGGCAGCGTGCAGATGGACAATCTGTTTGGGGCTTCAAAGTTAGAAGGCAAAGTTCATTAACACGCCATGAGCTTTGAGCCCACGATTAGAAAAATAATTTCATCATCCTTCTAATTATATTCAAACACTTTCCAAACTTTGTCCGGCTGTGCCAATCACGGCAACTTTGAAATAAACAACTCCCTTCGGGGAGATCACGCTCGCTTTTGTTGGCTGCGCGGAAGAAAAGTGCGTTAGCTCGTCTGGGTGTGAAGACACATCAGCAGCCATCAGGCAGATGTCTATTACGCCAATAAATGTTGTGCTGGAAACTGACAGGAGACCATATGAAGCTGTGCAGGCACACGCTCCTGCATCTAATACAGCTACATCTAGGTCTAATAAAAGAAGACATGAATGAAACAAATACGAAGAGGGAGTTCCAAATTTAATAACGAACACTTTTTTTTCACATCCAATTATATTACTCTCCTTTGTTTAACACAAGCAGGCGTGTTTATCTTGTTTACTTTCCCCTCAGAGTTCTAACCCCCCCTCCCCTTCTCTCTCTTCCCCACCTGTATCTCACACATGGGCTTGGAAAAAGAAAAAGAAAACATGTCTAAGAGCGCAGGGACATCTTCCAGTGAGATTCAGAAAATAGCCGGCTCTCCTGGGCCGCATTAGTCTGAAGGTCATCGAAGGGGAAAATGACCCTGGTTCCTCCCTCTCCTTACTCCTGCTGGCCCTCTCCTCGTCTCTCTCCCCTGTAATTGAGTATGGTGCGTGGTCAGGGAGCCTGTGCTCATTGGCGGGCTGAACATGGTAGTTAGTTACACACGTTTTCACCGTAATTACCAGGCAGACTCTCCCCGTCTCCAGATCTTTTCAAGGTCGCATCAATTTCACAGCTATCCACACTATCCACCCCCGCTCCGTCTCTCCGCACGCCAGCCGCTGTCATTACAGGCTTTCAGACCCTCTTCCTCATTTTGAACTTCCTCCTCCTCTTCCTCCCCCCTTTTTCTTAAAAGCATATCAAAAACAAAAAAAAGATGGCAATTATTAGCTGATCATCCAATCTCTCTCCCGTGATCGTGGCGGGGAGAGCGTTGCGATACCCTCCCAGGCTGGGAGTGACTCATCACTGGCTGTAAATGTTATTACTGACTCACTGTCATGCAGATTTACTACTTCTCAGCCACCATTAAATGCAGTTTGATTGCCTCGGAGGGAAGGAGGGGGTGGGGGGGTGGGGGGGGGGGGGTCAGTGATTCTGGCAAAGGCATCTAAACACATCGACTGGCCTCCAAGTGTAACGCAAACCCCGGCGGAGTCACTGACATAAGCAGTTCTGTTGCGCCCGAGCTCGCTGCATTCTCTTCACGTCTCCCGCTCCTTTTCACCGCGTGTCTCGGATCAGCTGCCTTGCCTATACATCCGGATGTCTGCCTCCTCCGTCTCCTTTCTCTGTTGCACTCCTCCACCGGCTCCACTCATTTGCTTGACAACCTTGTCAGACCGTGCCCAGCGAGGAGTCAGAGTCGGTACTTACTGGGTTCACAGCCACTGTCAAGTCCTCCAGGCGAGGCCCGTCAGCCATGCCAGGGACAGTCTATGTACTTCAGTAGGCTTTAAAAAGCATGAGCACCACTCAAATACCAGGCACAGCACAGCCGAACATCTGTTTTGTCGTTTTATTCCATTTGGTGCAGCGTGTATTGGCAAGGCGCCGACCGGGCCACCTGTTTGTCGCCAGCGCGCCACAACCCAATCCCCCCGACCACAGTCTCAATTTTGGATTCTTGCGGAAGACATCCGTCGAGTGCTGCAGAAATGATCGCTCCGCTAAGTGGTTGTGATTTGTTTATGTTGCCTATTAAACTAATAAGTCCTCAAATCGTTGTCAAAGCTTGACATTGGAGAATGGAGGAGGATGAGACTAGGTCTGATTACATGGCACAATGATGGCATAGATTAGCAAGAGTGCCGCTTCACAGATCCTTGTCCTGCGAGAAGGGGAGGCGGTGGCGGTGGTTTGCCTCTATGTGTGTGTGTGCGTGTGCCTTTGCGTGTGTGTGCCTCTTCATTGTGCCACTGTTTGATTGAGTTGCAATGTGTCGGGACTATCAGCCCATGCCATCTGCACGTGTCCCGCATCCTCAGTGTTGAATTGATTAAGATTTATTGTAAAGGATGATTAAAGTAGTGGCAGTGGAGTCGATAGGAGGAAGAGCGAAGCTGCGAACACGCATCAGCTTCCTGTTCTCCGACAGAAGAGGTTGACGGAGCCAAATAGCTCCACCGGCTCCGAGTAACGAATCATTAGACGGACTGGAGCCCGGTATGCCCAAATGGCTGGAGGAGAACGAGTCAGTCTGGGGAAATGCATGTTTTAGCGGGAGATGTGCGCATTCCTACCCACCCCTCGGGCCGATGGTGCCCTGGGATTGGCAGCACTCGGCCTAATGCATCTCAAAGCTGTCCTTGAGTGGATACAGTATCCGCCATGCCAATACCGGCATGATTAATTGCACGGGTGGTCTCATCTCTTTCAGTCCAGAAAAGGCTCTGAACCCCGGAGGAACAAACAAACCTACTTAACCATTTAGTGCTTCCTCTGCCTCCGGTTACCACTCAATCCACCCACCTGGATGCACACTGGCAGTCCTGGACACAAGGGAAGCATGAATCTTGCAGCACGGCGCCCTTAATCATCCTGCATCTTCACACCAATATATATGAAGGTTACCCCGCATCCGGCAGGTTAAAGCATCCAACTCAAATCTCTTGCCGACAGCATTAAAAGAATGTAATAACTTACTCCCTCGCTGTTCATTGTCAACTTTATTAAGTTCATCCTGCCTCTGTGTGTGTGTGTGTATCCTTATCCGAGTACAAGCAGCTGACTGCCTCTCTTACCTGTGTGCATGCCCATAAAAGTAAAACTTGACTTTTTCAAAGGTTGTGGGGTTTTGCTCAGGCAGACATGAGTGTGCAGAAATGGCAGTGCAGTGGGTAAATCTATCCCGATTCAGAGCCAATCCCTCCGAGGCGAGCCTCCAAGTACAAACTGAAAACTGAGTTCTGTCCGTGCTGATAAGGGGGGGGTCAGCGTGGCCGCGCGACACAGACCAAGATTGCCGGACTTCTCACGGTCAGCAACCTTTTCCTCTAATGCAGCCACCTGAGCTGACCCAGATTTCTCAACGTCTCCAATTGGCCCTTAAGGAGTCCATAGCAGATGGCCGTCATACACCAAAGGGTGTAGATAACAGCCATTTATCAAAGCATTAGAGGACTGCCACAGAATAAGGCCACTGGACATGCATCACCCAATCCACAAATTCTCACCGCTGTTTCCAAAATGTTGCTCATAAATAATTCATCCGCTGTTGGAGCCACTGCTGCAACAGACTATACGGGGTATTTTCATAAGAAAAAATAGGCTGTTTATGGCCTCTGAAGTCACCCTACCTTTGCATCGAACTCCCCCCCTTTTCCACCCACACAGAGACTGAATTTCTCTTTGTCTCTTTCTCACTTTGTGCTGAATCCAGCCTTGTGTGGTCTTTTTGAATGGCTCAGCACTTGACTCCTTTTTTTTCTTCCTCTCACCACACATTAACTGAGGCTGATGTGCTCCAGATCCAGGATCCTTTGAGTGGAACTGATGTGTTCTGAAGCCAGTAATTCACAATAGGGACTGACATGTTCCAGAAGCTGAAGTTGATAAAAAAGGAAGTCGACTGAATTCTGAATCTTTTGGATTTCTGAAACTTCATTTTTGTGGAAAATTATTGTCTGGAACTGGAATGTATTAGATTAAAAAGCTTTTTTGATTATGTTTGTCATTGTTGTTGTCAAAGAAACCATAAATTAATGTCAAACTCATAATATTTCATAATATTATCTGGAGTTAACTTTAGAAGCAAGGACATAATATCCAGGAAATAGCAACAATTCTAAGGGAAGAATCTTTTGGATTTAAGATCTAGATATTTTTTCTCATTCACTAATACAAACCTGGATACATTCTAGTTATGCTGGTTCTAAATGTGATTCAGCTCATGAAGCACAGGCATTTCAAATAGATTTCTAATGAAGTGAACAATGAAAAAGTAGTAACCTAAAACGAATAATTCTCGAATGGGGTTTGGAATGTTTTAGATTCTGGATTTTTTTTTTAAGGAACTTTGTTTTCTGATTTGGCATCTATTTTAGTCCTTGGTTTTAAGTTTTTGACATTTTTCATAGTCCGCCTCTTTCACACAAAAAACCCACAAAGTACTGGCCAAAGTTCATGAATTTACTCTGTGTGATGTCTAAAAACATGTTGCTTATGTGCTTGCTTGTTGTGTTTTCTCTGAGATTTTCTTTGAATAGTGCAATCAAATGAGTTCAACCTTCAGCAGAAATGTGGCAGTGATTAGAGCAATTACCTCATGTGGCTCCTCATGACTTCTGTTTGTGGACTTCAGGAGAAGACTGCTCCTCTTCTTACTCCAGTAACTTTGAATGTATGATTCATCATATACCAAATGGTGTTTTTCTTACTGTTTTTGAACCAAATTCAGATTTATGGGCCTCAGCTATGTTCGATAATTTATTTAAGAACCTGTCCAACATCTATGACTTAATACATTCAAAACCCTGTCATCATTCATTTATAACAGCATGAAAGTTAACATGTTTTACATAGGATCTCAATAAATGAGGCCCATAGTGTCTTGTCAGTTTGTTACAGAGATACGTAGAAATTGAAGCCCCATTTACACAACTATTGAAATGGCATCGTTTTTGCATTTTAATTTCAGAAAGATTTTGAGTTTATGAGGCAATTTTATATGCTATTGGTTGTTTTAGTAACAAAACACACATGCGCACTGAGAAATACACGGTACAAACAATAGAAATGGCAAGTACACAGACATTTGTATGGACAGATGAAATTCTGTTACTATTACGCGAGCCGCTCAGCTATAAAACTTCCAAATCCCTGGAGAATATAGACTGGGAGTCATGACACTCTGTAGGCAAACTGTGTTATTGTCCTCCTACTGAGCATGTGCACATTACTATTTACTAAGGCTGTGGCTCATACCCTGGAGCAACATTTCCAAAAAGTTTAATTTTCCTCCATTTCCACGGAGTCGGACTGTTTTCAAAAAGTTCCACCTTGGAAAAAGCTGCGTTTTCAAGTGGCCCACATAAATGGGGCCTAAGTATAACTGGTAATGTATTGGTTCAACTTTTTTAAGCTTAATGTGCCAGTGTAGGACGTAAAAAATGGCTGACGTTTGGTTTGTTCTGGATCCTGCATCGGCTGAACTGATAGGACTTGTCACAGAAGCTGAAGTTTTCACAAACTGTTGAGTAATTAAGTAAAATGCTGTTTTCCCGAGCCACAGTTTGTTAAATTTAACAGATACGCGGGAGAAAAGTGCCCAGCTGCAATCACTCTCAGCTGGTTTCTGGATCAGGGATGATAAAGTTTAATCACTGTAGGGGCCACAAAAAGTTATCCTCACTTTCTCCACCACATCCTACAACGGTATTACCGGTAAGACCGAATTCACCATACTGCAAGAATTATGGAAGCCAGTTTAATGAAAAAGACTAATCGTATGTCTCTAACATTCCCACATTTTATGCTTTAACTTCACTAAAACAAATAAGAAGTCATTTAATGAATTAAATATATGGGATAAAGTTTTGGCCGCACAGTCATGCAGTGATTAGGGCTCTTGCCTCACAGTGAGTAAGTTTGGGTTAATCTGGCTGGATCTTTCTGTGTGGAGTCTTCATGTTCTCCCTGTGTGTTATGGAATAGTTTGACTTCAGATCCTGCACAAGATAAAGCGGTATAGAAGATGGATGGATGAAATAAAGTTTTAAAATAAGTCACACACAACAGTGAAAATGTTAACGGTGCATCAAGTCTCACAATTAACATGTTCAACATTTCATTTCAAACATTGAGACGTGTTTTAAATGTTGTCCATCTGTGCAAAAAAATAGCTTCCAAAAAGAAAGAAAAAATAGATAAGCCTAAGCATTAACTTTGCAAACGCAAACAGGACTCACAGTGAAATGAAACAGCGGTCATCAGTCATCACACATCAATGGCAATTTTCAAAAAGATGCTTGAAATTACAACCACTGTTTCACAATTAAAGGTAATTTTTTTTTTCTGTAGTCATTATTGTATCACCTTTGAATCAGAGTGTCCAACAGTACTTCTGATTTGTAATTTGACCTTTCGGGGTGTCTTCTTTGAGCCGCGGAATTGGAACCGGTGGGCCTCGCCGCACTTAATTTGAGGTAATCATAAAGTTGGCGTGAACCCGGCTGATTACCGTCGACTTCGGGGAGAGAAACCTGCCGTGGAAGATGGAGGGCGACTCCCTCGTGCGTGATTGGGTATTTGTCATGTGGTAATTCCTAAATAGGAAGCATTAGTGATCTAGGTCAGAACCCAGTGGTAGGAGAAGGCCTGTCATTGACCATAGTTCAGTTAGACATATTTCTTAATTAGCCTCTCTGCCTGCTCCCCTCAAAGTAATTAACTTGATCAGAAAAGACCTTGCCTGAAGTCGGAGTCAAGTCAGCGGAAAAAAAAAAAAAAATACTGAAAAAGAAGTCATGGCAATGACTAACTACATTAAAAATTCTGAAATCATATGTTTATCCCAAGCTGTCTGTGAATTAGTATGCACAGAGAGAAGCCTAATTTTAAATCCTCATAGATTACTCTCGGGGAAGCGATCTGGGAACGTGCTATCATAATTTATTTGGCTCAAGGTGTTTTTTTTCTCCCCCTTTTTTTTTCTATACGGAACATTGTTGAACAGGTTTGTACTATAACAACAAACAAATTAAAATTGAACATGGCACTTTGGCTTTTGCTTTTTTTTTTTTCCCTGGCAAACCTTCTGGTTTCATTTTTTTTCTGTTTTTAATGCATGTATAGGAGAGAGAGAGAGAGAGAGAGAGAGCGAGAGACAGAGAGAGAGAGAGAGAGAGAGAAAATGTGAGGGTAGGATCCACGGAGACTGAAAGATAAAGCATGATGGGCATTGTAATTGCATCCGAGACAACGGAGCGCATTAAAAAAAAAAAAAAAAAAATCCCCTCCCTCTCTTGCATGTTTTATTGCCTCGTCCGCTCCCCCCCCCCCCACAATGATGGAATTATTACCCTATTTGTCCCGAGAAAAGGGACGACTGGCGGAGCCTGTTCAGACAACAGACCCATCCCGGGAGGCAGATCGTCCCGCGATATGGACGTTTCGCCGACACTGTGGCGTGGGGAGGGGATCTTAAAGCGGTCCTGCTTTCTGTCCGTCACCTCTTCTGCTCAGGGTCCTGGAGGTATGAAGCTGGCAGCAGAGATACAGGCACAGCTGCGCATTATCGTCACCACATATTATTCTCGTATATCCGCCGCAAACGTCTCATCGCCCAGCTGTTGTCCCTCCGACTTATTTGTATTTATCATCACTGCCCAGAAAAAGAAAAGAAAAAAAGAAGTGTTGCAAGGTTTCTCCCGTTTTGTTCTCACCCTCTTTTTTCTAATCTCCTCTATGGATCTGCCAGGGCCTTAAAGTCCATCTTTCTCCAATTGGCTAATGATCTATTTTGGAGCAGTTGGAAAATATCTGTCTCAGTTAGTTCTGGTGTTGAAAAGTTTGAGAGATGGCGCTGAGGGGAGTGCAAAATCAATAAACCTATCAGAGGATGGTGACATGATGTATGCCGGCCCGGGCGGCGGCTCGGCAAGAGCAGAGAGGACTCGGCCCAGCTGTGAAAAGATGAATATACGCTACTTAAAATATCATAAACTGTGCACAGTAAAAACAAAACTTTATCGGTAGTTGGCTTAGGCCGTCATCTATCACCAAAAGTAGGATTTAGTGTCGCGGGGAGTCTAAAATTTGAGGTTTAGTCTGGTTTTCTGGCGGGGAAGTTAAAAGTGCTGGTTCCAGTCTTTATGGTGACAAATTCATGTCAACACGGGGGGAAGAAGCAGATATGCAGAGGCACCGAAACAAGCTTCCTGTTTTACTGAGGAGAATTCTGAAAACTCACAAAGTTATGCTAATGCTCACTTAATTACTGGGAGCATATTGTTTCTATTTCACTCACTTATATTCTGGCAGCATGCTATATTTATCAAAATAATGCTAATTCTAACAGTTTTACTGCCATATTTTCAGGAGACAATCCCTTTTCCGCTAATTTATGATAATACAACCAGTTTCATGCTGTATCTGTCCAAATTATGCTAATGGTACCTGGGTCACTCACCTATTTAAAAAAAAAACATGTGTGTGTTATCTGGTTTCATAATGTTACGGATATTCATGGTGTATCTGGCTGCCAGCGTGCTAATGCTACTAGTTAGCATGGTAGTTGTGGTTCTAAAATTATACTACTGCTGCCTGTTTTGCCGACCAAATTACAGGTTAATATGTTGTATTTGGTGAGATTACTCTATTGCTATGAGTTTCACTGAATTAATGTTGCCATATATGTTTTAAAGTGATTGATGACAGGATAAAAAAATTACTGATCCCAGCCTGAGTCGGAAGGCTTTGTTCTGTGAGAGCACAATTTCAAAGACGCTGACCAGACGGTCTATTTTTAAAGGTTTTTCACCCCAGACTTTGACTTTGAAGGGTCATGAAACCCCTTGACCCCCACCTTTGACTGAATGTCTTCAGCGCGCGTCCTTGAGCAATACTCAGAATCCCTGCAAGACTTCTCCGAGCAAGAGGACGGCGATACAGTCCGAGGAAAAAGTTATTCCGGAGTCCATTCTGATGACTGCTGCTGTCCCCCGTCACCTGAATGCACACAAACCGCCACCGCCATAATCCTTGATGAATATACTCGCATTATACTTGCAATTACAGCACTAATCTGAAAACATGTTCTCCATGGCAAAGTTGCTGTTTTCATTCTTTTCCAATCCAGGATTTAGGGGCGTTATGGGAGCCATAGCATTGTCTGAGCATGCATGGTTAAATGAAGAAATAGATTTTGTTAATGAAAAATGCAACAGATGGTGGCTGTAAACCCAGTCCCCGCAGAGCTCGAACATTTCCTGCAGAATGACGGAGAGCGGATTAAGGTCATTTTTGCCTGGTTTTTCAATTTATAAATTCATGCTCAGAGGGAAGTGAAAAAAAAAAGAGAAAAGAAAGAGAAATGGGTGGGGGGTGGGGGGGTGCTGGCATCCTGCCTCGATACTCTCTGGGAAATCCAAATGTCAATGAGCACATATTGGAAATGTGCAAATATTAGAACAAAAAACAGAAGCGTTAAGGCGAGCCACTATCAGACATAGGGGCTGACGAGGCGGGGTGGGGGGGGGCGCCCAGAGAGCCTCGGCACCCACAGGAAAGACTGTTGTTTATCAGCATGAAAACAAGACTTGACTTGTATGTATTGTCTCCAAAAAACCAAAAGCAAATTCACTGCTGAATTATGACTCAGCCTTTTTTTTTTTTTTCCCTTCTTTTTTCTTTTTAAGCGTAATCGTGTGTGAGGTTTTCCACTGTCCAAAGACGGCCGTTATTTCAATGTCATAATTTGAATGGAACAATCTTGCAGAAGACAATGGCCAATTTCAGTCTACAAATTGCATTTCATGCCCCCCACAGCTAAGTGAGCCCAGTTGGGTTTTCCTAATCTCAGTCTTAGGCCATTTTCCTTCTTAATCAAACCTTTCCATCAACGGGAAGCAATCCCAACCCATCGCCACGTTGACACGAAAGTACGCCGACGGCCCACCTCTAAACATTTGTGTTGAGCTGGAAGCACCCCCCCCACCCCCCCACTCCCCCCCCCCCCCATACATGCGCACATACACACACACACCAGCGAATACAGGAGTCCGTCAGTGTGACGGGCGCCGTTAAGTGTCAGGTATCTGCATGTGCTTGTCGGCGGGCGGCGGCGCTCTTGGCGCGCTTGTACGTCGGAGCATATGTCCGATGAAGGTCAACGGTCTGAAAACAAGGCACCTCGCCTGTTCGCTCTTAGCCACTCGCCTAATCCCGCCATGACAGAACCCAGCTAATGACCGGCAGATGGATGTGACAGAATGAGGATGATGTACGGAAAGTGGTAGAAATCGAGGAAGGGGGGAGTTGACGGGTGCGAATGAAGCGAGTCAGATTAACTATGGATCTCACAGGAGGGGGTATGGGCTTGGGGTGGGGGGGGGGGGGGGGGGGGTGGTCCTTCCTGACAGCTTTCAGCACACTTGTTTATCATTCTCCAAACCGGGAACAGTCGTTTAACCCCATCCATCTGGGATTTTAACCCCGATATCCTTGTTGGTGTGAAATTCTCTTCTTGGCCTCGCCATCGTCATCATCATCCATCATCATCATCATCACCACCGTCGATTTAGAGTTTTTGGCATCTGGTGTACGACTTGTAAATCTGTGTGTTAAACACATAAATGCTTTCCCTGAAAGAAGTTACAGCCTCGCCCTGATTTCAATCCCAGGCAAAATGAATTACCATATATTCTGGTATATAAATCTCACCTGAGTACATTTCGCATCCGTCAGGTAAATTACCCATATGTTCCACAGATGTATTTTCTACACAGAGACATACAACTCCCAGAAATGGAAGCTGTCATTTATCTAAGTGTGCTAATTCTAATGGCATCCAAATTAAATACAAGTTAATGCGAATGACACTTAAAGTGTTGCACATTTTGGGTTGCCGACAAAACAACTGAGTTAGTTTATGGTTAGCTGGTATTTATTTGTGACCATAAAGACTAGAATTTACCTCATTTTAATTTCATTAGTGTAATTAATGGAGGAAATTATGATTGTAACATATTAACAGTATTGAGATACCATATTTTCTCTAATGGAAGTCACACATAAATCGGTTTAAAAAATGCTTCAAAATCATATGCAAGTAGCACTGGTTTGTTTATTAATGAGCCATTTCTCCTCCAGTAAAGAGCTGTTCATTATGATAGAAAAAAGCTTTTAAAAAAGGATAATGGCAATATAGACACACCAGAGCTTTAGCAACTCTGTTATTAATTTAATAACAATGAGTTAGCATATGTTTATCAGCACTCTATTATACATATCTATTTCATAGTATCCATTAGTATATAAGTCATGTTTTAATATGAGTCGCATGCCAAATAACTCACCCAAAAGAGTGACTTGTAGTCCTCAAAATACGGTATGTTCAGATTGCGACTGTAATTGGGAGAAACCGGAGGTCTCGAGTGGGAGGAGGTGCTGCTGAGTCGCAGACTTTACAAGGAAACGTGGCAATAAAAGTGAGGTTAAGAGATTAGGGGAGCTGAAAGTGTTGCTGAAAGTGATAAAGCAGAGGATGCTCCCCCATTGGAATTCAGGACAGACGTGCAGAACACAAGACGGGAAAGAAAGAAAAAAAGTGGAACAATGAGCCGCTGCATCCTTTTATTAGAGCAGGAATGTCTAGAAATTTAAGACCACCATATTTTTAGAACCCCATCAACCTGGCCTTTATATAGCTCGATAAAATAGGCCTCCATGTTTCGTTGGAGATTGAGCTTGACTTATCCCACCATCTGAGGACTGGCTGCTGCTGTTCCGCGAGCGCTCGTTCCTGAGGGGGGGGGGGGGGGGGGGGGGGGCAGGACACTTAGGCAGGGAAAATGTATGGGCCGCATCGCAGAATCTTATTTAGATTGATAGGAGCTGCTCGGGCTGTCAGCGTCCCAACATGCACATGTTTGTGAGCAAAATGATTGAGATTAGCTCGGGAAGCCGGTGAGGAGCAGTCAGAGCGAGAAAAGGAAAGAATCATTTGTATTATTTCTTTGTGCACGTCTGAGGCAGAGACCAGAGGGAGTCCATTCGAAGAGAAGGAAGAAAATCAAAAGAGAAATAAGTAGGGATTTCACGTTTTTACCAACGAGGGGCAGTTCACCTCATCCACTCTTAACACTGAAGTCATTATTCCACATATCAGATAACATGGTTAATGTAATGGGGAAGATCATTATGAGGTAGCTTTGGAAGCTCACCTTTATTTTAGGCTGCTTCTCCTAATATACCTTTAACACCAGCAAAACACCAGAGATACACATAGAAGCACACACTTCATAAAAAATTAAATTAAAGACTCTTCCATACTTTTCTGCATCGCACGTTCACAGACCGATCTGGACTTGCAGTTGGACTGTGGATGTGCACACGATTCCATTCATACTACATTTTGGGGTTCACATCCATGCGCATTCCATAATGTCACATATTTCTACTTCTGTTGGTTCTCCTCCTTTCCTAAATTATTATATATTTCATACTAAACGTTCTGAGACATCTGGCGAACGGCAGATCTCCTCACGCCAGTGCTCAGTCGGCGTCCATTGTTGTTGTTGTTCATGGCTCTGGCACATGCATGGTTGGTTCGTTTAGTCTGGGTGGATGGCAATATTTACATCACATGGACCAACACAGACACACAGACATGGAAAGAATAAATTGGCCTTAATAGTTACTTGAGTCTTTTATAAGGTACGTAATACTAATCTTGTTTACAATGGAAAGCAACAAGGAAACAGCAAAAATAAACTACCAACATCTGGAAATCTAATATATACTTGAAGCTGGTAAGGTTTTCGAGAGAGGAAGCAGGAACAGATGAGCTGAAATAAACTATTAACATGCAAGCATCAATGAAAAAACGAAAAAGAAGAAGCTATACAAGCTATTGCATCACAAGCTAATGCTAATGTTGGCCTTCAGAAGAGTGAATTATTTCAGGAATAATGAGGTGCGCCTCCTCCTGGATAGACCAGCTTGATCAAATAGTTATCGTTTTTGTTTTTCAAGACAAAATAGACAGTAGCTCTACAATATATTTCATGTGTGACAAAAGTACCAAGCTAACCAAGAACTACCATGTGTTGTTGAATTCGTTGTAATAGTCACAAAGTTGCATTTCTCTTTCCTAACTGGGTGAAACAAACTCATATTCAATTGCTTTTCAAAGCATGTTCTTCATTCCTGTTGTGATAAAATGTCTGTTGTGATTCCGGCTCATGGGAACGCAATTTGAACAATTCAGCTAATGGAAATTTTGAGGGGGAAAAAAATGGTCAAAAATCAAAGTTTTATCTCAAAATTCTCTTTAAAAATGTCACTTTTGACTCCAGTGTTTGGCGCAAATAACCCAAACCCAGTATTTTCACTTGGAATTGCAGGGATAAAAGCTTCACTCTTAACATCTACTAGTTCGAAAGTTTTAAAAACAGACAGCAGTGTCCTCGGTCTTCCCTGTGTAATAGCATTAGAAAGCACACACATACGCCCTCGTACCCCCCGTCGCCATTCTCCCCTGGGGTGTTCGTTAATCACCCCTTCCCGATCTGCCAGCCTGTGGGCGGGGCCATTACCCTTCAACGCTGGAACCCTCGCCGTTGCCGCCATTCAGATCCCTTCGCAGACGTCTCACCTCATTGGTGTGTCTCGCACAAGCCCGCACCTTATTAGAGGAACATACGAGGTGATGAATAAATAAACAAAGTGAAGTGGGTTTTGGGACATGAGGAGCATGGTGACAGTTCGTGGCGTTCATTAAGACAAGGTGCCGGGTTTCATGCTGAGTGCAACACCGGGTGGGAGCCAGGGCTTCGGCGGCGCCGCTTTGCGACCCTCCTTTCTCTTCTTCCGCCTTCAAAACTTGCAGCCCCCCCGTCTGACTGAGGATCTGGATCCGTAGGAGAGTTCAAAGATAACTAGCACCGAGCTGTCAGAGTTCCCCAAGATCTCTCCACGAGGGCGGCCGCGCCTTGACGTTGAAAAATCTGTTTAAAATGAAGAAGAGTGACGTGTTTTCAAGGTTAACGTGACATGCGAGGTACGGAATGTGTAGTCAGACAAGCTGAAATGGAACATGATAGTTTTGTTCAACGTTCAACAGCAACAACCAAAAAAAAACGAGTCTGGAGGTAGCTGTGAAGATTCCAGTGGGTTTCTGTGGCGATTTCTGTGGATGTGGTCTTAAACCGTCTGTGTGATGGGTGATTGTAATTACCTGGAATGAGGAGGCAGGTGCTCATGAGTTGTGAATCAGAGTAAACAGTGAGGTAACCTAATTGACCAATTCAGTAAATGGTCAATAAATAATGCGCTACTGCCAATTAGATGGTATCGTGCGGGGCGTTTTGTGGCAGAAGCCATCTGTTCAATCTAAAGGTGTCTGACCTTGGTTTAGAAAGGTCGCAGTTTTAAAGCCTGGGTGGGTTATCACACACCAGACGGAAGTTGTGTTTCATATTTCATTTTGCTCTACTGACTCCGTTTGCATGATATTCCAAAGAACTTAAGCGACAATGTGCAAATGCACGACGCTCCTGTTGTTTTGCTAATTCCCTTAACCGATACTGTGGCTGACACGCTGATGAACTAATTTAGACATGCAAATGGACATGAAATGGACCCAGAACAATGTGTTTTGGAAACAGAGCTCCCAGTGAATTAGCAGATCCAAATTTAAGTCTTTAGGGAGGTGTGACGACTCTGTCAGGTGTGTGAGTTGCAAAAATGTCCTTTTTTATGAGCCGTGGCATCTCACTTTTCAGCTATGCTGTTGCCTTTTGGAAGAAAAAAAAATTCTTCAGTGTATCCATTTACGTTGAAAACACCAAAGTCTGTTTGTAAGAGTGGGAAATTATCATATTATTACACCAACATATTGCATGAACAAGTATTGGACCAGCCTAAAAATCAGCAAATCCCTGCACGGACAAGTATAAAGGTTAAACCATGATACACGGCCATAGAACATATTTAAACAGACATATATCACATTTGACGTACATTAACTGCCATATACCATCATTTGACCAGCAAAGCACCAGTATTTACCAGAATTGAAATATACCTGCATAAGCTATAATCTTTGCAGCACATAATGGCATAAGACCATTTAACCAAAATGAAATGATATATATTATCATAGACTAGCATACACCATACTGAGATCAATATATCCCAACATCTAATGAGCATATGCCAGTATAAAAGAATAATAGACCAACATAGGCCATTAGAATACAGGTCACACCTGCTTAAACAAACATAAAACATAAACTCACAAATGCCTTCCTATTCCTTGTATAAGAATAATGTATGCCAGTATCAATACAGCATGAAACATTTCAAAGCCAGATCAGATGATCGGCATAAACTGAATAAAATGTGAACCAACATATATTAGCACACGTCAAGCATAAACCATACTTACACCAGTATGTCATGAGCATACCCCACTATAACCAAGGCCAGATGTAGTATATACAATCCCCACACGTGCATTGACAACTATAAAACAGTTTGTACCAGCATATACCACTTTAGAACAGAATTTGGTCATCATATACCAGCATAAACTAACATATACCTTTAACATCTGTAGCTCCCTGAGGAAGACACCAGCTTGTATTGTGATAGCCCAGTGTTCCTAGTATGCATATAGTTAAAATAACTACGAATGAGAAGGTTTAATGTATCATTATGCTTTCTCTAATTCAGGGTAGACCAGCATATTTCACCATTACATCACCACAGTCAAACATAAACCAGTATCAAACCAGCAGATACCAATACTGTATATACCAACATTCACTCACTATGGACTATCATAAACCAGCAATTACATATTGATATGTTTTAGCAGAAAAGTTTAACCAACTTTAAATGATTTACTGTATATCTCAACTCTGATTCTGAAAAGTTAATGTAGTGTTCCGGGATGCGGCTACATCGACTTTACAAGTCTCATCCTCGCATTAGCTCAGCTGGCAGAGTGTACGTCTGCAACATCAGAGGCTGCAGTTTTAATCCGGACTGAGTCGTTTTTAACACCCGACCGGTGGCAGTTTATCATGAATCATGGTCCTTGTTTACAGCCAGTTTTAGATTAACTCCAGTCAACAGCCACAACTGCTTTCAATGTTGATTTGCTGAAGTCACCAAACAATTACGGAAATCTTGCCAATCAGGCAAGTTTGCAGCACTTGAAGGAGATTAGAAGAACTGCTGTTGTTGGCAAGTTGAATTTGCTGGAGTTTAGAGACGTGCTCAGTAATTATTCTTATAACTTGACTATATTTATGTGCGGAGCATTTAAAAAAAAAAAAAAAAAAACATTTTCTCTTACTCAGAGCTGTATAAACCTAAAAAATCTGAGTACACAACCGAGTGTAAATTGAAGAAAAACACTCGAATGTGGCACTCCCCGGCGTGAACGACATTATGATCTGACAGTGTCAAAAGCGCCTCGCTGTCGTCGATTTGAATGGGAGTGAACGTGCGATGAGCAATCACTCCCGCGAGCGAGCGGCTATGCAGGGTGAGGGAAATGAAGGGGAACAGGTGAACAGAGGGAGGTCACACTTAGCGAGAAGATAGACAGAGTGAGAAACACTCCCGTGCAGCCGGCGGAACAAACAGATGGAGCAGTAAACTCAGTAGATTCATTAAAAAACATCTCTGCCTTCCTCGTGAAGTCAGGAGAGGCATGCCCTCACTCACACATGCTCTCAACTTTAACCCTTTGTTTTGCAAGAGGCCATCTTTTGTATCTTGTGGCATTTCTTCCTGGCAATGTAAAACTAACACTACCAAGCTAATTAAAGCGATATAAAGGACTAGATTTGATGGCTAAAGGGAACAATGGGAACAATATGTCTCACAAACACATGGAAGCGGAGAATTGCTGTTTTGTGTTAAAAGTTTCGTGTTTCTTACCCCGGTCTTGTCCAACTTTTTTCTTTTGTGGACTTAATTACTTGTGTCCCTATTTCTTTCAATCTTTTTTGAAACGGTTCTTTTGTATGTCTTTTACCTTGGGAACAATCATCTTCCATATTATAGTTGTCTCTTTACCCTTTTGTTAGATTATTTTATTGACTATACAATTTCCAGCATTATGGTGTATATAGAGAATTACACACAAGAAGCCATCATTTGAATAGTCCCTTAGTTGATCATCCACAAACTCACTAACTCGCTTGCTAACAGAAAACTCAATCTATTGATGCGGGTATACATTTTAGTACGATTTATGTCGTTCAATTTGCATATGAGAAATATGTTGGATTAATTAGCAAATTGAGTTTATCTTTGGAAAATGTTTCATTCTAATAGATGTTGTTCAGATAACATAATTAAAATGTACTCAATCTACTTTATCTGAATAGATGGAAATGTGTGGCATTATTAAATTACATTACCTCAACAAATTCTTTTAGGGGAGAGTAGAACGGGGCCCTCGCCATTGTGGCGGAGGAGGAGGAGAATCTGGACGTGATCGTGGCTCGGAAAGAAAGACCAACCTGGGATGGTAATTTTGCAAAAGGAGCTTGAAGTTGGTACTTTTTCGCGTCGAGTCGCAGTTAGATACATTAGCAATTACTGTTTTTTTATTTTCCAACCAAATACACACGTAAACAAAAGAGGAACAGGTCGCGGCAGCTACGATCGCCCCAAATGTCCGACACTGTTTGATACTGACGGCAGGCGTACGGCCACAACGTGAGCCGTCCTTGAGCCGGGCTCCCGGTGCGACGTACGACCGCAGATTACAGCCACGAGCAAAGATTTCACGACGACTCCCCCACGATCGCAATCTTTCATCTAAGACGGACGAAAATTGCAGTGTAGAAAACTTCATGCAATATTTGAGAAAAAATAAACGAGTGCAAGAAATACTTAGCCTATATATATTTTACAAATAATGCATTGCAACTGGGGGCCGACACTCATTTTTACAGATCTTCAAGGAGACATCAATCAGATTCAAGAGATGAAATATGTGTGACTTTTGTGAATTGTTTATTAAATACTTGTGACTTTAAAAAGTGTATGAAGACACACAAAAAAAAAAATCTGATTTACAAGTATTTCAAACAGTGACCTATAAAGGGTTAAAATTGAAGTAAATTAAATTAGTAAAGAAAGAAAAAAAACTGGTAAATTCCTTTATTTATTCCATTTCTGGCTAATGCGAGTTTGCTTTTGCTGCTTTTAAACCAGAACCGCAACTAAAAGTCTCCCATCAGGCCTCCTTTTGTCCAAGCACTCAACCAATATCTGCACTCTCTGCGCAACCACACCCCAACGGATGACGCTTAATATCTTGAGTGGTGATACATTATTTTTATTGTAACTTCAGGTAATCAAAGAGAAGACACAACAAAACATGTTTTTTGTTGTTGTGTGTGTGTGTGTGTGTGTGTGTGGGGGGGGGGGGGGGGGGGATAGTTATGTTGCAACAGAAAGCTCTTAGAGGTAGAAAATACGCAGTCCTGGCAGTAATACTTCTGAATTAGCAGGTGATTGGTTGTGCAGCAAATGGAGAGAGACAACACCTTGCTGAGGTTAAAAAAAAAAAATCACGCAACCCCAGAAGATATTTCCAGTCACGTCGCGGTGAGGGGTCACCTGTCCAGTCGTTTGACAACGCTATTTGATCAAAAGAAGGAAAAAAAAAAAAAACAAACACACGTAAAAGATTGTAATGCATGAGCTGCAGGTTACGGCGGACTGATGTGTGGGCTGATGCAAACAGACAGGACTTCATATAGCGCACATGTTCCGTCAAATAATCCTCGCCGCGGCTGCACCTGTCGACGCACAAGAATATTATGCTAATCCTTTTTTTCTTTTTTTTTTAATAGAATGTAGAGATCAGGTACTTTGAATTTAAGACCAGTCGATGCACAGGGGAGCCGGGGATTTGGGGGGGGTGGGGGGGGGGGGGGTTCTGTACACATGAATTTCATGCATCAGAAGGAATGAGAGAGAAGATGCACACTAGGTGATAAGTGATCTAATGAGGAGCTCTGCATACGATCTATGGTGGGGGGAAAAAACAAAAAACTACTTCCTGCCAGTCCTGTCAGGGCATTTTTACATGATCAGACCACATAAAACACACAAGATCTCTCTGATTATGAGGCAAAGTACAGGTGATGATGCCTCTGTCTGTGATACCAGAGAGAACATGTTTCTTTTATAGTCGGATTACACCCGCAAAATATATGATGAGAAATCGTTAGATAAGGTTCAAGATAAAAGGGACACAAATTACAGTAAATATAGGCTCGTATTGCTGCTATCATTCAGCATTGCCAGGTGTGCAATGTAGGATCATTACATTAGAGATTTATACCCCGTTTACAAAACATTTTGAGGTGAAAATGGAAAACCGGCAGTGAGATTGCATGTGTGTACGCTTGTGTCCAAGGAAAATGGAAAAACTTCACTGGCGACACTAAAAAAAAACAGGGCGTGTTGGAAAGAGAAGTATTATGGGTGATACAGCAGACACATTGAGTAGCTTCATTCATTTCATTTCACCTTAACAAGCTCATGCAAATCAACAAGTGGATGACCGCGATTGATTCCCAAAAGCAAACTACATCAGGTGTTGTGGTCTGGTCTCAACCAGTTCTGCTGGTTAATTTCAAGGAAGAACTCTTAATTTCTATTAAACATCAGTCAGTGTTCAGGGCTTCCTCACCTTTAATTTCCAACCAGAGCTACTCTGCAAACAGATTCAAGGGCGAAGACGTTGATAATAATCAACGTGAATCAAGGGTTTATAAGAAATCCCACCGATGTTTTCCTCTCAGTTTGACCTTCAGCACTCACAAATACAAGAAAAAAAAAACATCAAAGCAAACTGACAAGCGAATGAAAACAAGAACTCTGGCCTTAAAGAGAGAAAAAAGTAAATCCGAGACACATTTGGATGTCGTGTGTTCGCGCCACAAATTGCCGTCACTCAAAGCACACACTTAATTGCGTCTCTGACACATATGGCGTCTCGAATACGATTGATTGCTGCTCCGGGTTGCAGAAAGAACCTTGATTTCGACATGGCAGACTTCTCCAGAGTGCTGCAAAATTACCGAGGGGAGCGCACTCCGAGATTTACCATCGACCTCAAAACATCTGCCGTCCGTTTTCTTAGCAGTCGGATAGTTCAACTTTGTGAAAAGCGAGTGCAGATACTCTGACGAATTCGCTTCTCCCACCCAGCTCCTGCAAACAAGCACGTGTCACAGTCTGCTTTAAATTTCTCAGTAGCCATGATCTACGAAGGATCTACTTGATGATCTGCAAAAAGACCTTTGACTTCCTGTTGTTTGGTAAATTCCAGCAGCGGATTAATGTGTCAACCTGTCCAGTGAAACAGGAGAAATTAACAAGCCATTCACTGATTCCTCAGTGGACAAATAGTATTATTTTAACCTGGTTTAAGTCCACAAAATTAGTAAATCCCTCTGGAATCGTGAATTATAGTTGTGTTGTTGTTGACACTTAAAGGGGTGCCACTTATTCTGCCTCACACTGAGTGTTAAGACATGTTTCTATGACTTCTTGACAGTGCTTTCATGAAATGCCTATGCAATGAATCAACATTGTGTTATTCTAGCTGCCAATAATACAATATATTTGTCATAAACCTTGAAATGTTCCTGCTGTGGGCTCTCTCTCTCTCTCTCTTTCTCTCTTGCTCTTGCATATCAGAGCTTTTCTTCCCTCAAGGCTTTCTGTCTTTGCAGGAAATCAAGTCTGTGCCAAACTAAATTTCACATTTTGACACCTAATCTATGAATTTTAATAGCGTAAATTACTAATATTATAGTTTTTTTCATATATATTTATGTGGCACATGTTTTGTTCTAGTTTGAAGGATTTCCATGGTCGCATTCAGTTTCACACTTCATTCATGATTTACATATGAATAGTTACAGGCTGGATTTATAACCCCATTTATACTCACTGCTTTGTGCAAATGCTCTAATATGTCCATGCTAATATGCTAAGTTAAAATGCTAATTGGCTAGCTGGCTATATTAGCTCAAAAATGAAACATTACTTGCCCCAAAATGACAACGTTTGCAAATATAACGTGTAAAGTCAGAGTTCTACTCTTTAAAACAAACTGAAACGTACATTAGTGATGCTTAAATACCTTGCACTGATACCAGTATTGGAGAGCAGGTCTGATACTGCATGGAGTACATGTACTCGAAATAAAGATACCTAATAAAGATGTCTTCAGTTTGGAGATTCTTTAATATTAAAGAGGATGACAGGTTGCTGACTCCTGAGCTGTGTGTGTGTGTGTGTGTGTGTGTGTGTGTGTGTGTGTGTGTGTGTGTGTGTGTGTGTGTGTGTGTGTGTGTGTGTGTGTGTGTGTGTGTGTGTGTGTGTGTGTGTGTGTGTGTGTGTGTGTGTATGTGTATATATACGTGTATATATATACGTATATATATATGAACAGTTTTAAGATTTCATCCATGCTAAGCTACTGCTAAAGTGACTGCCTCTATCATAATATCCTGTTCCTGCACTATTTCTATATATGTGCATGTTAAACTGAGAGAGTAAATGTTAACGTGTTAGTATAATTCCAGGTTTACTTAGCAGCCATGTTTTCTCATTTCGTTGTGGGTTTTTTTTTCAGCTTGTGTGCAATTGTTTGAGGAATGACTCACCAAATGATTATGCGTTATATTCAAAAGGCCGAATCGGATTCATGGTGAACTACGATATCACGGTGAAACGTTAAAAAAAAATGAAATGCCAACTGTCAAAACTGGGGGACATTTAAATTTAGCCCAGTTTTATGCAAACAAAAAAGAAAAAGAAGAAAAAAAAATGAAAGGGCCAGTTAACTGTCATACAGCTCACTGTTTTCTTTTTCCTTTTTTTTTGTTGTTGCAGGGACTGAATCTGTGACCTCAACATTTTAGGTTTTGTTTTTTTTCTTCTTGCCTAACCTCAGAGGGAATCCGTGTCTACAGAAGCCACCTCGGCTCAGCACTGCAAGACCAATTAAAACTTTTTTCTCTACTCCCACTGTCCCTGTTTTCCCCCCTCACCCTGCTGTGTGACTGGTGGAGTCACTAATTCAAATCAAATCCGAACGCTGCACAGGGAGAGAGCGCGGAGATAATCGCAATATGTTTGCAGCGAGAAAGCAAACCAATCCGGAGTGCTAACATAATTATTCGCGTGCTTTTTGTTTTAGGTGGAGGTTGCCTGCTGTTCTGGCCCAGATGTCCGTCACTAGGAGCCAAGTCTTTGAAACGTGTTACAGTGATTTCTTGTCTCCATTTGGAAAGTGAATAATATCTGAGGTAAAGTCCAAAATGCAAAATATAAAGCAAATAGAAATAAAGTTTTTATACCGGACCTGATTGGAAAAGTAAACTAAGGTAAGAGAAGAAAATATAATAGTACAGAATCGTTTCCTAAATCCTGTCCAAACGAATAATTGTCAACAGTTATAATTAGAAAGGTATACAGTCTACTACAGCATGGTGTCTCTATTGTATTTATATGGTGTTGGTATTGAACTAATCTTGGCAATATATGGATCTTGTACCATGAGAATATGCGTGCTTGTACTTGGTATCACAAAGGAGATCAGTGACACCGCATATCACTGATGTCCACCCTTTTCTTATGACTAAAACTGTACAGAAAGCAAATGAATCAGACTCTTTATGTTTGCTTTTCGCCCTGTCTTGTGTTCCGCATTCAAAGACAGAAAAAGAGGCTGGCAAAAGCTCAAAGATTTATGTTCCAGAGACCAATTTTCTCTCAATAAATCATGACAGTTTGCGTTTGACTCCTTAGTTCTTTCTGCCCCACGCTGTGTGTGGGCTCCAGAATTAATGTGGCTAAATCTTCAGGGTCTCAATACGGTTAGATGAGACGCTCTTTTTAGCCAAGCCAATTGTGAGTTAAACTTGAGAGGAAAAAAAGTATTCCCTTTCTTTCTTTCTTTCTTTCTCTTTTTTTTTTGTTGTTGGTTTTTTTGAATAAAATCCCCCTTGGCTTTGTGCAGTTGGAGGTGACAAAGGGAAGGTATGGCCGGGGTGTATCGGGGTCAAAGTCATCTACATGTGTCACGGAACTGTGACATTTAGAAACCACTCAACTGCAACCGCAAAAGGAAACAGAGAACAGCGCAGGAACACACGGCGGTCCGCCTCTGGGGGGGGTTTCTGCTTCCTGTGCCATGTCTCCTGCTCACCTTGGACACTGGGTCAGTGTCAGCTGTCAGTGTCAGGTTGAGAGCAGCGAATGCTAATGGACCCTCGCCACACTGCACCCCCCTCTTTTCCTCTCCTCCCCCCTTGCTATTTGTCCGAGGTAGGCCGAGCTATTAGCTTTCCTTCAGTAGAGCTCTGCAGTCGCCTGCAGTCTTTGCCTTTGAGAGCGCGACCGGGCCTGTCCGAGACTCGGTTACCTCCGTCCCCGCAGTCCCCTCCACTCCTGCTCTCCGACCGCCGACATCTCTGAACCCCGGCTGTCGGCTGGATGTGAGGGAACTGGCGGTCTCTTCGCTCGTGCCACAAAAGGCCTTTTCACTTAACTCAACTCAGATGCTGGTGGAAGAAATAAAACAGGCGCCGCGTGTTTCCAATTCGGCCTCACTGTCATCGGGAATCAGTAATAATCCACAATGCCTGAAGGCAAGCCTGAAGGAGGGCGATTAATGGTTGGACTCTTTAATTTTAACGATAATAAAACATATTCAGTTGGACTGTAAACAACATCATGATTTAAACCAAGAAGATTATGGAAAAAAAAATTGAACTTCAGGTTTGCCTCTCTTCAAAAATACATCAAACAAGTATGTCTTGCAAGCAAAACTGGTAGATATATGTGAAAATATGCATGAGGACGGAGGAAAAACCAGATCGTATAATGATGGTGCAAATGGAAATCGGCAATTACTCACTACAACCAATAATAATGATGACGATGAGGATGATAGTTGGTGTTGCTCAAGTGTGGAGGGTCTTTCCAATGCATTTCATAGTAAAAATGTGAATAATGAAGCACATGACTGGCTGTAAACAAGAGGAGGAGGTTAGTTCAGAAGCCCGGGTAATGGTTTAATGGTTACTGGGGCAGTTTATCTCTCCAAAGGTAAAGTTTGGATTAACATAGACATTCTGGCTTTGGGGATCCAAACAGCTCAAATAAAAGAACCAGATAATTCAATCTATTTGCCTTCCAAATGACATTGTATAACAATCAGTGTTTTAAAATGTTTAAATGAAATAAACGAAAACCAGCCACCCTAACCAATGTTGATTTGAAGCTGAGGTCAAAAACCATAATTAAAGAATGAGAGTGAGACATTAAAAAAAACAAAAAACTAACCAAATGTATTTCAATCCATTTAGTTAGTTCGTCTGTCAATCTTCTTTTTATAACATTGTATGTGAAGGTGGTCGAACTCGTTTTACTTCAGGGGTCACATAGAGGCCTCCTTTTCTCGTGAATGGGCTGAACCAGTTGAAAAAGATGTTTTCATCTAATGAAATTAAAGTACAAATTATACAATACACATTTCTCTTGAACAAATCAGTATTGACTTGAAAAACTGCAAGCTTAGTTATTTCTGTTCTCTGTGTGAAATCACCTAAATGAATATTGCAGTTAGATATGATTCATGTGGTTTGTATTGGTGGAATCATCTTAAAAGATACTTTGAGATTCATATGCATTCATCAAATGAAATCAAATAGAATTTCATCCCTATAGCACTTTTTATATACTGTGATGTAGCACAAAGTGCTTTAATAAACATTTGGATGGTTAATTTCTATGAAAATGTATGTTTACATAAAACTAATAACATGTCATGTGGATGTATTGTTTAAATATTTAATTGCGTGTGTTGAATGCGGTATTTTACATTCATTGTTGGTGATCCAGTGAGTTTATGAGTATTTCTGACGCTGGGGTAAAAAATGAAATCAGGTCAAAACGCTTCACTAACAACACTCGGATGAAGTTTGGAACGAAATGATTAAAAATGACATTTCATGAAGATTTCAAGTGCAGCCTTTCATTAAAAATATGAAATGAAGGGATATGTTTACTACCAACCAATCACTCTGAGAAATCTCATTGAACTATAATCTGACAACAACAACAAGCTTTCTGTTTTTTTTCTTTTTATTATTATTTTTTTTTTACATCCTACCGCCGCAATTAATCAAAAAGCAATTACATTAGCGTGCCCGGGAGATGGATTAAATGATTTTGACAATTTCAGTGGCTGCCTCGGCTTGTTGGGGCTCCATCCTGCTGTCCGTCGAGCACTCAAAATCACCAAGACGAGAACATTGGAATAATTAGTCCAGAAGATGAGCTGAGGCTGTTCGTGTGTGTGGCATCTCTCCAAATCCAACCCCGCCATCCCATACCCCGTATTAAAGCAAACGTCTGTTTAATCACAGCGCTCCACATACCCTCCATGCTTTATTACACTATAAATGTGCTGAATGAAGGCCCGCTGCCTAATTAGGGGAGACTTCAGTTCACTTCCTATCGCGTACTGTTTTCTCTTACCTTCTCTTGTCTACTCCTGACTGCTCGCACAGCAACTCTCTCCACAGTGGGAGGCAGTGCCCAATCCCCCCCCACCCCCCGCCACCATCCCTCAGGTCTTAAGAAGTCAACTCGCCTCCAACTTAGAAGTTGAGGCGGGTGGGGGGGGAGGGGGGGGGATTGCACTGGAGGCAAATCTCTCTCTCGCCACTTCAGCCGTTTTCGGGTCTGAGCAATGCAGGTGGCCTTGCAGGGAAAGAAGGGAGGGGAGGGGGAGTTGAGGCCAGTCATGCAGAGAGGACTCCTCAATCTCAGCAGATGGACTATCAGCGGTGGGAGTGTAGCGTCGCGGGCTCAAAGAAGCGACTTGAGAGGCGCCGCTTCTGAGAGAGTCTCAGCAAAGGGTCGGGAGGTATCAGCCGGCGTGGGGCTTCCGAGTAAATGATGGGGAGAAAGAGAGACTTGCAGAACTGAGGGGAACCAAACTTGCCAGGCCAAGCTAATAAGAGAGGCACCGTACAGCACATGAGTGCATTGGTTAATAGCCTCGGCAGTCGGAGATAATAGGTGCGGTCTGCGAGCCAGAGAAGCCGGGATCCAGTGAGGGTCCCGGCGGTGGGATTACCGTGAAGGACAGTGGTAGAAATACGAGGCGCTGCTGGGAAACAGCCCTGCCCTGCACCGCTTGCCATTTATTTATATAAGCCTCCTGGTTCACGGGAAAACCTTGGTAATTACCATTAGCAATTACCACTGAGCAAGTACAGACACCTTCGGAGCTCTGGATGGAGGTGCCAGATGTGATCCGGAGGTGAGAATGGGGTCTCTGAAACACACCCGGGGGCGCACTTCCTGATCCCTAATGCAGCACTAGCAGTTTGAAGCACATCTTCCCAAACAGCTCCGACTCAACTGTATCACTGGAGAGGGCAAAGCTGCAGCACACAGACGTCTTCCTGAAGAAGAAAAAAAAAGCTCCTTAAGATTGGTGTTATTACTATCTCCTGGAGATAACGACTCCCCTGCATGAGAAGAGGAGGTGAACGTCACAACAAGCGAGGGAAGCGGTGAAAACAATGCTTTGTGATGGAGAGAAATACAGGCGGAGGGGAATAATGGGTTCGGGAAGGCGGATGCGTCACTCTCAGCTTTCGAGGAGAGAAAAGAGAGATTCACAGACAGGGGCCGCACATTAGCCATACAGTCGAAGCCGGAGCTTTAGAGTTTTGGGGAGGGGGGTGGGGGGGGGGGGGGGGGGGGGATAGGACGGACAACCAGACACCAGTGTGTCCTCCATGTTCTCCTACCCTGAGATACCGGGGTGGCGTCACGCTGTTTCCCGAAAGCGTCCCACAGACGCCCCGCCACGACGGTAATGAGACAAGACCACCACCACTGACGCGGTGGCGATAATTATACACTCACACACACACACACACACTCATATGCACACAGGAAAGCTTCATACCAGCACGCCGCTCAACCTTAAAAAAAAAAAGTCATTGTGTAAAAGGGAAGTGTGAGGAGGTGTGCGAGGGTTTGTAGGTCTCATTTTTCAGCTGCAAAAAGGCTGAGTCAGCTTGCTGGGAACAGTCATTATAAAGCTATCTGTTGTTATATATTCATCACAATGTTTTATGTTGTGAAATAAAAGCAGGTTGTTGCTCTTCGCTTAAAAATGGCAAATATTTGTCAGACGTGACCCGCTCCGACAGACCTGCAATTTATGAGGCGGTCCTCCAATTATGGTTGTTTTGGATACAACTAATGGATCAAAACCGCGCTGCCTCTAAAGTCGTCCGCCGGGCTCATGCGTAGAAGCCTGGGAGGAATGCCAGCAACTTGTGCAGATTTGTGGTTCGGAAATATGAGACGAACGCACACTTGCTCCCAGCCACATTAAGGTTCCTCCACCAGATACCCCACCGTTAACCACCTGCCCATCGAGAGCGGGGCATCTGGAGTGAAAACTAATATCCTGGAATATGTCAGCAGTTTTCAGCTGATGTCCAAGGTTATTTAAATGTGATCTGTAGTCAACATGGGCTCACATTACGAAAATGGATAAGGAGACACATACGCCTCTAAATGAAGCCAGTTGCTAATAATCTTAGACGCAGCTTGTTTGTCTTCAAATGCACCAGGATAATTGTGTGTACCGTGCATGTCGGTAGTGTTGGATATGTGGGTTTTACTCAAAACAGCTCTTTGTTGATGGTCTTTGGTTCTTTTCGTCACTTTTTGCATTCGAAAATTGACACACAAAAAATAGACACCAATAATTATCACTGGTTCTCTGAGATGTAAAATGAAGTATCCTTTAATATAATAAGTTATAATAGCAAATAGCTAATGAAAAGTACAGACCCTGACATGTTTACAATTTGATTTTATATCGTACTTTCCAAACTATAAATCACATCCATCAAAAAAAGTGACTTTCTTAAGTCACATTATTTTCATGTCCACTCACTACTAATCGTTGATAATCCTGGTCCAGCAGCTACTGTTCAAAAAAAAATAAATCTTTGAATTTGTTACTTTTAGCCGACGATTAGCCTTCTTTGTTTTTTACATCACTGTAGTAGTTTATCTGCTGTTCTCCAGTCTGTCACAAGTTTCTAACACACTGAACTCTTTCTGCTGCTCAGTTTGTTTCTGCTTCACGTATTACCATTTTTTTGTTTTACTTCTGCTCTATAGTTTTTTGTTGTTTTTGTTTTCACTTTTCTTGCTCTGTCAACCAAATACAGTAGTAATGTTGGTTTTTCTGTAGTAGAGTAGTTTCTGTTGTCATACAGTGACATCTCGAGGTTCCAGATGGTATGTAACAGTAGGTTTCTCTTCTATACTTCACTTGATCAACCAAACAACTAAAAACAAGATTGACTTACAGTTGGGGAGGAAAAACTCACTCCGACTCGCAAACTACTGATAAATAACATATTGTAGAGCGTCACAGTACTGGAACACTGCTACCTTTAGTCTTCGACACTTCAACCTTAAGATATTTCAATGGTACTCAAAGATGCCCTATCATTCCAATATATCCAAAGTATGCCTTAGCTTTATGAACAGAAAGTTAAGCTGTTTAAGGAAGTGATAGTAATACCTCTCCGTAACTAAAACCTAATGCAAACACGACTCAGAGATTCCTCGACAGGTTTTTTTCTTGTCTTAAATAACTCCCCATTGACAAGAAATGGCACGAAAAAATAGATTCTGAATAATTACAGAAATAAAGCCTCTTTTGTGCAGAAAATAAAAAATTCAACAACATAATGACAGCTCTTTCCATGTTCCAATTACACTGACACATTTAACGGGAGAATATTTCAGCATTTGTGCTTCTATTTCTTGCAAAGTGCAGTTTTGATCCATTTAAACTGGCCCTTTGAATAACAATGAAAGCGATGTATAATCATCATGATGAAACTTTATCAAAAGATTCGTTTTTTGTTTTTTTAAAGAGCACTACTATAGCAAGATGACTCAAGTTAAAATAACTGAATAATCTTGATAATTGGCAGACACTAAATTTAAGCCTAAAGATGACAATAAAAGCCAATAAGAGTGTGATTTCAGTCAATTATAATGCAAATCCAGTTGTGGATCTGCAACTGTGTATGTCAGATTTGTAGTGTTTGTAGAACCCCATAAAGAAAACCCAGTTCATGTTTATTTTTCCTCTCGATGTTCCGGATAGAGAAAGCACACTTCCAGGAGTGCTCTGTGCAAAGCAGCTGGGTTATGCTGAATACAAAGTGCGGCAGCAGCACCCAGTGTGTATGCGGACGCGGCGGTGATGTCGAGGTCAGACCTGCACACTTGTTTCAGCCTCTCCTCCCAGAGTTGTTGTTGTTCAGGTGGTCAGATAACTGCAGTGCTGCGCTGCGCCCTGTAATTATCTTTGGCCGGGATAATCAGCGGTGCTAAAAGGTGATGGATGGCGAGGGAAAGCGTTGCAATAAACCAAGCGGGCAGTCCTCTGATTATCTGAAAGCGCTCAGCTCGGCTTGCTGGATTTGTGACATATCTGACTGACTCTTCCATCAAAACGCAGGGCAATTACATGCAAGTGTGCTAATTGTGAAACAAAGTAATATTATTATAGTTTGCTGGCATAAATAACCAGGATTACTCACCAGTGTACTCTGATGCTCTTTTTTTTTTTTTCCTTCTCCCATTGTTTCAGAAGAATAATCAGTTTGTTCAGGTCCTAAACACAACAATAACAGGCTGTAAAATATTCCCGCCCCAAAGTACAATTTCATCATTTTCTCGCCGCGTGCGATTTGAGTGAAAAATGATACGCATTTGCATTGAAGGCATTTAGCTGACGCTCCCGTTCGGAGCGAGCAGGCAGGGGTTTGGAGGCTCGCTCAAGGACACGCTGACAGAAAAACGCGGCTGTTTGCCGAGCGTATTGTCTGTTGAAATGATGAACACCTGCGACCTTTCGCTTTGAGGACACTTCCCCAAACTGAGTTTTAAAAGTCACGGAGAATGTATCGAGGGCCAGTTTATATGTCTTCGTTCTTCCGCCGACTGTCACCGGAGCCTCAGAGGACTGCCCCGCTCGGACCGGCTTATTTGGGAGAGAAAAATGTGAAAAATAGTGAAATCACAAAGCCCCCGGACAACAGTTTAATAGGTTTACTTTGCTGGCAGAAAGCGCTTTTGCAAAGTGGTCGAGGCGCAGGTGGATGAGTGTGGCTTTTCCCCAATCCCAAGGGTGACGGTTCGATCCCCGTCTCCAAATTGTCCGCAGGGTGTGGAAGTTTTTTCAGAGTGCCTTATTTAGAGTTTCAAACCAAAACTTATTGTATGAAAAGTCTTCCCACATAGTTCCGTTTTTAGTCGGGTGTGAGGAACCCAGGTTCGAATCCCAGGTGGGACGACCAGCATTAAAGAAGTGGCCACGTTTACGGTACAAGCTAGTGGAGTTCCCAAAAGTACATTTTCAGAACCGATTTTTAATTTCTAATTGTGGACAAACATGATTGGAGCACCACACCAGCACATTCCATATGTCCATCTGCAAGACGCCGCTGGATGCTGGAAAGCAAAGGTACTCAGATTGAGAGCAACTGGAAACAAGAGTGAGGACACAATTAAGGACACAGACGAGAGGACAGATTCTCCCCATCGTCCCTTGAAAGTCACACTGGTCATTCACTAAGACACTGACACTCCTGAGTTCCTCCGGAGGTGAGCTCAGCTCGTTGCACGGCTTCTCTGTGAGCATAGGTTTGTGAATGAGACTCCAGAAGACATCAAAAACATACTCAATACGGAAAGTGTCTCTTTCAATTCAAACTGCAAGAAAACACAGCATTCACATTTCCTCATTGAACAATTTTTTATTACAAGTGCTAAACTGAAGTCCTTTCTTTATATATATATAATTAGTGTCATTTGAAACCCAAGGTTTACAACAAATTATTGATAAAACGACCTATTTATACTGCCTCTGTTCATTTATTTATCATTGCAATAGCCTTGGCTCCAATGGGGACAATCAAAAGTGTTAAACATCAGTGCAGCAGCCCTCTGAAGAGAGGTTTTTATGTCCGATTCTATTACTTAAGTCGATCACAACTGCACATTCAGACTTGCAGTGCTGGGTGTGAATGTGAGGTCAGTGATGGTGACCAATCTTTGTTTGTCACTCCTGGACTTCTTGAATATCACTAATTAAGATCAGTTGAATCATTTTCCTGGTTTTTGTGATGATTCAAGTGAAAATGCACTAGTCTTTGCAGTTTAATTTCCCATTAATGCCCCTTTTAATGCAAACCCTTAGTAAATCAGGCACATAACTGTTCACGAGTGAGTGCAAAAAGACCTCAGTATCTTATGTTGCTCAACACACTTTTGATTTGCCCGGGAGGTATATTTCAGTTACTATAGCCGACGTTCACATGCTGATGCTAAGTTAACCACAGGGAGTTCCATCTCTCCATTGGCCAATATCTATTGACACAACCAGAGAGCTTTGAAGTCAGTCCTTCTCAAACTCCACAAACTCTGTAAACTTTCCAACAACAACCTCTCAGACTTCCTCCGTCCATCTTTCAAATGTATTACCGTCAGTGAAAAGGCAGGTGGGGTTGGTTTCACCTCCCACCTTGATAAATCTGACATATACAAAGAATGAATGGGTAGAAAAGAAGCACCTCCACGGCTGCTGTTAACAGCTCCTGTTTATGCAGCAAGCACATCTGAAGAGAAGTCAACACAACATATGTTTTTGTCGTTTCCTCACCGTCAAAGCGATCAGACTCCGTCAAAAGTGGCCATGTGTTTATCTTTAAAGGTCACTGATGGCAGTGACATCTTGCACAATACTACATATTCATGCGAGACAAAAGTGAGGGCCGTATGCCAGTAAATGCATCTGCCGGGATTTGACTTTGTGCTTTTTGTTTCACGTGGACAGACAGTCCTGCAGCGAGACATTGGTTGGATTTTTTTTTTTTTTGCTGCAGTGTGGTGCAGGATTCCTCCACAAAATACTGATCTTTTATTGCAGAGAGCAACACTGAGCAGTCTGTTTTATTTGACAGTTCAGTTCGGACTCGGCGCTGTCCTTCTCACACTGAACAAGGTTGCAGAGAAAAGTGAAACCTTTCGGGTACAAAGCGCTCATTAATCATGAGGACGTGTCTCTGATACAATTAAAGATACCGATCCCGAGGCTCTTTGCGGTGCTTGTCTCCTTTAGCATTCGCAGACGTGCTGGATCTTATGTAAAAATAACTATAGGTGGTCCACATGCTGATTCGCCCACTACGTCAGACTCCTCCCTGGAGATGTGAGGGAAGTTGCCTCAAACTGCAGTGGAACTGCAGGAATGCGATCCAAAAGTTGCTGAATATGAAAATTGTAGAGCGAAAAGTAGAGGTACTTAAATATTTATCTGAGTACAGTGACTTGAGTAAATGTACTTAGTTAAGCTCCACAGCTGCCTCCGCTATGTAGACCCATATGGTCCCTCAAGGTGATAATTTCTGCAACAGTTGCTAAAGTTAATTGTTAATATGTTTCCCCGCGGTGCACGGGCAGCCCCCGTTGGTACACGTTATTTCAGGGGCTATTTTTACAGATTGTACGCTTCTTAGAAATTATTCAGCCGTGCAGCAGCTTGAGGTGAAAAACAAGAATCCTTCCATTAGCCGATGCTCTGCGCGCGATGTGTGAAAAAATGCCAACTTTCAAAGGTAAAAGCTTGCTTGGTGGGGACACATTCTTTACTGAAATGGCTGCAGTTGATTGGTAGCTTGCGCAGTAGTGCCAAGCTCAGCATTTGGGGGATGGCAATTTATTTGTTTGTTTTTTTTTTTGGTAGATTTTCCTTCTTTTGATACAAATTCCATTTGTTTGAGTGGAGAATAAAGTGAATGAACATATAGTTAATGCTCTGCACATAAATTAGTACAAAGGCAGTGTAACGGGTGCATTGGGAATCAAACCTGCAAACCTCCAATCTCAAGCGCGCTTCTCTCGTCTCGAGGCCACAACTGCCCCTGAAAAATAACAACACTTGAAAGAACAAGTACAAAGAGACGAAACTGACAAGATTTAAAAGCAACTTTGCAAAAAAAAAAAAAAAAACGAGCATATGGTTGCTTATAATAAGTGGACTTGGCAAAATGGAGCAATAACTTTACCCCAAAACTCCCACAGCACATCTCAGACTTGTAAGCCTTCTGCAAGTCCACCCAAATATTTACAAGTTTAAGAATTTCCCAAACCCGTTTTTGCCCTTCTCGAGCAAAAACGGTTAAGGACGTGTCATTATGTAAGGGTTTGGCTCCCCTAGCGTTTACATTTTGGTAGTCTTTGAACCCAGAAACCCCAGAGACCTGTTCACCTACGAGTACTTGCAATTAAATTTCCTGACAATGGTAAAATGTGAAGTGGATTGTTCCCTGTGACTCTTCACCAGGAGTGTGGGGAACAACAAGTCAACATGTCCTACAGAGCCGAGAGACCGTAGACCCCTGGCTGACACTGCGCCGGTCAACAAGCTTGTTGGCTGAGAAGAGTTTGGCCGCGCCTGAACTTTTCCCGTTAAGCGGACGCCAACATTTTTCTATTTCTGTGCTGAGGCAATTTTCCTGCGGGGCCATAACTCTGTCTGGGACAGCAAAGAGGACGAGAAGTTGATAACAGCTTTGAAAGCTTCCCAGGTCGGTCCGGCTTTTATTTAAAGGAGGCACCGGCAGTGTGTGGCTGACAAATGTGATTGATAATCAAGATTTAAGATGCCTTGTTTCTATTTTTTCTCTTTGTGTAGGTCAACGGTGCTGCTGTCACTAATGTGGAAATGAAGGATTTGTTTTTCCTCTCTGGTCAATAGACTCGGGGCCCCGCTTGTGTGTTTGTGAACTCACTGCACTGAAACACAAGAGAACACATTTACCCTGCAGTAGATATTGACATTTTACAGCAGGCAATTCACTGATGCTTAAAACATGACAAGTGCCCTTTCTAGGATATCTATATACTGCTAATTAAAGCTAAACTCTAGCCCATTACCACTTAGTGCTTATTTACATTGTATGGGGCAAGTTTACTGCGTTTTTTTCTCCTACGGATGTGCTCTGAAAACATCGAAACAATTGTAAAACACCCACTTCATCATCATCATCGTCATCATTATCATCATCATCATCATCCATTTTGCAATATCAATTTAGAGACGTCCATCCAAATGTACCAGTTTGGTGTGAAAAAGTTATTCTCATCCTTTCATGTTTTATATTAATTACATTTTCAAGCACAAACAACCAAAGTCCTCCTGATTCTGATAATTCTGCCAATATAGTGGATATATATATATATATTTGCAAGAAGTTGAAAGAAGCTACAAAGTAATAGAAGAGGAATCTATTAATTCAGGGACCTCTGTAAAACCCAGTTCCACATGCTCAGCGTCAAGACTTCACCCTATACGTGACCAGGTGAGATTTACGCTGCATGCTTTTACACAACTGTGAATTCTTATGTTATATAGAATAGGCTGTGTAAATTGATCAAACGACAAAGATGAAATCTTTCATTGACCTCAACCAGGGAAAGAACACTAGTTTTCTCCATTCTGGTGTCGGAGCTACAGTCTGCACAAAACCACCAAATATAGGAGAGGTGGTTTCATTGTATGTTCTCGTACGAATGACTTTTCACAAGTGGTGGCAGCATTGAGTTGACACCGTGCTGAGTCTCTGTCAACAACAGTGTAGAAGAAAAATATAGACAAATGAGTATTACTGCAGTAAGGAAAAAACTGCAGTCATTTTGAGTTTTGTTTTGAGACGGTTCTGATGAGCGAGTTGTTGACATGTCGTCCATTTCAAGGCCAAATGTTGATGTTTTCTTATTGGCATTGGTCTCAATGTTGTCGATCCAGCTTCTCCTTCTCCTGCCTCTCTTCTAAGCCAGTTGTTTGGTCGACTCTTCCAATGATGTTGCTTCTCCATCTTTCTTTTCTTGCAACTCTTCCATCTCTGGTGCTGCGGCCCAGGAATTCTCTCCGCCTTTCTGTCTGACTGACGAGCAGAATCCTCCTTCAGACCAATGACGGGTGATTGCGATGTCTCACATTCTCACGTCTACTGATGTGTAATATATCAAGTTAAACCACAGCAGGTGTCACCGATACTATTATGATACCGACACTTTACGAAAGCTGAATGTGTCAGGGTCGTACTAAGAGTTTGTGGGGAGATAAAGATGTATTTTATTTCAAATTAGAGCTACTAAATAGACCCCAAGGGGAAGAGTAGTGTTCATAACAGGACTGCGTTGTCGATCAGCTGAACACATGTCTGACATCCCGAGGTCCAGCGTGTGTGGAGCAGTTATACAGCCATGTTAGCATCACTGATCATATTTGGAAGAAGTACTGACACCCATTAACAGGAAAAAATTTAAGAGAAAAAAAAATGTGTATGTATCAATATTTTACCATGAGAACGGACGATTAAGCAGACATTTGTGGCATCATAACCACCTTTTTTGTGTGTTGACTGGAGTTATTCTTATTATTTCAATGAAGTCGTTTCCTCATGACACCACAAAAAAATGTGAGTTTGTTAACATGTTCCATCTTCTCACCCTGGATCCTAAAAGCTTCTTTGAATCATTACTTTCACTTGTGATTTACATCTTATTTAGCGAAACCGAGAAACAAAAATACAAAATGATTGGTAGAATTTTGACTATTAAATGTTATTAACCTGGAAACCAGGAGTGAAAGATCTTCAGACTTTCCTTGTTCATACAGCCTTTATCTGACTGTCATGTTATATAATAACCCAGACCCGTCCATCATAAGGCTCACAGATGACTGACCCTCCCACACCAGCCCTCAAGAGGTCGATGAGGAATTACAAATAAAATGAGATTCAGTGAACACGATACATGCAAAATTAAGAGGTCACGATTGTAGATGTACCTTTCATAACGTTCTCATCTTACAATTTTAATCATTATCGTTGAAAACATGCAAGAGTCGGCCCACAGCTGATCAAAATAAGATTAATCATGTAAGTAATAGATCACCCCTATATTAACAATGTATATCGAACACCAAAGTCTTTTTGTTTTTCTTTTCAGAGCCTGCAGAACAGATTCCATGAGTTTTTATCTCCATACTCGTACTAAAGGTCGTCCAGGCCTTATGAAGCTGACACTATATGAAATGATGAAAACAGGATTTCCAGTGGTGTGAGATTTATAACCGAGCATGTTTTCCTACGTTTCCTCCCATGTTTGATTTAATCAAAATTAAGAATGTATGACATGAGAACACAATGATAATGCCCGTCTTCATCATGTCATGTGTGTAACTACTGTATGTCATCACGACCACAGCTCTGCCTCCAGTTCTCAGTCAACAGTCAAACAAATGCGTTTTTATCAGACATGGGGTTTTTTTTTTCCCTTGTTTTTGGTGTGAGGGAACTAGACTGGTCTGCACAGAGTCTTGACCTCGACCCCGTCCGTCACCTCTGGGATGAACTGTAAGCGCGAGTACTGGCAAAACCTCACCGCCCAAAATAGCGACGACCTTTACTGACGCTCTCTCCTGAATCCCACGGCCAAGTTCTCACTTTTAGGTCTGAAAAGCCTGAAAGTTGAGAGCAGACGGATGTTTTTGGCAGTTGATCTCTGCCTGCATGAGTGTACCGATAGGATGTTGATGAATTTTGGAGATTTGACTCGATATATTAATGCAAAATTACAAATGACATTAAAGTCAAGGCTGTTTAAAACTTGATAGTTTGAGTTTTTCCAATTCGATATATTGATTCAACTTATTTATGTCTGTGATCATCGTCAAAAAGAAAGGAGAATTGAATCATTAATCAATTCGAACAAAGGATTTTTTTTTTTTGATGGTTCAAATACTGCATGATTCCCAGCAGTGTTAGTTATCATTAATAGTTCTTTTTGCATCCCATAACATTGCTGCTGCTGCTTGTGAAAAAACACTTTGAGTGGCTCCTCTGATGAAACTACACAAAAAGAAGCTTGTTTATTTTACTTTAAAGAAACAAGGAAGACCCCGGGTCTTGAGGTCTTGTTCAAGGTCCGTTTACATAACAATGTTTTCAAGTGAACTTTTCTTTTTTTTGTCACAGATCGTGGCCGACCCGAAAGACTTGAACGAGAGAGTAAAGCTCAAAGAGTTTATTGAACGTTCAGACAGGGCAAAGTTATCCTGTAAGTGTAATCCAAGGAGTAGGTCCAAAACACGACAAACATTAGGGAAGACGCGGGATGTCGCCATGCAAAGGTACTATGACGATCTGGCCCAGAAACCTGAGGGAAGAAGTTTTAACGACACTAAAGACACGAAGGACAGGAAGTGTGCAGCAACGTGGAGGAGACAGATGAGTATCAAAATAAAATGAGGAGGTTAAAAACGGGCAGACAGCACAAAGACACAGACGGAGACCTGACAGTTTTGGGTGTGAATGTGAAGATGCAACTTTTTGAAAATAGCTACCGAGGTGGAACTTGGAAACTCTGTTTCAATTGTACATTTTTGAAAACACTGCATCGATTCCAGAACTTGGCCATGAAGACATGAAACTTCTCTGACACAAAAATGCAACATTGATGTATTTTCCTATGAAACGTTGTGTAAACAAAGGATTAAACTGGGTTTAAAGAGGCATTTAAAAATGTTTATTTAGGGGTGTTTTTCCCCCCCTCTTTTAGCATTATTAATGATTAATGGGCACCACTTGTTAATTCTGGTATTGCAGAATTATTTCATACAACTTTGAAATAACACAAGTTTTTATGCATGAAGTAAAAAGTCGGGCTCTGATCGTGATGAAACTGTTGGTTGTTGTTGTATTGCGCCTTGTGTTTGGCATCCTGTGAGAGGCCTTCAGCAAATTTGTGTTTTCCCCCCAAAAAAGTAAAAAGTCAGACATTAAAGACTGAGGGTGTGTGTGTGTGTGTGTGTGTGTGTGTGTGTGTGTGTGTGTGTGTGTGTGTGTGTGTGTGTGTGTGTGTGTGTGTGTGTGTGTGTGTGTGTGTGTGTGTGTGTGTTTGGGGGCGGGGGGGGGGGGGGAGAAAGACAGAGGAGGGCAGTTACCTCAGTCTGCCCACATCTCATTAGCGCCTGCTTTCAGCCCAGCTGATGTTCACCACCTACTAAATTATACATCCGCCACTAATTTGGGAAGGATTTAATATTGTATCTGCTTTATCTCTATCAAAGAAAAAAAAAACTGCAGGCATTTCATAATTTATTTGTTAGAGCCCTCTAGTTAAACCTTCCCGGCTTTAGCAGGGAGGGCGAGAGAAGACGCCTAAATTAGCCTAATTTTCAGTGCTATGACCCACATGCCGCGGATTCATTCCCCGAAAAATAAATATCAGATCAAATCAAGGAGAAGTTTCAAAAACAAAACAGTTTCATTTTCATTATCTGTGCTCGGGGATAAATGGCTGATGGTGGAGGAAAGCGAGCTACATAAACTTGGCGAGCACTTTCCACTCACAAGTGATTGATGCTTGTGTGCATCCAAACCCCCCCCCCCCTCCCCAACCCCCTCCCCCCGCCGCCCAACAATCCCAATAATTCATACATATTTAATGCTGCAAATGATCTTTCACCTCCAATTTCACGTGTATACAGTGAGATATTACATGGTTGTATTTTTAGTTACGTTAACGGAGCGGCCTGCGCAGACTGATTATGTTACAGTGATAAAAATAATGCCAGCCATCCATCAGGAAGCTCGGAGGGAAAGTCTGTCGCTGGAGAGGAAGTGAGTGAGGAGGGGTGGTGTGGACTGTGGACGGGGTTTTATCTTTACGACCATCTGAGTTGCTCCCCTCTTCAGTTGCCCGTTTCTGTTTGGATGCTTCTAATTGGCTCAAAATGAGACAAAATGAAGAACAAAACCCTCACAATTCAAGGATCCCACCCCCCCCCCCCCCCCAAAAAAAAAAAAAAAAACTCCATCAATGATCATGGGATGATTTGTCTGGAGCCACAAAACATGTCTTCATACAAAAATTGAGGACATATTCATGAAGTGTCATGGGTACAATTTAGACATTTGGAGAGTTTTTGTATAAATGCACTAACGTGTATCTATAAGTAACACAAAGTTAAGAAAGGGAAATGTAATCAAGTGGATAGGAAAAACTACAAGCTACAAAGTAAAATGGGTTAATCAAACAGGATAAAAACAATAGAGTTGAACTAAACTAAAACGTGAAACCTTAATCTGTAATCTTATAATATATATATTGTGGAGAACTGCAGAGAAGTCCCACTAAATAGGTGACTTCACTTTTTTCTACATTCTCCCTGTTTGTGCATGTTTTTTTTCGACACAGCGGGATAGAAGATGGATGACTCATGGGGAATATTGTGTTAGTGATAGAGAAACACGTATTATCATGTTATCTTGTTATTCAGCCTCCAGGTTACTTTGAATAATTACTTTCACACACAACAAGCAGCGGAGATTAATTAGCCTTTCTTTATTATTTCAGTTCACTATTCTTCTTAGAGGCCCCATCATGACTCAGTTTTCACAGTAAAGTGCCATGCTTTCATGAACGTATTTCTTTTGTAAAATGCTTTGCTTCTTAAAGCAAGAAGCTGTGCAAGATTTGTTTAGAATTGTTTTTCTGTGTTTATTATTTATTAGGGGAAATATGTAGAACCCTAAACTTTTATTTATTCAAAATCCAAATAAACCCAGAAAATGTTCAAAATACTTCATGTAATGGCCTCTTAGCCCTCAATTTATAAAAAAAATAAATAATTAAAAAAAATTCTATTTTCACCCAGGATTCATTTCATCATCATCTGAAACGCCTTATTGAAAGCTGCCATGCAAATCAACACGCTTTGCTTGGTGTTACAGTATCCATTACGCTTCACGACTTAAAGTCATTCCTCCACACAGAAATAAAACCAGAGAAGTGCCAGTTCTCTTCCAGCACATAATTGAGAGCAGAGATTCAACAGCAGCATTTCAATCTCTGTTCTCCTGATGGAATATTATGCTGTTGTGTCCTTGTTTTAGTACAATTGCAAGTACAAAAAAAGAAAAAAAAGAAAAGAAAAACCTAATCTCTCCTCAGAGTTGTCATTTCCATTTTCACAGGAGGGAAAATAAGGAGGAGAAATTGTTATTTTTTCGAGATTGCATCAGGATGAAAAAAAAAAATAGCATTGAAAATTGTTTTTCTGTCAAGGAATGCACCTCCAAAAGAAAAAAGGGAGAACTAAACCCAAGAAAACACAAACTGACTCCAACACTCGCCAATTCTGGTGTGAGATTATTGGGTTGTGGTGCTAAACGGGAATCAGCAGAGTTAATCTGAGTCAGAATCACCTGGGGAATAGATCGCTCCCTCAGCTCATCAGAGTCCCAGGCTGAGTTTTGGGGAAGACACGACGAGTGCAAAAAAAACCACCAGCCAATATCCCCGACACGTCTGGCCATGTGTCGCGCGCCGGAGGAGGCGAAACCAGGAGATTAGATCATATTAGATTACGGGGGAAGATGACCCGCTAGGTGGGATTTGGTTTCCTGTCTTGAAACTTTTTTTTTTTTTTTTTTTTGTCATCATAAGCAGCATTTTCTTTATAACAAGTCTAGAAGTGACACAGCAACATATCCTGTCATAACTGCAGATACTTAATCCTACAGCATGGGCACACACAGTGTTTTTTTTTCTTTTCTTTTTGCTATTAATACATTAAAAAAAAAAAAAAAACACATTTTGCATTTGCTGACAATAGACTCCCAGGCCACAGTGCCGGTTAATTATCATTCCTTTTATAACTTTCAAAAACAGCTGAGCCCCGTATTTAAAAATTCACTGACAATATTCCCTAAGAACACGTGCACGGCCAAGAAAAAAAAATCCCATAAAGGCAGCCAGCAGCAGCTCCCCCACCGGACCCACCGCTGCTATATGAAAACAAAAGTCACTGTGTGAATAGGTCCCCCCCCCCCTCACTAACTTCTCCAAACTCCGTTCGGATTTGATTTCTGAATACAAAACAGGATAATTACATAAACATTGTGTCGCTGCACGCAGCATATAATTAACAGTCGTACAAGTTCTGCAGAGACATGAGGAACTAGCTGGAAAGGGGAGCGTTGCTACCTTTGGGTATAGAGCCAGGAATATCCTGAGTGAAGTTTCAGAACAGTTCGGATTTGGTTTTCCAGCAAACGGGTCGGTACCAAACTCATTTTATCTATTTAAGCCACCAATTTGAGACCCTGTTTAGGGCAACGTTTTCAAACATATGTAGTTTTGATATTGGGCCACTAGTGGGCGGTGTTGTTTATTTTTTGTCATTAAATCACACACGTGCACAGAGAACAATACCTATGACTATTAAAAATGGTGGCACACAGACAGACAGACAGAGAATATAGACTGACCGTCATCACTCTGGAGGCAAACGTTGTTATTGTCTAGCCCTGCTAACCAACAAGCCAACCGATCTCCCAGCAAAATTAAAATACAATTAAGTGATTCATACCACAGTATGAAAACCACAATAAAAGAGTTAACGTGAACTCGTGAAACTGCTGCAGAATTATTCAAACATGACATCCAATTCCTCAAAGTTCCTGGTTTAAACTAGGGCTTCCAACAAACTATCTATCGACTACTAAATCACATAGACGTTCATACTCAACTGGACTCTACTAAATAATTTGATTGGTGGTATTTCTGCCATTCTTCAAAATGTCATAATTATTCACTGTATGGAAGGTGCTGCCCAGGCTCATCTGGTTGTGCAGCGGTTACTTGTTGGAAGAGGTCTGGAGAACAAAACACTGCTCTCAATCACACAGTATTGTACGCCCTAGCTACTGAACAGGAGAAGGGGTAAAGGAAAAAAAAAATCCTCTGTCCTCCCTGATAATAGCGATTGGGGGGAGGCATGAAGGGGGAGGCTTCAGGAGGAGGAAGAGGATCGCTCGAACCTGGAAAGGCAACAGTGCACAATCTGATGGCTAATGAATCTTGATCAAAAGTGAGCCGGCTCTGCATTCCTTTGTAAAACAACTAAAAGGGTTCAAGAGTCAACTGTTACAATCATAAAGAGAGCTCCTTGTGAATTCCTGCCACGGAGGGATTCACGGATGGAGCCGCAAATTACAGGCACGGAATGAAAGAAAGATCTGCAAAACTTCCTGCCGTGCAGCTGAGCTCTCCAGAGAGAAATTTGATTTGTCTTTAATTTCGCTATTTTTCTTTTCTCTGCACCTGACTCCCGGACAATGACGGGGCCCTTGTAGTGTGTGCTGCAGCTGCAGGGGGGGGGGGGGGGGGTTGTTTGGAAATGGGCTCACAATAACTCATATGCAGAAGCATCATCTTTTGTGCGTTGCAGCCCGAACACAAGGAGAAAACAATAATTCTTCCTAATAAACAAGTTTGCTGTGACGCCGGGCTGAATGACCCACGTGCACATGGCCTCCATATGGGGGAGTTTCCACCCACGCCTCACTGTGGGTCCACCACCCCGTTCTGTGGACTTTCATCATCCCGGCTGTAATTGACGAGCTTGTTTTAACCGCACACAGCCACGGGAATGCAATTTGACATCTGTTGCGGAAGCGGTTGGTGTTGCATTACCAATGCTGCTAGCGATGGATTTTTTTTTTCCCCCTTTTAAAAAAGCAGTACAGTAATTCATATCTAACCTTTCTCTTTTCACTTTTTTCCATATCTCCTGCCCTCCTCCTTCCACCTCCATCTTCTTCTCTCTCTCTCTCTCTCTCTCTCTGTCTCGCTCACTCTCTCGCTCCCTCTTCCCGCCTACAAGTATATTCTGGTACTTTGATAAAACTGTGAAATTAGAGGTCATTTTGGTGTGCTCCAAAAATAGAAGGCAATCCGAATTTTCCAGCCGGCGCGTCTCTGTGGAGTCTGGGAGGGGAAAAAAAAAAAAAAAAAACAGAAAAGAAAAGAAATCAGAATTGCTAGAATGTAGCGGTAAAACAATGTTAAGAGAGGAGCCGTGGCCCCCTGCCAGGAGCACATAGTGTGTACCCCCGAGAGCGACGCACCCCTTCAGATAACATTGTTTCATTAGACCCACATGGCTGCACAAACAAGGAGCGCTTTGTTTTGGGAAGCTCCGGTGTAACCTGCGTTTAATAATTTAGTCGTAGGATCGAGGCAAGTGACAGAAAACCACAAATGTGCCCCGTCTCCACAATTCAGCCTGACGTACAATAACTACAGTGTGAAAAATGCACCCGAAATACAGTCTGACAATTTCTGCAAAAGATAAGAAACTAGGAAAACAGTTGTATATTGTTGTGAAACGCAGATAAATTAATTTAATATTCTGAATAGCTACTGCGTTATTTTACAAACTTGTTATTTATATTAGCAACAGTGAGCTAATTATGGTATAATACTGTTGAGTTGTTTTTGTAGTTTGTACGGAATTAAGTAAAGGTTGAATTAAGTTTATTATGCCTTCAGTTGGTGAGTTTTTTTGATGATGATCTTCCATCTTTGTCAGAAACGTGTTTGGGACAATGGTTCGGATGAAGGCAGACGAACACCTCAGAAACATAAGTGTGTTGTAAAAACCTACTTTCCTGAAAACAAGAAAGCAAAATACCCAAATTAAATAAACATTTTTATCGAGTTTGGAGTGGTGGGTCATACCCTTGTTTTATTTTAGACTCAGCTTGTGGTTCCCAAGAATATTCACCCAAATTGTTTTTTGATTGTATTTATTTCTTTATTTTTACCCAACAGTTTTCAGAGTCCCTCTATCTGTCTTTCTATCTATTGGACGATGCTTGTGACTGGTAGGAGACGGGGGTGAGGGGGGGGTCAGCAGTAATTTCCTCCTCGGTGACACAGTGGGCAGAAGCTCTCTGATGGGGATGTAATGGAAGCCGAGTGTCACATCAACACTGCTGAGAGAGAAAGAGAGAGAGAGAGAGAGAGAGAGAGAGGCTTCTGTTTGGGATGGCTGTATTATATATCTTTCTTTCCACCGCTCTCCCCTTACGTCGGGGGAGTCGCGAAACATCACAGAGGAAAATTAACAAGAAGCAGTCGTTCCTCACTCGTACTACTCTCTGGTACTTCCACATGTCGAATCCTCAAAGTCAATTCCCCCTCACTCCCAGATGTGGCATGTGAACGCTCAGCCCGTCTTTATTACGACACATAATTACATCCAAACACAGGAGGTAATTACACCACTGGAGAGTAAAACTGCATTTACATGTGATTGTATTGTCCCGATGGTTTGTCTTGTAATTTTGTTCTCATGGATTTAGCGTCCTCGAATTCGCCAAAGTGTGGAAACTGCTCTATGATTATTTTTAAATGTGAATATGCAGGCATTTTTAGCTGATTTGGGTGATTGTATCTGGGATTCTACCAATTATTTAGCCAAAATATGGATTTTAAAGATACGGCCCAGGAGTCAAAACTGGTCAACCAGAGGGTCTGATTGGAAAAGAGCTTTTGTATTTTATTTCCTTATTTTGTTTTTTTTAATTGAAGTAACTGTTGCTTCTAATTAATTTGCTGGAGGTTGCAGTGTTTTACACTTCCTCTCCAACTGACACATCTGTGACACTCTAGTCAAAGCAAGCGAGATAATTGACAAAGAAACATCAAAGAAACGCTCAATCTGTAATTACATGCGAGCTGAATCCTGCACATTTCAGGAAGTTTCTCTGCATTATGGATTTATCCTTACAGATCACACAATGTTGAAATTACTGTTCGCGCTGTTGAAAATGTCCAACTTGCTTTGGTTTCAGTCTCTTGAATGAACGGACCCGGTGTGTGATTCATCCATCTAATTTGTCATATTTTGGGCGAACGTGAACTGAACGTACCGTATTTCCGCCCGATGACCGTTACTGTGAAGGCGCTTATTCTGGCGTTTGTGAACGGCGCTCTCACAGTTTAACGTCGTTTAAGAGGGTTGCCAGATTTACAGAGCTTTCCAGCGGAAAACCTGGCGAAAGCACAATGTAGGCGGGCGTTAAACATGTAGGGGCTGGGGGGTGGGGGGGGGGGGGGGGGGCAGCCAATTTGGTAACAGTAGCCACCACAGAGCCGCACCGACGCATGCGTCATCAACATGCGATGATTAACGGCAAAAACAAATAGAAGACAGCAGTACTACCTCAGACACTGCCTCCACAATTAATACTTAATCTTTGTACAATTACTTAAAAGAATTTTCGGAAAAGATTAGCGATGATCCAGGTGGGAGAAATCTTACCTTTTTGTGTAAACCTTGCCCGCCCAGTTTCAAGAAGCAACTCCGTACGTCAACATCAACAGCAAACCTGAGACGGCACATTGAACTAAAGCAGCCGGCGAGCCTTTCAAGCTATGTGGAGAAACTAAAACATCAAAAGACACGGCGACGGCCAGACAATAATGGGCTGAATATTGCTCTTTTATGACCCAAGTTCGAGAATTTTTCTTTGCGCAAACAAGTCAGGAAACAATCGATTCACTAAAAACTGAAAAGTGACATAGATAAATAATGTTTAAACATTTTGCATGTTGAATGTTGCACTTTGGGGCACATCTTAAGTTTCTTACCTCGGCCTGCTTCCTACCTCACATTGTGTTTGTGTTAGTACAAGAATTATGTCGACACATCTTCTGGACTTTGTTGTTCACAATATACTGCAGTCCTTGAGGGTTTTACTATTTTAACTTGTAATTTGTTTGTAGAACCTGCTTGGTATATTTTCCTTTGCACCTTAAGGACTACTGTCCATTGTTTTTGTTTTAATAATTCCTCATTAAAAAGACCATTCAAGCAGCATGTTTTGGAGAATATAGTGTCGGGGTGAGAAGCTGCAGCTGGCTACTAGTGTGACTGAATGGGGGGCAACAAGAGGGAAATGCCAGTATTGTGAGGGTAATAGATCGCAGCAACATATTGAGAGAAAAAAAATGAACTATGAACGGAATTAGTTCATGTCGAAATTGAACTTTCCCAACACTGGCCACTGTGTATTCTGTGTATGATCCATCCATCTAAATCCATCCTTGTTTTTTCTTTTTATAATTACTGCAGCCACTCCAGGTCATATCATACTATATAGGTTGATTTAAAGGTTTAAAAGCAGCATAAATAGTCATTTTGAAGCCCGTATAGCTGCTACAATGAGCTAGAAACACATCATTCAAACAGGGATGGGAAGTATTCAAAATGCTGGACGAGTTTCTTCGTATTTTACACTCTGAGAAGAAAGCATGGTAGTCTTCAGGCTTCTGTTATTTTTAACCAAGCTGCAGAGTCCTCATCACTGTGATGTTTCTGCTGCACTTTGCACAGATCACCTGTCAGTCACTCAGTGCTGCAGGTGATCTGATTTAAAAGCAGGTAAAATTTTGATATTTTTTTCAGCGCCTCTCGCTCTGTTAGCTCGCGCTACCAGCCCAGTTTTGATCAACAACTGCTGCTTCTTCCTACGAAATGTAAATGAAACAACCCACCAGACCCCTGCTGTGTGGTGGGAAAAGAAGGCTTCCTACTGTACCAGCTGCTGAGAAACAGCAAGCAGAAAAACGTTACATCCACTCACCAAACAGGACAACATTGACAGAAGACGAATCCCACTATCTCACTCTGTTTAATTTATTTCTATGATAGAGTAGCAGGTAAACACAGTAGAAGCAGTTGAAATGAGAGTAACAGTCATATTAAAGTGTGGGATGCGTTAAAAGACCCTTTTTAATAATAGCATGTCAATTTGACTCACCCACTCAGACAGATCTCTTCCTGAGCAAAGCAGTCAGAGTCAGCTGAGTTTAAACTGGAGTTTTAGCGTTTTGTGGGAAAATCCGATGTCCACTTAACTGACAAAATAATAATTGGAGTTTGCAGAGCTTAGAAGCTTAGAAAAAAATAACTTATTTGGATCGAATTAGATTTTTCTTTCAAATCAAGTGTGTCTGATAGCGTGATTTCAATTAGATTTCCTCGGAAATGCATTTGCAGATGATGTTAATGTCTTTGTGTTTTGTTCTTCAGGCAATCTTTTTCTGTCACGGAAAAAGACTTTTGTAAATAATGATCACTAATTTCAACTGTTCTGAATTTGCAAACCATCAATGAACAATGGATGGAAACATATTTCTCATATCAGTTAGCCTTTGGAGATATGTACACGTCTGTATTGCGGGACTAATTTTATTATGCTTGCACTTCAGGTGTTTAATGTCAGATTAGTAAAAAAAATCTAATAATTCCTCCATTTTAAAGAACGCTACAGAGAAGCAGCGAATTTTACGATGAACATTATTTTATTTCTATTGAAAATGCCATCTCATTTGGCAATTCTTCTCATAAAAATTGTCATTTCTTTCCATCATAAATGCTTTTGTTATAAAGTCTGATGACAGAAAATCTAACTTTTTGTTTCAATGTGAACAAACAATTTATAGAGAAAGTATTGAAATGTACTGTTATTCACATAATGTGAATCACGTAAGTGAATCCCTAATTATGTTTGTGACATAATAATAATAATAATAATAATAATAATAATAATAATAATAATAATAATAAGTCCTATAACTTTCATAATGTTCTTATTAGACTCATGTCAAAAATAGTCGAAACAATACTTCTTGTAATATTTTTATATAAGCCTAATATTATTATTATTATTAGAATATGAGTATTATTTTTGAGAAATCACAAAATTAACACAAACTAAAACACATTTGTCAATTTGTGTTTGCCCTATTTATATGGGATTTTAGTAAATCATGGCATTAAGATTTAAGATCAGGGTTAGTTTGGGGTAAAGACTCATGCATGTTGATGTTTGGCACATATATATAAATTTTTTGAATTCTGAATTGTATTTTTCCATATTTCCATGCATTTCCTGGAACAACAGTACTACCCGTCACAAAGTGGGGGCAGTGTGGCCACTACGTGCATCGAACAAACTTGTCCTTGAGGGACACGCCTCTTTAATAAAGCAGCACACAGGTAGACTCCCGTTTGAAACTTGCTGCTGGCGCAAGCCGTATGATTCGGGTAGCGAGTAAGAGCAGGGCGACAGCAAGACGTTCAACCTCATTCACGGGTCAACTCGGCGACCTGTCACATCTGTTGTGAGGCGACACTCAGCTGAGCAAGTCATCAAATACCCCAGCAGACATTGTGAAATATTGATAAAGTCATCGTTGATGTACCTCATGAGTAATATCAGCGAAAATAACTTGATGTATTCAATGTCGCTGCCAGGGACTGTCGAGTCAGCGTTGACTCTGAGCGTAAGCATAGTATATCGTCGCTGCCAAGTTATCGGAGTGTAAAGGGCACTCGCAAAAATGATATGCATATTGCCAATCGTCAGGAAGGAGGCATCTCAGAGCAAATGGAATCAGGTCAACTGGACTTGGTCTTGGAAGACATCTCATCTCTTGTCCAAGTGGCTTCATCAGTTCATGCCGATGTGGGAGAGCTCAGGTATTTATTTGCGCGTATTACCCAAGGTTTCTTACGCCAATGTCCTTGAGTTTCTACTCTGATGACTTCTCTGTTGACGAACCATAGGGTCACTATTGACACTACTTGGCTGTTTCATGACTTTCAAGCGCCATTTACACAACGTTTCAAGAGAAAATGCATTCACACAGCAACGTTTTAAAAACGACGTAGTTGTCCCTGAGGGTCGCTCGTGGGTGCTGTTATTTCTTATTTTGATGAAACTACACATGCATACAGAGAACAATACTGTATAAACATTAACAATGGTGAGTACTCAGCCGTTTTTATGGACAGACGACCACATTGCTTAATTCCAAGTAACAGAAGAATATTGGCTGTGAGTCACGCCATTCTGGAGGCTGCCATTGTTGTTATTGGCCATCTACTTGCGTGTGTGCAGAATTATTTACTATTTCTATGGTGCACAGGCACAGCAGCATTTACACGATGATGGAGTCGGAGCGAAAAGTTCCACCTTGGGAGCTGTTTTCAAAAAGTTGCACCACTGTCATGTAAATGTACTCCCAAAATGCAACAAATACTTTTGCCTTTTCTCTTTGACAGCATTGTCGTGTGGTCAGTGTGATCATTGGGGTCACAGAGTCACACGAAGTCACTTGTGATATCCTATGACCCTTTGAATTACAACATTATTTCAAATGGACACGTTTATTTTCAAGCATACATAGAGCTTGAAAGAGACATTGCAGTCTTGCGTGTCCACACATTTGTGTTCACATGTGCATAGAGCATGAATGAAGAGTCCAAAAAGAAGAAATGTTGATACAGAGTAGTCTCTTTGCAGTAAACTAGATCAAAATCAACACATTTCTGTGTTGACCGGGAATGACAGGGAGGATCATGGAGTCGCTCCTGATCGGTCAGGGCAATCTGCCACGCACGAGGAGTCGCCAGCCTCACAAACGTTAAAATACGACACATAGCCAGCTTTACTTTTTTGGGTACGAGACAGAATGTGACATGTTCCCGTGCCAAGAACGAATGTCCCGGCCTTCCCTTTTTGACATGCCGTCTAAAGGTCAGCACTCAACTCAATGTTGGCATTAATGTCCTGCAGAATCACCCACTATGAGCTTAATTCCTTGGAAGACTGTGGCTGTTTGTATCAGCAAGCAGCAGCGAGCAGAAAATAACGGGAGACTGTTTTTTTTTTCTTCTGTTTTTTGTATAAAAACATTCTGTACTGAGCACTGTGAGTAAAACACACTTGTCTGAAGTAAAAGGCGGGCAGACAGAAAGAGGAGGAGTGGTTAGAGCGTACTGTTCAGGCAACCTAAGCGTATGCAATTAGATTGCAAGATGTCGCCTTTTTCAACCCGGATCCTGATGACAGACTGCGAGGAACACAGAACAACTGTAAAGAGCCTCACGAATCAGCCGGGGAAATGGCAAAGGAAGGGAAAAAGACAGCACTGGAGAGAATCTGAGAGGCTCGTTGAGAAGAGAGAGAGAGAGAGAGAGAGAGATCAAACCATTTTTGAGGTAGCGACACTGGCACTCTGAAGCACACGGGCGTGGGGCGACACAAGCTCAAACATGCACAGGCAATGAAAGCCCGGCTGAGAAATTAGAGGCGGTTATTGTCAGATTACGTGTAATCAAGTTAACATTTGGTCTTGAGGAAAATAAACGGATAATGGGTGTAGAAATGGATTGAGCAAGGCACCTCCACTTTCATTAAAACCTTTACAAAGCTGCAAGGACAGGCCGAGCCAGTCAGTTCCAGTGGCATTCATGCAAATGAAAACTGCGACAGCTTATTAAATTTCAGGACCTTGTTTTGCCCTACATTCTCAAATGTCGCTGTCAATCTGAAGCCGCGGAGAAATTTCAAACTCGCGTTACGAAACAGAATCTGAACTCTCCGGCAGTCCACAGGTCCCCTGTGAAAAAAAAATGTCTCCGCGTGTCGCCAAAGACTCTCTGGTAAACACAGAAGGGACATGTGGACACCACTGTGGTTTATTGTCATCTATGAACCAATATTTAGTGTCGCCATATTTTGCTATTCAGGTCATACACCTTCATTGGGACTGTTTCTCCACACTGATCAGCCAAAACATTATGACTAGTGATTGACGTAACAACACAGGTGATCTCTTTATCGCGGCCTCCATCAATGGGTGGTTTATGTATCACTTTGCCTCAGAGCTGATATATTAAAGTTTGAAAACATTGACAAGTGTTACAACTTGAGTGAGTTTGACAAAAACTGGGTCAGAGAATCTCAAAATCTGGTGCTCTTCTATCGAAAATGTCAGAGAAGAACTATCAATGAACTAGTGATAGCCAAGTCTTACTGAAGCAAGTGTGATCTGCTCCAACAGATAGCTCAACTTCCATCCTTAAATTAATATAGATTTTTTTTTTAAAGAACACACAGCACAGCAATTTGTTTGGTATGTTGCAGCAGAGCTGAAAACCAGTAAAGAAGTCTTTGTGAATGATGGTAAATTGAATACAGACATAAGGTTCCTTCAATCTTCTGAGTTCATTGAGTGCATAATAAAAGATGTCGCTAACAGAGTAGTACCACTGGTGACCTGCGGGGGAGTGTTGTGTAGTATAGCTCATGTGCGACTAGCGACGGAAACAAAGAAGACGATGGAAATGGTGAATTTCTTTGTGGAAAGAATGTGCAACTCCACCGGATGAATTGCTTGTTTGAGATGCATGTACCGATTCATGTGCGTAAAGGGACGATATTTGGGCCTTAAATTTTAACGAGGCTTCTTCCTGTCAACCACCCAAAGCTCCAGGAATGGGAATCAGAACCGGACCACGGCGCAATAGAAGAAGGTCTGAATGATCCAGATTAACTGTGTGGGGATAATTAAGAATGTATGGACGACTTAACAAAGGAACATATGGCACCCAGATGCATTATGGGATAGCCAGTGGAGACAGTGTCATGCTTTGGCAGTGTTCTGCTGGGAAACGTTGGCTCCCCCCAATCAACATGGATGATGGATTTGACATGTCGCTGACCATTGTCACGCTTTTAGTAAAACAGGATTCATTGACGGTCTCTTTCAGGAGGATTATGCAACATGACACAAGATAAAAATAGTCAAGAAAGTTTTAAAATTTTGGACAAAGAACTCATAAAGCCCACCTTCACAGGTCTAGTAAAGTCACTGTCACAATAAGCCGAGGCTGTTTGGGAGCTATTAGCCAGGGGTCCTACTGTTATTGATGATAGGCAGTTATGAATGAAAGTGTTGACAGGCAGCATGTAAAAAGGAATAAATCCACTTTAAATGCTGTGCTTCATGCCGGATAATGAATCAAGTGACATGGCGCCACTTTCTGCACCACCTGTCGACGAATTATTGCCAAGGCAAACCAAACCGCGGGTTTCCTGTCATCTCCGCCATTACCTTGGCTGCGAGTGGCGTCCCTGTATTGTTAGAATATATTCTGATCTTCCTGCCGTGCGGCTCACTTATTGGCGAGGTGAAGATTCCCAAGCGGGGACGAGAGCGTCGCCGTCGACGCAGAGCGCTGACCCTGCTCCAATTTCCTCCTCGTCTCATTTCTACACGGCCGCACTCAACCAGAGAGCGAGACACAGAAGGAGGAGGAGGAGAAGAAGAAGAAGAAGAAGAAGGAGACGAGCAGAGTGATCCTCCAAAAGGGAAATGGCCACTTTGAAAAAGAGGGCCTGGAAAATGGGCCGCCCCCCAGTGTCGTTTCACCAGAGACAAGGGGCATCAAAAGAGCTCGGCGATGCAACGGCAAAGGATACTAATGATCCCATGACGCCAGGAAAGAGGTGCTGGAGCGTTAACCTCGCTCCAGACGACCCATCCTATGTAGGTCAAAATGAATAGGTTCTGCCTCAACACCCCTCTACCTGGGAATGACAGAGTCTGTCCTCCTTTTTTTTTTTTTTTTTCAATGCGATATCTCAGAATGACAAAGGAGGTCCTTTTGTGACACATCTCTGAGCTTTACTGCAGCTGATCCCCACATTATGGAAGGTTTCCATCCGAACAGCGTCATATTCCTTCGATAAGTGGAGACATCTCAAAATTGTGCTTGTTCTTGTAAATGTGGTCTATTTAACGGATTATTTAAAGAAAAATGAATTAAAACACCATTTTTATACACTAATTCAAAGCTATGAGAGGTTTATAGACCAAAACCACATTTCAGACATAAATGGGAACATACGCGATACAGTTCTAAAATAGTATTTATATTCAGTATACAACTTGGTTGGGAAATGACACAGAGGCAAAACAAAGATCAAGATAAAAATCTGCAGGATTCGTTGTATCTTTGCTGTGGCATCTTTTTGACTTCAATACACACTCCTACTCACATGTTCACAAACAAAGCTCATGCTGTAGGATGGTAGCCTACACACCAGCTGCTCTGTAAACAGTAATGCTGCACTCGTGGAGCTGGAGCTACATCTGGTAGCCATCATGTGTTTCTCACTGAGACTGTAGGTTGTAGGGAGGGGGGGGGGGGGGGGGGGGGTTGGTATTGTAGATCACAATGCTAGAAATTCCTTTTGTAAATAGCCTCTTTTCTCAATTACCACCCTGTCATTCTTGCAAGTAAGTGCTTGAGCTGCATGATGACTCGCAACTTTATTGTGATCCAAATACACTGTCCATTCACATGGTACAAAATCAAAGTGACAGAACTGTGAGATTAATTTGCAAACAATCGTTACCAAATCTAACATTTCAATGATTGGAAGCGATAATATCTTACTTGGGTGGATCAGAACCAAAAAGCTTAATGGAAAAGTGACTGAACAAACTGTTGAACAACTGAAATTGTACTTTTGGGAACAAAAAAAAAAACTGTTGTTGAGATGGCAGAACAACTCTCAAAGCACAAAGACAATATCATCATCTGCATAAGTGTTTGTCTACAAAGCATACAACCCTGCCCCTTGCCTGAATTGGCCAACAATTGTCTTGGTATAAGACTTTCAGGGCTCTGTAACCAGCTCCTCTGTCGCGGCTTCCTGAAGCTTTCAGCATAATATTTTGAAATAAACATTTTGTTTTCAGTTTTATTTTATTTGCATTCCACACTGGTTTTCAACATTGGTCTAATCTCATGACTGAAAACAAATGAATAATGTAAAACAGCAAAAACTGCCAGAATAGATGATTTGCAAAAAACTGAAAAAATATGTACAACTACTCAAAAAAAAAAAGAAAAAAAAAAAGAATTATACAGGAAGAATGGTTTAATTAAAATGGGAAAGTATAACTTTTTTTTTGTCGGGAAATTAAAAGGGGAGAAATAAAAAATTTTTTAAAGAATAAATGGGGAAAAGAAAAACAGGGAAATTATTAAAATGAAAAAATGAAGGAAAAATGGGGTGAAAGTATGGAAGCACACAGTGGCTGTAAACAGCTTGAGGGTGAAAGTGGGAAAATCCAAGAAAGAACAAGACGAAAAACAATAATAAAATATATCTAAATTGTACCTTCGTGAATGTACCTTCAGTTTTTGTAAGTTTAGCCTTTGTCTTGTATAGTGTATCAAAGTGGGGGGGGGGGAATCCAAACAGAATAGACAAATAGACATAGTACCAACATAGCATGACTTCTGTGTCTACATTTTGAACCTTGCTGTCAGATTCCAAGTAATGATTTACATATTAACTACTTAGCAGTCCCGAATAGACAATTCTGTCTTCCAGTCATGAGATCAGTCAGTGTTCCGTATTTCAGAGGCTGTATGAAAGTCTATATATAAAGCTTAAAAAGACCACAAATGACCTTTTTTATGATGATCATATAACATTGATTCTCTGACCTGCATTGATGAATCTTCATCCACAACACACTTCCAACAATCCTTTAAGCCCAGCCTGAAAAGTCTATCCAGGGATTGGTAGAATTGGTGCATGGTTTTCAAATTGAATAACCCTCGCCTTCGGATCCCCTGACATTGTTCAGGAGTCGCCACAAACCTTAGCCCTATACCGTTTATCATAAGAAATACCCCAGAAATCTCGTTACCGAGAGTCTCGGGGCTGAAATCACTTCATCTCCTCCATATTCCATCAGTACCCTCTAATATTTAGCCGTTTCATGACCTTTACACTGTATTTTCAGAATTTAATCACCAAGTGCTTTTGTAGCCTGTATTTATCCAAATGAAGGAGGCAAGAAACATGAAAAATATGGTTTTGTTTCTGTGAGGCTTCACAATTTTACAATGATATGTAAGTTATCGTGCAATGAAGAAAACCAATGCAAACACAGGGAGAACATGCAACAAAAACCTGGGTTCAAACCTGCACACTTTGTGATGAAACAGTACCAACCACTGTAGCACTGTGCCACCCATTTACAAAGCAAAGGAATCTTGAAATGTTCTTTTTTTTTAATGCAGATTGGGCTTTCAGTGAGACGAGGAGATGGATATTTAGTTTTAGCCTGCATTGTTCTGTTTAGGACTCGCTCTACGATAATTTGATGTGAATAACATCACATCTTTGAGGCGTGGGTGTGATATTGATTCAGTCACACGTGTTCCTCTGCAACAGCGGAATAAAAGACATTTGTGTGAATTAATGAGCTGATTGGATTACGATGCAGTGTAAATTCCCTCATTCAGTTCCCTTATGAGGTAATAATGACAGAATTTATTCATACAGACGTGTTGCCAGATTAATTTTCCACCAATTTTAAACAATTATGATTATTGGAAGGGAGTAAGACGGGGGGCATTTTATTCAAGATAAATGAGGTGAAGTAAAGTTTTGTTGGCCTCGGTGCTGATGAACACACACAGAAAGAGCTTCCTTATTAAGCACCACTTCTAATTCTAAAAGCTCTCTCATTCATCATTCATAAACATTTGTTTTGCGGAGCAGTTTTATTTGTTTTTCCCCAGCTTTCCCTGTTTCGTGCCCCTGGCTTCTTTCTCACAGAGGAAAACATGTCCGCTGTGAGACTGGTGAGGCTGTAGGAGCCGGGGTCTCCCTCCCCTCCGGACTCTTTAAGGGTGTTTAAAATGCAGGCTATGGGTTTGTGTTAATGCATCAAAATCCTCATCTGTCCTTAAACACATTTCCATAAAATGCACACGGCCACATGTTCAGCCCTGTGCAATCTAATTTGTCAGAGAAAAAGCATTCGGTCCTGATATTTTCCATTAAAGCGGCTTCGGCTGCTAGATTGGTTGCCATGCCAACGCCTGTGTTAACCAGGAACCTAATTAGCGGCGTTGCCTTGTTCACTCCTCCTTCGATGTTGTTGTTCTCGTGTTTTCATGCATTTGCAAGCTGTCTATCAAAAGTTTAGGGTTTTACATTTTGTAATGTATAAAGAAACTTTTTCTCTATTGGATCTTGAAGAACTGCAGTCAGTAAGCTTTGCTTCTAAAAAGTATGATGGGTCTCTCTCCGTAGACTATAAACACCACACAAGTTACACTTAAGATTTTTAACCTTAGCGGAGTTTTTTTTCTCATTTATATGAGAAACTTAAAAAAAAAATGAAAACGGTAAACTTTTGTTGCATTTTGGGTGTCTGTTTCCATGACAACGGTGCTTGGAGTCAATGACAATGCAACTTTTAGAAAGTGGTTCCCAAGGTGGAACTTTTTGAAAACGTCCCAAGTCCTCTGTGAAAACAGGTGAAATTTTAGTTATTTTCTTTAAAACACTGAACCATGTTTTTGTCATGTTCGTTTTGTTGGGACTATTGTATACTTTTTGTAGTATCGTATATTTTGTAGTGTAGTAATAGTATACCCTAAGTAATTGCTGATTGTTAACTATCAGATACTTATATTATAATATAATATATCTCTTATATCATAAGACATTTACTGTATTGCTGTAACTCTGCGATGTCTTACACCCTCCCCCATCAACGTGTCCAACTCCAGACTTCTGTTCCAGTTGGAGCTCAGCACTCCATTTAATCACTCCACGGTGACCACAAGCAATTTAACAAGGAACTAATACCATTCCCAAACGATCTAATCTAATGCATGCAAAACCCTCATTTAAATGCTTCTGTTTGCTGGAGATGTCTCTGGTGGTGTTATCCGTAGTAAATCACCTGCAAAACGCATGCAAAGCTGAGAGCGCTATTTATTTGCATGAGCGTGTAATTACGTACACTTTATGCAGGATCTTGGTAAATCAGGTGGCCATGTGATAAATGGTTACCAATGGAAACATGAGACACTAGTAATTGGGGGAGAAGTCTGACCTTTATAGAACTGAATCGTACACTGTTTCAGATGTGTTTTGAATGAGCCCCTACAAATATTGTTTCACATCTTTCAATCTTTGGTTGAAAGGTTGAAGGTTTGCTGTCAGGCTTGCTGTCATCTGTACCATGATGGAAGCTGATGGAGTCGCTGCACCCACTGAGATATTGTGGGGGACTTTGCTGTTATCATTTGCTCGACAATCAACAACAGTTATTGTAACACCAACGTCCAATCTGGGTTGAAAGTCTTTTTAAGGTGCAATTCCCAACAAAAACAAAAGAGGATCAAAACTATTTCCAGTGTTTTTCTTCTTGACGTTTCTGAAATATTCCTGGATTATTGTACAATCCCAACACAGAGTTGATATATTTCATGCGTCGTGTCCGGTCTGCCGGTGTTTTATCTGCCGTTAGGCGGTTTGGTAGATTTTATCCCAAATCGCACCTCAGCAAAGTCAACTCAGAAAAGCTCAAAGGATGAGGTTAAGGTGCCTAAAATCGACTGTGAGCCAGGACTTTTAGCCTCCAGTGGGTGCCGTTCAGCTTAGACTTATCAGAACTCCCCAGTTCATCTTAAACAGAAGACAGCCCAGGTGCGATAAACTTCAGATCGGGGGCGGGGGGGGGGGGGGGGGGGGGGGAATCGTGCGGAGTGGATGCTGCGGCGCTCAGTGTGCAGCACCCGTCAATACCTGGCTCTGACACGTATACAATCCCATGCTCTCTACTCCTACCCCCGCATTGTTGAATGTGCCTCGACGCCGGTCGACTATCGGGGCTTTTATCTCCCTGACATGCCTTTGCCACTGACATTTACATGAAAGCTATAGGCCTGGCTGCGAATAATCTGCGCTGATACGAAACGCCCCGGTGGAAAAAGGTACTTCTGAGTGCCGGCTTCTCTCTGCCAGGCTATAGGCTGCGTCTGGATGCTCTGCTTATAGGACTGCATGTATCTCTGTGGCGTACAAGCGCAGTGATACAATCACAGATACAGCGACTGGAATGCACACAGCAGAGAAGATGCACAAGATACAAAGTGCTGCTGAGCACAAACACCCAGGTGCACAACATACAAGGATGTTACCTTATAGGCGAATGCAATTTGGTATTTCCAGGTGTTGTTTGGGATTCATGCAGTCATCTCTCTGACTTTTTTTTTACATTTGGTCTCCCTTTCTGGGAGATCTTAACCCTTCGATGAGCTGAAGTGACCTCATTTAGTCACTTCCTGTTTCAGGGCCAGAATGAACGTGCATCTTTTTGTGTTTTCTTCGAAACAGATTTTAGTTTAGGGGCGACATACAGCCACATTTCATCTCAAGTGGGCCGAACCAGTAAAATAGTGGCATAATAATGTCTAAATTAAAAAATGTTCTTCTTGTTTTCATAAAAATTTAAGAGAAAAATGACCACTGAAAATGACAACAATCTCAACATGAAGCCAATTTCAATGTAACCTCAAAAAGATTCATTATGCATGTTTTTATAAACTCACCCTGGCAGCATGGCTTTGAGGATAATTCTGACTTACTGGCAATGATTTCAGTATCTCAGGGTTGTGTTGTTTCCGCTGCTCTTAACACATTTGCTAAAAATGATTTCTTGAAATGTTTACAATTTGCTTGGATGTTTGTCTCATTTGGAGCCTCTTGCGGAGCGGTTTTAGCCCATGGGCCTTATGTTTGACACCCTTCTTCTAAACTAACAACTGAACAGAAACATTCTATTTTTGTTTTGAATTGTGCTGCAAATAATTGGGATATTTCTAATCCTGTTTGTGTCTTTCTGGGTGGATTTTGCAGGTTTTCCCTGTGTGCACAGGGGTTTTTCTCCCTTTTATTTGTGGATTGTCATAAGATATTTCCCGTTATACCTCTAACTTTTGACCTTGTAAACAATCATTTCCCATATTGCACTTCTGTCCTCTATTGCAAAAATCTGATTTATTTCATCTGATTTCAAGGGCTAAGCATTCAGTTTGTGCTTGTGGTGTATAGCAAACATACAAACACGGACACCATACCATTCTCGTTTACGCATGATGTGACGTTCACACAATGTATTTGTGTGCGTTTGCAATTTAGCCTCCTTTATCTAGAAACTTAGTCGATACTTCAATTGATTCAGAATGTATGGGGGAAGTGGCCATGCTTGACTCCAACTCACCGTGAATAAATAGGATACTGTCTCCTGCTATTGAACCCGATGAAGAAAACAAGATTAAACAAACTTGCTTTGTAGCATTAAAAAAGAAGAAGAAAAATAAATCCTCTCCGTCACTCACATCCCCAGTCCAATAAACGAAAGCCACGTGCTGCCATCATCACAGGGGCCAGCGAGCTCTCCTCCAGTCTCTCTGTTTCGGATGACCCAGACAATCCTTTACCCAATGATGCACATGATGCGGTCCTCAGCGAGGGCTCGCCACCCTGGCAAGATTCCCTCTCGCTCTGAACGCCGGGATGGGGTCGCTCACCTCGCTCTCCGTTGGGGTCACGGCCACAGATGGGGCCCAGCCGCCCGGCTTCCACCGCTGCGTTTGATTCCGGAGCTGCAACCTCGGCGAGGCGACTCCCAAGTAAAAATGTGTCTGTGTTTATGTTCACTCACAATGATTGGTTTCACCGAGCGCCGGGGATAATTACCAAGGGTTTTCCTTTATTGAATGGTAATTACAAAAGACAAATAGACTTCAAGCGGCCGACTTCCTGAGTAAAACGGCTCTCTCCTCATGCAGCTGTGCGAGGCGCCGCCGCCACGAGTCAGCATGTTTGTTTCTATTGCTCTCCACTCAGAACACTGCAATAAGTAGACAAAAGGTGGCTGATTAGAAAATCAATTTATAAGGGCATAATTATATAGCGGCGTACAGCCAGATTTCTTTATTTTTGCTCCGCGCAACTGCCTCAGCGAGGGTAATAAATCTAACAAAAAAAAAAAAAGAAACTGCTGCGCCCTACAGTCGAACAGTATTACCAGTGAATCCCGAGTTCACACTTTTATTTTCCGCACCTCTGACCTTCAGATTAATATTATAATGACCTTTGACAAGCTGCCATTTCCGAGGATGGCCCCATTGGCGAGGCATAGGAGCCGATACGGAGATCGCACATCATCATTGTAATTGACTTCTGTCCGGGTCTCGGCTGAAGGTCACGCAAGCAGCCAGACAGATGAGTAATTAAAATCTCTTCTGCTCTTTAAGACGTTCATTGAAGTCCACCCGTCATTTGGTACATCATTAGTCATGCTACGACCGACTCTGGCTTTATATCATGAAACTTTTTTGGCACGCATTTGCATTCACACACAATGTATAATCATTAGCAATATCCTAAGTAATTGAAGGTGGCACCTGGGAAATGGTTACCTGACACTGACAAGTCGAGGATGGAGGGCGCCGTCAGCGAGGTGCCAGGCTTCTTCCCTCCCTCGCGTCATCAGTCATAATCTGTCAAAGAGCGATGAACAAGAGGTGAAGGCGTTCACCTCACCGTTTGGACTGAACTTCTTGGGTAAGGATTAGAGCTGAGTCGGACCGCGTGCATTCTGAATGATTCCCAACTTCTTTTATACTCCCACTATAAATTGTAATAAAACACACATAATTGGAAAAATCTACAAAAACAAATTAATCATATATGGATCTGTGTAGTTTTCAGATAATCACATGGAAAAGAGAAAACAGGTGGACAAAAAAGTGCAAATCTAATTTTAACAACCACAAAGTCAGAAAACCCTCGTGGTGCCTTCATGAGGAATAGGAAATATCCCACTTCCTGATGAGGGAAAACTCATGTCCATCTGGGAACGTCCTGCTGGGAAAGTGTTGTTCTGAGCATTCCCAGGTGATACAAAACAACAAATAAACTGGAAGAACAAAAACCTGATAAAATAGTTCATATTCACTGCTTCAGAGGTCCCAAATCACTTTGCATAGTTGATAACATTCACTCACATGTGGCTGCCATGCCATGCTAGAGCAATTAAGGCTTCAGAGACTTGCACAAGGACACCGACACAAGGCCAGACTGGGGTTCAAACTTCTAACCTCGGGATTAAAAGACGTCCCACTCAACCAACCAAGTCTGGGACAAATCTGACAAAGATGTCGAACCTGATCAAACAAAACACAAATGAATAAATGAATAATAAAATAAATAAAGAACCGTCACATTTAAGGTGAAACCAACCAAACTGTGCCACATTCCTGAGCTAGTTACCTTGTTGCTATCAAACTAACCTCAATGTGATGCTGTAAAAGCAATGCAACAGCTATAGGAGACAATTTTTTAACATTTCACTGTATTTTGCACCAGAAAGTCTCATAAAAATTGGCTTTTTATTGAGATTGAAGTCATTGTCAGTACTAACTGTTTGGCCTCGCAAAAATATCAACATTTTAAACTTGTATGCACTGCACTACAGCAAAGAAAATTTTTAGCTTAAATGGAAAGGTTATTATGGCACTATTTCACTGGTCCAGCCTGCTTAAGAGTGAACTGTGCTGAATGTGGAACCTGAACTGAAATGTTTGAGTTACAGTCTGAAATCATTGTACCTGAGAATATCAGCACCGTAGTTTATAAATTCATTTTAAACCAACTACATCAAAGTGATTAAATAAAAAAAAAAAACTTGTCATCTTTAATGACATAAATGTCCGTTTCATACCAAATCTGTGTATTTATTATCCGACTGTAACCTGACAAAAAAAACACCACTTTTATCACAAGTCACACCCTATGTATGTATTTCTGTATCAGGACGGGATAAAAACCCTCGAGAAAGACAGCACTTACACCTACTTACAGTAAACGGCTTCATTTCTGCTCTAGAACGAGTAGGAAGACGGTTGAATTTATGTCGCGCAAACATTTCATCACAACCAATTTCGAGGCATTTGGAAGAAATTGTGGTGCCCTTTTCCGTATCACATCTCCCACGATCCTATTTCTTTCTATATTGCTGTGGATCAAAGTTTCATGAGAGGCTTCTGGACGTACAACGCACTGGGATGTATTTAATCAGACGGAGCGTCGATGTTGTGAGCGTCGGTTCTCCGGCAGGTTGTTTTCTTTTCCAGCCGGCCGCAGTGGAGGTTTACCGCCATGAGTTTTTGCATTTGGCTCATTTAAGGTCCAATTATAAGTTCGACTGTAAACAAAAGTCACATGGACTGGCATGTGGCTCATTAATTGGGCAAAGTTTGGGTAACCTGTCATGCTGCCAGGTTAGAGATTGGATGGGCATCTGCAGGGGGTAAGAGGTGGGTGGTCAGGCAAATAACTCTCGATACGACTCCCTGTAGTGTCCCTGTCGCTGATTATTAGCAATTTTCTTTTACCTGCTCCAATGCTAATAGAAGTTAGCCCCACACAGAGAAGGGAGTGAGCGTCGCTTGTGGCGTACATGAAGAAACGCTGGCCAATACCTCAAAAACTCTTGTGTTCGAGGTGTTTTATGTGGTTTCGGTGTTATTCTTTCTCCAGGGTTGCGCAAGGAAAAGCTGCAACCAGCATTTTCTAGGTCAGCCATTTCATGCCACTTGAGTTTAAATGACATTGTCCTCACCTGCTCAAGGTAACTGTGTGGAAAGGCCCCTGAAAAGTCAAGCGGTCAGACCTGGTGGTGACACTGCAGAACGAGCGGGGGGCATCATCTAAATCATCGAAATCACCCCTACGAGTTACCCGGGAATCAGACTGTCCTTTAGGGCCCTGCTGCTTTTTGTCAATCAGGCGACGGTCAGAGGATCGTGGAAGGGATGACTGATTCCCTGGGGGCTGGCTGCATATCGGCGCCCTGCAAGACGACCATCGGATGACAGACTGGCGAGGCCGCGGACGGTCTGCCACCCCGTGTCCATCCTCTCTTCAATCAACGCCGCAGCCGCCTGTGTGGCTGCCTGCGTCCCGACGCCTCCCTCCCAGTTAAGGGCACACTCTGTCAAGATCAGAACCACAATCGCTTTATTTGCCAAGTGCAATAAGGGTGGAAGTTTGTCTTGGCGGCGCAGTTGCAGAACGGGAGCACAGGAACAGCTTGTGTGTGCGTTGGTGGATGTTCATGCACACTTCAGCCTCTATTTGTGTATGGCTTTGTGCATACTGGTGTTTACAAATGCAAGCACATTCACATTCATTGTGCCGCAGCAGATAATGAAAAAAGGAGTCAAAAGGAAAGCTCTTGGATTGGAGAAGATTTTACTTGAAGAGAGTAGAACAACTACATCAAATACATATTCAAATTCTTGCATTGAGCTCCATGATAATCAATCTTTTTTGCATTGTTTTGATCCAAGTGAATCAAATATTGAAGGCTTTGCAGATAAGCACATCATTTGTTAAACATCTGCTGTGCACAGAGCATCGGTACAAATGTATGAAATCTGCAGGAAAGATGTTTATGTATACATTTAATATTTGATACCACATCTCTTCGTACATTCCCCGCCCGCTTGTCTCATTGTTATTACAGCTCACACTCTCCCGAGGTAACAAGTGTTGACTTTTCCCTCACTCTTATTTCAAGCATTGAGTGTGGATGCCTCGCTTTTAGTGGGGTAAAAACAGCTCAGTAAAAAGAAAACTGTGGAAAACTCACTTCGATTACTGTGGTGATGCTGTCCTGAGTTAATTCGTACAAAGACTCTACAGTGGTCATTCCCAACCAATACTACCTATTCTCTATAACATCACTGCAGCTCTACCTGACTTTCACTTTAAAAATTGTTAAAAGCCAATATCTTCATTAGACATATTAGCTTTTTTAAATAAAAGCTGCCTCTTGGTGTGAGCTGAGTGAAGACCTTGAGTTTCACACTTATTCAGGGACAGTTGGCAGGTTTACCTTTGTTGGATTTTTGAAATACTTGATGTTTGATGCGTTTTGTCAGAGGAAGCTTCAATAACCGTGAGAGGGAGAGTTTATTACCCTTGCAATAAAAATAATTCAGTATCAGCAGGGGTTGATCCTTCCATAAACCCCCTGCCTGCACCCTGATTTTATATATACTTATAGAATTATGAGCACGTCTCATGTTTCTGTGGTTAGGCTAGCCAACACAGTGAGCGCCATCCTGTCATGCTTGTATACCAAATGCAGTCGAAGTCACATGAAATTAAACAAAATCAAAGAGAAAAAAAAGTCAAAGTTAAAAAAAAAATGCGAGATTCACACTGCATAACATTTTAAAATCTAGTTTAGTGTAATCTCACCAGACTGAAGATGAAGATGATGTATGTTGGAGAAAGAATGTGGGATTTCAGGACAACATGCTGGTGGAATAATGGTTCGCAGTTGATGGTTGATGGAGTTTACACGTTCTTTCCGTGTGTGGGTTTTTACTCTCAATTCAATTGTCTCTGTTTATTCTGTGAGGGATTTTCAACCTGTCCATGGTGAAACTGTGATATTTTCAAACATAATCAGCGAGGGTCATCTGGACTCCTGCTTCCCATCATAGGATTAAATGATATAGAAAATGGATGCATGAGATTCAATAAATCCGCACTTCTTCACCTATTTTCTTAGATGACCACCGACATTGCCTTAAAAAAAAAAAAAAAAAAGGCCTGCAGAACCCAAAACATCTGCGATCTAGGTGATATTTTAGCATTTTAAGGACAAATGTTTCCTGAAGTGCGTCAGAATTGGCCGTGATGACTGAACAGCTATTTGCACGAGCAGCTGATTCCACCGCTTGTTTCTCTGCAGGAATGATGCCATTCACTGCATACAGGTGCAACAGTTGCTCCAGTCTGACAGACCAGCAAATCAAAAGCTCCGTCCGAACCGCCATCCGATGAATAAAACATTCCCGAGGACAATCAAACGCTCTTTGACATGTACAGTCACATCACATCCAGCAGCCCCTGTGATGGTTTATTGGCTGGAAACACTGACCTCTCAGTCTTTGCAGAGCGCGTCGGTGGGGGCTGGGCGAGAGTCGGCTCAGAAAAGTCCATTATTTGTTCCCTCTCACTTAAACAATGTGGCTTCCCCTCGTTCTCCCCGCCATCACCTATGGACTTTCTCCCAAGGCTCAGCAGCAGGGAAGTCTGATAATTGGTGAGAGTGAAGCTCAGTCAGAGAAACACTGTCCTTTTCTTACCTCATTAGAGACAACCCATACAGCCGCATTGAAATTTCAATAAGCTGTTTGATTCAAGCCGCTTTGACATTCTCTATTGACTGGATGAAATTCCATTTTACACTGAGGGGGGGGCACATACACTGTGTATTTATCTGATTCGCCCGGCCAGTGTATCTGTGACCTGAGAGGTTACTTATGAGATGAAAGATTAAGCAACGTTTTTTTATTTTGTTTTTGTTTTTTGTTCGTCTGCATGAAAGTAAATTCCGGTGGAGTTTGATCCAAATATTATATAGTCTTGGAGATGGAGGTATGTGTGTGTTGGGGGGGCGGGGGGGGGGGGGGGGGGGGGGGGGTCTCTGTGCAGACGCTTTGATTGTGTTAACTGTATTGAACTAAAACACTTTTATCAACCTACGCCTTGTTTTGTGCCAGCCGGTCTTTATCGGAATGGCTGCAAATAGGCCTGTGAGGCTTTGTGCCTTCCACACTTTGTTTGCACTTTTAACAGTTGTTTGCACATAATTAAAGAAAGCCACAAAGATTTTTTTTTTTTTTTTTCAACGCAGGGATGGGCAATATCGAGGTTAAATGTTATATTTGTGTAAAAGCTAAAAGGATTTGCGTTGTACTGTTTTCGGAAAAACAAAGCTGTATAATCACAGCGGTGGAGCTCTTTAGAAATTAAGACGGAGGCAGAATATGCATTTCACAAGACTAAGTGGCTGAGAGCGTCCGTAGAAAAGCAACGCTAATCAATCTTTATCCATTCTTCCATCTTTCTTCTGCACTGTTTTTTTTTTTTCCCCCAACACAGTCATGGAGAGCTGGAGTTGACCTCCACTGACGAAGGGATTGTGTAGAACTAAAAAAATAACAAAAAAAACAACCTAACTGCAACCTGTACTCTGGCCATGAGGGGAAAGTCTTAAGTGTGACACTCCAGTGCAGCCCAATCCATGTTAGTAAAAGCCCCCACCAGTATAGCCTGCGTCGTCATTAAAGCACACAAGCCCCGCCCCCCCCCCACCACCACAAGGTAACAGCAGACGCTTTCCTTTAGCTCAATTTCAAAGTGCTGTTGAATTCATTCAAGCTATTTTTGTTGCTCAACCCAGAACTTTGTTATTCTCCTGAAAAAAACTACCCAAAATGTTCTCACAAAATTTAAAAATGTAAAAAACAAACACTGCAGACGGTTCTACCCAAACCACTAATTGGTGAATAGAGTGTAGCAGTTAGCGGATAAAGAGCCAAAAACGTCCCCCAGGAGGTGAAAGGAGACCAAAACAGCTCAGAAAGAGGGAATCTTGGTGTTAGATTTGCCGGGAGCCAGAAACATGACTCCAAATGAGTTATAATGTTGCTCCGCTGTGGCTGCAAATACACTAAATTAATACCCGTTGGAGAGTTTGGCAAATATCGCATCTGAAGGTGACGATAGTTTAGAGTTGCGTTCAGTTCATTACCATCGCCACCAAAATCTAAACAGAAACCAAGTCAATAGAAATAAAAATACATAAACACCCTCTGTTTTAGCTAAATCCAACAACTTTTTCAATTTATTGACCTAAAACTGTAACCCTGAAAAGTTGTTCGGCTCCACGTCTCACAGGCAGTGGGTTGGGCGGGTTACAGTTAATTTAGCTCTTCTTAATTTTTACTCGCTTCGGTACTGAATTAATAATTCCAAAACGGCAAGACAGCTTCAGGCTTTTTATTGGCAGCGCCAGACAAAACAATGAGGCTCCCCGGTCCTCACTCACCACCCTGTCTGCCCTGTAATTGGGCTGTACACACAACACTCGGGTAGGAACCAATGATTTTAACATAGACCAGTGCAAGAAGTAACATAAAATAAAGAAATATTGAACTAAAACAATTAAATGATATATAAGTCACCAAATACAATAATACCAAAAATAAATATAATAAAATGAAATATGTCGCAAATACCAATGCAGTCAAACGCACATCTAATGTTACAATACTTTAAACTTGTGTAGAATAAGCTCTGCACTGAATAATTGTAAGAAACAAAATGTGAAAATACTGCAGTGTGTTTCAAGGTGTTACTGTTTTCTTCCATTAAAAAAGTGGAAGTTTAAAAAAAACCCAACCCTGATAAGTCTTTATTTAAATTATAGATCTATCTACTTTGCTAGATTTGGACACATTGCTATATATGTGTGTGTGTGTGTGTGTGTGTGTGTGTGTGTGTGTGTGTGTGTGTGTGTGTGTGTGTGTGTGTGTGTGTGTGTGTGTGTGTGTGTGTGTGTGTGTGTGTGTGTGTGTGTGTGTGTGTGTGTGTGTGTGTGTGTGTGTGTGGTTTCATTCCAAAATCAAGCAACAGCACCCACGAGTGGCCCAACATGAAAACGGACATCGTTTTTGAAACGTTGCCGTTGTACACACAAACTTTTCTGAAACAAAATGCCAAAACTTTTCCACTTGAAACATCATGTATGGAAACGAGGCATTAAATGGGTTTTTGTAACATCCTGGAAATCATCGACCTCCACTCTGATCCACAGGAAGAGAAATGGACCAAACCATTGAAAGACAACTAAGAGAGAGGATATAATCATTAAATAGTTACATACAGTTACATATACACTCTTTTTTTGTTGATGATTGGCATCAGTAATTTATAGTTTTATCACTGCAAAGAAACTGTAGTGTCTGTAAAAGTTTCACTGAGTAAAGCAATTTCTCTTGTTTTCTCAGGAAGACCTGTCCTCGCCCCGTGATTTCTGCCCCCCTATAGATGTGTAGAATATAATGAGGAAAATCTTGCAAAAACCCACAGCTAATAAGCATCTCCCTTGTACTTTCTTTTTTCAGGAATTTCCTCATGCGTTGCCCCAACCAAACAGCACCTGTCCATCTTACACTGAGGACCTGATTCAGCAGCGCCTGCCTTCTGTTCTCTTTCACTACATCTGCATTATGTTTTGATGCCTCATGCTGACTGAAGGTATCGTCTTATTTTATATGCGCGTCTTGGAAAAACTGACCTCGCGTGGGAAGAGGGGGGGAAACAAAAAGAAGGAAAAAAAAACCTCCCCAACTGGTAGCGACGAAGACCAAAACGCACCCGACTTGTTTTGTATGTACGATGCACACCCTCTCATTAAGATCCAGGCTAATAGATATGTTTTGCTTCTGTGTGTCGGTGATTATATGGGCAGAATGCGCCCGCAGCGTGCCCCTGTTTTTTGTCCTGCCATTTGCAAAGCCTTGTGGGATCTGACTAATGGAGTGTTGTGCTTAAAGGATTGTGGTGTCTTGGTGCGAGTGTTCCCTGGGTCGCGGTGAAGTTAATTACCTGGGATTGAACAGTTACTTTGTCCCTCTCCGGGGATCCCGTCAGTAGACGGGAGAGGGAGTCGATGTGTCTTGAACTGGCTGCATATTCAGGTCACCGTGGAAAAATAACAACCCAACAACACGTATTTTTTCCTCTTTTTTTTTTCTTTTTTTTTTCCCCTCAAACATTTTAACCCTCCTGTGTGTCTCTTTGATCTCGGCATATGGCTTATAGGAGTCTGACTCATTTCATCAAAGCCATAGGACACCCATATCACCCCATGTGGAGATATCAGGAAGGCAATGACTATTAGTCTCATCTCTCTGTTTACTCTCTAAAGGTGTGTGTATGGAGGGGGGGGGGGGGGGCGAGCTATTCCCAAATTAATTACTTTACAAGGTAATTTACCACATACCACGTATTTGCTGCTTTCGAGCATCCATTTACGGCGCCCTTGTAAAATTATTATATTTTCTTAAATCGGACTTACTCGCTCACCCGCCAAACTTTAAACACTTAAGGCTGTGTTTAAAAAACAAAAAAACAAAAACCCTACCACATGCTACTGATGGATTCACACTGAATTCCTGCTGCAGGGGATTGCGAGAGAAAAAACAACTCTGAGTTGAGACGTTCACGTGGCAAAAACTAGCAGGCAACATGGCCGCCCCCAGGACTTTAGCCCTGATTCTACTGCGAGACTGTATGAAAAGAAATAAATAAGCTACTCATCAAACAAATCTACCACTGAGCCGTGAAGTCTAGCGGAGAAGGTCAATGAGGCGAAGTAGTCATGCAGCTGGAAATTTTGGAAAGTTGGGAAAGTCCCACTTCCAGATAGAACAACAAGAATCCGCCAAGAATTCGGTCCCAATGTACTAATAAAAGAAGCAAACAATGTCATCACTCATGTAAGCAAACACAGGAAGTGAAGGTTGAATGTGAGGTCGGTTAAGTCGACAAAATTCACTTGTGTACATTCCCATGTTTGTATTTGAAGCTGTAAATGTATGAAACCTAAAAAAAATAAAAAAAATAAAAGTTTAGTTATAGGTTTTATTCATCTTGACATCAGTGTGCATGATTAAAAGGCTAATACAGTCTACTGCATCTACAGTACGCATGTCCCTTGACACATGAAAGTACGACATGGTATATGTCGCAAAGTAGTTCCCAGCCCTAACACTAGGGGGTGTAGAAGGATGGGTCGCAAAACTGCATGAAACTTAGTGGTAATTTTTTCATGGTTGTGCATTTGCGTTTATTGTGAGCAATGGAAACTGATTTGGCAGATTGGCAGTGACGCAGTGGATTTTAACTTCTGGTGTAAACCAGTAGATTATAGCGGCGAGCCACAAGCTCGTTTCCTGGACGGCCCTCATCCATGTTATTAGTGATGTGCAAAACATTGTGGACGGTACTACAAATTGAATTCATTTTACTTATTTACTCTTGAATTTAACAGCACTTCTTCATCTGGATCACGTGAAGTTTCTGGACATTCCCTATGATTTGGTAGAGCGGACCAATCACAACCCTCGTTGTCTTCCTACTTCCCTTTTGCCGTTACACTCTGCTGACTAACATTCTGTGGCCTAACTGCACATTATGACCAGGAAATAAACACTACCTAAGAGTTTCATGTGGTTTCCTGACCGACCCTTCGACACCCCCTAGTGGTGAACTACTTGGCCTCAACACAGAAAAGTAGAGTCTCGAGCTAAATATCTCATTGCTTTCTTTAACATTGCACAAATGTTATTTGAGGAGTATCTCATCGATTCTTACGGAAAATGATGAACACTGTGGGGAAAAAACACTGACTTCTGACTGTAAACAAAGAATTCTGACTTTTTGCTCACAGTTTTGACTTTAACCTCAGAATGCTGAGGAAAAAAAAGTCAGAATTCTGAGTTATAACCGTTAAAAACTCAGTATTCTTCTTGGCGGAGGTGGGGCGATTCACAGTGGCCCTAGTCCTCTTCTGTAGATTGTAAACTAACATGAACAACATGAAAGATGTCCAGTTACAACTATTATTATCAATCCCCTGTATCATAACTGTTATCTATCAGCACCATGAGATGAACGTTTCAAATTTGGTAGTTGTAATTTGTAAACAAGGAACTCTCAGTTTCAAACAAAAACTCATAACAGTGACTTATATCTAGCTACTCAATAAACCAATACTTTTAGCCCATGATATAACGTGGTACTTGGCTGCAAGCTCCTCTTTTATAAACTATATACTACAACACCAGCTTGCTATAAAGCAATTACTTTGTGAACTGGCTTTAAACTTGCTTTTATTTGCCACATAGAATATGTTTGAATGACTTTACACTAATTGAAGGCGATGCTATCATACCCATGAAAGAAAGAAAGAAAGGCAGTAGAACATATTCAGCTGGATAAAGACACATCATTGTTGGAGTGTTTCAGTTCTTGTCACACTAACACTTTACACATTACTCATTGATGGAGTTAAGAGCCTCTTCTATTCCTGTCCACACCTTCCCGTGGCAACCCCTCCATGAGGTGTCATACTCGAGAGCAGTGCATGGAGAGTTCGTACAATAAAAACGTAATGATATAGATATTTAATGTTTTGAGTCCTCCCTACAGAGTAACGGTTCCCCTGACCCATACAGCTTTAAGAGGAACGTTTCCAAAAGGGTCCAGGACAGAAAGAGGATTTCATAAATATAGAACATTACGTAAATTACATTGAACTGAGTATTATTCTCTCTCAAGTGTCCAGGAAAGTTTTAGCATGAGTATGTTTATTTCCCTGCTTGTCTTATTTACTTTTTGTTTGTTTTTTTCATTACAAGACGATAAAGAGAGAATAAGTGGAGACAGTGAATATATTAGTAGAAGTGGGTCGAACAGTGATGTTGTGGTTAAGACTCTTGCCTCGCAGCAAGAATGCCTTCCATTGCCTTCCTGCAGTCTAAAAACAATGGTTTGAGGTTAATAAGTGACTCTAACTTGCCTGCAGGCTTGAGTGTGTGTGTGACTGTGTGTGTGTGTGTATTTTGACGGCCTGGTGTCTTGTCCATCACCACAGTCAGCTGGGATCACCTGCAGCCCCCCATGACCCTGTGTAAGGTCTCACAGTGTAGAAGATGGATGGATAGACAACCATACGTGTAAGGTATATGAATATTACAGATTTGTAGCAACTTTAGAGAGTTTGATTTTCACATTTTCATTAGATTTATAATAAATCTTATTTGATGTGTTTTGTCTGGTTGTGCCAGAGGAGTAACTTTCGACCCTGTTTACATGTGACTGATCTCCTTATATTTATTGTCTGTTATTGCTTCAGAAAACATACAAGTATGGACAGCAGCATTTCAATAACAATCGTCATACACGTGGGAAACACTGAAAATGCTGTATTGAGCACGACAAGCCAAATTCTATTTTCTGTAATGTAACCACATGCACACGTTTGTTGTTTTTATTTAATAGAACCACTCAGTATCTGGTCCATGTATGAAGTTCGTCTCCACTTGTGCAGATGATGTTGTGATCAATGTTATTGGAGAGGCTGCCAAATACATGAGTTAACAGCACAAGCAGCACTATGAACCTCAATATCTGACAGTTCTTCTTGAACATGTGTAGAAAAACTATTGACTGTGATGAGCAGTGTTGCCAGATTGGGCGGGTTTTCTGACCCAATTGGGCATCTTTGGGAGCTTGTTTGTGTTACTTATTTTATTTATTTAGTGCAGTTTAGTGTTTATGACGTGTCCTTTGTTACACATGAGTTTGTACAGAGGTTGAGATTTGGGCTGGTTTTATAGAGGTGGACAGGCTTTGTGTGGTGTGTCAGCTGGAAACCAGGACTGATCTGGCAACCCTGACAGTATGCGCACTGTTGCAGATACATTTCCCATGTTCCCATCTCCAAGATGGAAGCTGGAAGCCTTTTTCAGAAAATCTCAAAAACGTTGTCACGTGAGGCTCTGTTCACAAAACAATGTTTTCCAGTAAAATCAAAAAACTATCATAGCACATTAGATGTCCATTTAAACAATAATGATGCTTAGAACCAGTGAAAAAAGTTTGATAGCTTCTCCCAAGATGGAACTTTTCGAAAATGCTCCAAATTGGTCTCTCTAAATGGGGGAAAATGCAACTTTTCTGCCATTATGCAACTAATGGCCAAAGTATATAGTTGTTCATCACATCCCAAAAGATTTTGCTTTGTTTTCCAGAATACTTATTTTTAACTCCGTATTGATTGCCACAAGGATTATAAAAAGTTCTAACATTTGAGAGACTTCAGAGTGGAAGCAGGAAGGTAAAACTCATTAAACTTTGCTATCTGTGAGAGGAGTGAAGTCATTTAACACTTTATCCAGGTGACTCCTGAACAAAAGACGCATTGGAGAAGTCAATGTGTTTCAGAAAAAAAAAAAAGAAATCTTGGAATTATCCCAAGTTTAAGCTCTCCAAACAACGCCAACAAGCGGATCCCCAGAAATATAAAAGCCGGTCGAGGAATGAAGAAAAAAAAAATAATAGTAATAATTTGAAAATGTAGAGGCTGAAGAAATAAAAAATAAAATTAAAGAAAAAGATGAAGAAATCCCTATGAGCGTTGGAGCGTTTATCAGGGGATATATATCCCCGACTAGTTGGCAAGTGTGCAATGAAGCCTGCCACAGTGTCACGCCGCACTGTGGCTTTTAATAGGAACACGGCTTAAGAGGCCCTTACATCTTTCGTTTCACTTGAAGTTGTCACTCAGTAATCCCTCGGTAAAGTGTAATGCCGCTGGATTAGCACCGCAACCCCAGATTTCCAAATTATCATCTGAAAAAACCCACTGAATGATGTCGCTAATAGGAACCAAATTATGCAAAAGAAGAAGGCAGGTTTTTTTTTTTTTTTCCCTCCCTGTTCCTCACTCCACCCGCTTTCAATTTGTCGTGTCTGTCGCGCTCTCTCTCTCTCTCTCTCTCTCTCTCTCTCTCTCTCTCTCGCTCTCTCTCTCTCTCTCTCTCGAACTTTTACAACGGTCAGATTAGCATGCAGCTGTGTTCATATTGAGAAAAAAAAACTGTCCAGATGAATATACAGCATCACAGGGGGATTTATTAATAGGGGGCAGTCTAAGTCCATCTGTGGTTGAGCTCAGGCCTAATTCTTCCCTCTGACTGAATGTACAAATTCCCAGTGATGGCCCACGTCAACAGCTCCTGGAGTGGGAGGGGAGGATGAGAAGCGGGAAAGGGAAAAGAGAGGGAACGCATCCAAGGCCTCTTCCTCCTCCTCCTCCTCCCACTGTCCATTCTCCCCGGAGTCATCTTAACCAAAGCTGCAACCTAGACTGACCATGTTTGTTGTCATCACTAAGCCTGAAGACTTCTACTTTTGGGGATAAAGATGATTCAACAAACCCACACACCAACTTGTCTTCAATCTTTCCTTTTTTTTTTTCTTTTAACATCTTCCAGTCCCAAGTTTCGTGGGTTGAATCCCTTTTTTCGTTATTTTTTTAATGTAAACACTTAAACTTCATTTTATGACATAAATGCATGATAATAAATCCTTACTCTCCTATTTTAGAAATACATACAAACGTTATACCCCTTATTGAGCCTTTGTAGCTGTAGAATTGTCCAAAAAAAGAGGCCTCTTTTTCCAACATCACTTCAACTTTTAATATCCGGCAGTTCTTCAGTATTACTGTGTGTGTTCGACTATCTGCTCTCTCTCAGGTCAGCTGATAAGCTGCTCCTAAAAGCGTAAGCTGAGAGGCGACAGCACCTTTGCAGTCATTGCCCCGAAGCTGTGCAATGACTTGCTTCTGTCCATATTTTTAAAACCCAACAACCTTTTCTCTTTGGCCTTCGATACCATATTGACTTTTTATTCTGCAGTTTTTACACATCTTTTAAAGTCTCTTATGTTCCCTGTGTTTTTTTTTATTATCCCTTTTTAATTAGTTTTGATTGCATTTGTTTTATTGGCTCTTTTATCTTTTTTTAAAATATATAAACCTGTGAATTGTGCATTTTTACGTCACATTTCTCCTTTGTACACTCTGGTCCAATGTGGTGTCGTCACTGTTCTTTATAAATAAAGTTGGGTTGGATTGGATACTGAGACGCTTGTGATACCAATCGAATCAATTCAAACTATCTTTGTAAAGTAGTTTTCATACGCTAAGTGCTTTACATAAGTCACTTCCATCCTCCCCAAGAAAAATACAAGTTCCATTATGATGTCAAGCACAAAGTTGTTGTTTTTTTTAAAACTATATCGAGACACAAAACAGTTTTTAACCCTTTATAGGTCCACTTGTTTTAACATGTAACACTCCAATCTTACTTGTTATTAAAGGATGGAAACTTTTAAATTTATGAACAATAGAATTTCACGTACCAAATGCACTATTTATCACTTGATGTTTTCATAAGAGGGCATATCGTTCTATTATCTTCTTGAATGCATCATACCCTTTAACTGTTCCACAATAATATTTTGTACTGGTTATTTAAAAATATCCTAAATATGGCTTACTGAACACAGCACAGTGAGTATTACGTGATTAGCACATATTAGCATTAGCATGCTTACTGTTATGAACCAAATAAGGTCACTCTGCTTTTTCTGGTAGTGATAAGGGTCACAACTTGAGTAACACATTGGCTGGATAAATTGGAAAACACTGGGTTAGTATCTCTGTCTTTACAGGCCAAAAACCTGAAACAATGCATTTGGCCATCCTCTTCAGCAATTTGTCAACCATGATGACCACTAACATGACAATGAAGGATTATAAAGTTGCATTGGTGCAAATTTCACAACGAAGTGGAGTTGCTATTGCAGGTGATTCTCAAGTATAAAACCACTAAGTCCCAGGAGAAGGTTGGGGAAGGTTTCACTCTGGAAGCAATTGTTTGTCCATCAACTCATGCATGTGCAGAACAACTATTTACTGAAGGCGTGGTGTGCCTGCACAGTAGCAGCAGTTCATAAAAATAGCATCCCCCCCATGTACACATAGGTGAAGTCGGAGCTTTCTGAAGATGCTGCGTTTTGCCAGTGAAAGATTTTGAAAAAAAAAAATGTAATTGCGTTTTCCTCCGTTTCCACTTTGACCGAGTCGAAGTGTTCTTCAAAAAAGTTACGCTTTACTCCGTTTCCACAGAGACTGAGTCGGACCGTTTTCAAAAAATGTCCTTTTCAGTGGCACCAATCACAGTTGTCGTATAAACTGACTCCAAAACACGGCAGGAGTTTTCTGTTTTCCCTTAACAATGTTGTAAACAGGGCCCTTGTTACTTGGTGACGGGTAAGAATATAAACATAGAACAACATAGTTCCAGCTGCAAGTTCAAAGATCTCCTCTCTACATGCTTTAGTCTGATCACGAGCTGGTCTTGTATGTACTTCATCACAGCATTGTGACTGTATCGTGACTGTAGCCCCCCCCCTCCTAACCTCCCCAAGTGCCCACCGAGATACCGCAGCACTGATGGGGGAAGAGAGCAGACATGTTTTCGCCGTTCCACTTCTTTCTTCAGACACAGCCAGGGGACATGGGAGGAGGAGGGATGATGGTAGCTTCAACCTGCCCTCACAGCACAATTGGGCCGCCTGCCATGAGCCCCGTGATTTATGATGCCGTCAAAACGTACACTGGTTTTTTTTTTTCTCTCCTTTTTTTTTTTTTTTCCTCCCATCGCTTCACCAAGGGTCACTGTGTTGTCTTAGATGCCTCTATCTCCCTGTGTGCCGCCATGCTTTCACTTTGAAGAAAAAAAAAACGTAAAGAAAACGAGAAACAACTAATCTCCTGCAGTCACTGTTCATTTACTCTCTCTGCCTGAATATGATGTTAGAATGCTAATCCTGCTTTTTTTTCATATATATATTTTTTTTCTTTTCTTTTCATTTTTCAATGCTCTGATAGGATCCATTTTCTGCCTTTGTTGCAGGAAAGGAGCTGTAGCTTGGATGCTTTATGCCTGCATAGTCTTTAGATGTTAGTAGCAATTACCACAGGAGCCTGCAGAGCTGGGTTTCTACATAGACGGGGACTATTAAGTGTTGAATATCACCTTAAAACGTGAACTGCTGAATATATACTTCCGCATATACATGAACCGATGGTGAAAGGGACACCCACACACCTTTAAAAATATATTTTTTTACATATCTAGGAAGCAGTTGAATTAGCATCGTTTAACGGGACGCCCTGTGCACTTTCTTGTCAAATGTTTGGGAACAAAAAGAAAGAGAGAAAAAGAAGTGGCAAAACAGTTTGGATGTGTGGCTAATTTATTGCCCCTCCCCCTCCTCCACGTGCTCGCCCTCCACACCTCCTCCAGACGCTCCGCCGGTTCATCTGCAGAGGAGGATTTCTCCCCGTCAAAGGACACGGCTCAGCTTGGCTGATTAGCCACGCTCGCTGAGCGTGCCCGGACGCCTCGGCCCCGCCGCTAAAGAGGTGGAAAGGATTCGGCTCGAGGACGGGTGGGGGTTAAACGGAGAGGGGGGGGGGGTGCTGTCGATGCGGGATGCTAAAGCTGAGCTGGTATGCTAATAAACACAGGGTGTGACACTGTCATGCAAATATAAACTCCCCCTGGCAATTCTCCCCGCGAGTTTGATACACTCCCCGTGCGCCGCTCTTCCCCTTCGCTGTTAACGCGGCTTGAAGTACATCTTTCCAGCCTTCTTTTTTTTTTTTTTTTGATAACTTTCTGTTGAGCACAATAAGGTCTTTAAAATCAGTCGAAAAACACAATTTCAAATCCTTCCCTTTAAATGCTTCGCTGCGATTTATTTATAAGCGTAACAGAACTGGCTCAAAGTGCGAGCCCCCTCCCCCAACATTTGCAAAACAAATATCGCAAAACTGGCTAATCAGATGTAACTGCTGCCGTTTGAGTTGACATTCTGTGTCACATGTTATCAAACCTAGTGGTGAGAGGTCAGAGGTCAAAAATCACAAACGTCCATCAAAAAAATGACAAAACGCCACAAAGTCAAACTGGCCTGCTTCTGAAACGCAGTTTAAGAGCAACTGTACAAGTTACTTCATAAATCACACAGGTCTTAAGGCCCCGTTTACGTGAAGTGTCAAGTGAAAACGTTTTGCATTTACGCAGCAATGTTTTGAAAACAATGTCAGTTTACACAGAAACAAGCCTTGAATCTGAAAGCAAATGAGTAGTAAAATGTAGTTGTTTTGTCATCACGATCTTTCCACATTCATGATTTCATCAATAAATATGGACATTTGTTTTATAAGTTGGAATTGAAACAAACAGCTTTCCTCTTCGGATTCGCGGAGTTGAGACACTTTCTTATTCCTTTCTATCATCTTCTCACTGAACTTGACAATTGCGACCAGATGATTTGCCTCAGTGTGACTCAACTGAGGAGAAAGTCACATCCAGGCAGTATTTCTTTGTTCGGAGTATAAACGTTTGCCAGTGGAAGCGTTTGGCGATCTGGGATAAATTAAGTCTCCTGGCCCCTTGGAGCCACTGAGAACCCTTTAAAATATTCTCGACGACTAATCTGCTGATCAGCATGAGGTGTGGCTGCCAGTGAATTATGTTGATTATTGCACTATGCTGGGGAAAAAAAGAACAAAAAAACTGCACCAAGCCGAGTGCAGTTATGGCTCTGCTTTGCTCTGCATAACACCAATCTCGACTCTGTGGAGAGCAATGAGAATATTTCAGAATGGTAACAGAAAAGACACGACCATGGACACATTATAATCCCCGCCATATGAGGTTGTTTTTTTTTGTTTTGTTTTTTTTTTACTTTTTCTCACTTAGGAAAAATTGCATCCTCTAATAATTTCCTGCTGAAGTTGAAAAGGGTATTTTGAAAACTGGAAAAGGTCATCTCATTATTGGGAATTACCACAGGAAGCCATATCGTCATGTTCGTTATGTACACACGGGGGGCCAAACACAAGAGCAAAGACCTTATCAGTTTTTGCAAATTAGTAATATGTGCAAATAGGAAGCAGCACTAAGTCTGTCTGGGTGTTAGCATGCAGATCTGCGCTTTAATTGGCTTCAGTATATGCTTAGGCAGCCACGCCAGGGTCCTATTAAAACATGTTAACCACTGTATACTATGGAGGCACTGTAGCATGCTCTTAAGTTAGATTAAACAACAACAACAACTCCCTGGTCGTTATACTTGGGGGGGAATAAAGTTGAAAGTTGCTCAAATAAATGCTGCAATTTAAACTTTGCTTTAGCAGCATTTAGCCAGTTTATCTTGAAAGTCGTTTCATGCTTAACTGGGGGGCAAAAAAATGCCCCATATTACCTTACGTAGTGTTGGAATGGACGCATTTTATTTAGGTTAATAGAAATCTCACATTAGTCGCATAGTGAACACTTTGTGTTTGGCACTTAAAGTGCTTACTGTGCAAATTAGACCATGGCAATCGAAGGAGAGTCAATCCGGGACACGTAAATGGGACACAAACAACAACTTCAGCTCCACGAAGCACTGCATCTTTCAAATACTGGAGTTTCAGGCATAACTGGATAAATACCTACATTTTTGCTCAGGTTATTGGCAAACGTACATCAGTTGAGTACTATATACTTTATTCTTGCTAAAATGAGGTACATAACGTGCACTGTAAAACCGGATGTGTTAGTTCCACTCGAACCACTCGAGGACACTGATTGCCCTTAATAGTTGAAAGTTTACCTACTAGAATAATTGAAGCGTCAGCAATTATTCAATTTGAGGATGGCTTCAATATCTAGAGTATTTGTTTTTACAACTTGAGTAAATCAATTTATGACAACAGATTCCTTCAAGTTCATTAAAGAACATCAACAAAACAAAAATGAATAAATAAATAAATCCATGTTAATCTACTTTGCCACTCTATATGGCATTTTATTATTTACATTGAAATAAGACTATAATAAAATAAGTACAAGGTACAAGTTTATTAAAACTCCTTACTTTTTAAGTAAAAACAATAACAACTTAATTTTCAATCTATTTAACAAAAAGTTGAAAATTGCGTAAAAAACAGTTGTAATCTAAATGTTACCATTATCATTGTTCATTTAGTTCATCTTTCACGTAATCTCAACCTTAACTGAAGAAGGAAAACCCTGAATTATTCTGTGTAGTGTTAGTATGGTGGCATTTTTTTTAGGTTAATAGAAATCTCACATTAGCTGAGCAGTGAAAGCTTTGTTTTTGCTAAAGAAGGGTACTTACAGTGCAAATTAGTCTATGGCAATCTTAAGCAAGTCAATTGGGGACAAGTAAATGGGCCACAAAAAACAACTTTGAATACAGGTCAGTTTCTTCAAACTCCCCATTTCTTGATTTGAAAGTTGCAGTAAAACTCTAAACTTTAGATTTTGCATTGCTTGTTTAGAAATGTGATTTTATCCTTAACTGAGAAAGAAAAGTCCAGTATCATCACTTGGAGTGCTAAAACGGGATACTTAGATGTTTTTTTTTAAGGTTAATGGAAATCTCACATTAGTTGAGTGGTGAACGCTTTGTTTTTGTTAAATGAAGGTGCTTAAAGTGACACACGGATCACATTAGGTCCTGTTTTCAGTGAAAAAAACATGAACCGAGGACCAACTACTCTGGGTGGCTCTCAACAATAAATCTACCAAGACCGAATCATGGCACTCTGGAAGCCGCCATTGTTGTTATTGTGCATCTACTCACACGTGCAGAAGAACTATTTACGATTGTTCTTTAAACTCCCAAATATTTGAGTAAAAACTACTTCTTGTCTTGGGGGGGAAAAAATGCTATATCACTGATTATTTAGTTCATCTTCAGCATCATTTCATGCTTAACTTAAGAAGTTCCCTGTATTAATTGATGCATTTTAATTAGGTTAATTCCAGTGACAGTGACAATGTGAAAGCAGTCAACTGGAGACACATAAAAGAGAAATGACTTTTGTATAAAGGCCAGTTTCTTTGAAAACGCCTGCATTTCTTAAGAACAAATGGAGTGACAGCAATAAAACGCAAAAACACTACCACAGCCAAATAAAAAGACCATCGAATAAAAGAGTAAATGCTATATTGATGTCAAAATACTCAATAGCTGCTCTACCTGCACCCGTGGAGGTTGACATTAAGCTGCACACATTCTTCACTGAAGCAGAAGTGGAGATACTTGTGTGAAGAAAAAAAAAAAAAAAAAACTGGTAACAGTGGAAGTACTGATTCAGCTTTCTTTTCAAAAATGTACTAGCTCTGAAGTGTGCGCCAAGTAGCATATGAAAGGAGAAAATAGAAAACGTTTAGAGGACATTTCTAAAAGCTATATAAATTTAAATGCCACTCTTAAATAAATCCATCGAAGAGCAATGTTGCTTCACTTCGAGGCATGTGGACACCAGTTCTCCATGTCAGCTATCAAGGCAGTGGTCTTCCACTGCAGACGTCTTCCTTTCTAGTTTGTTCCTGTTGGTTTTCAGTGGCCCCAAGCGCCGTTCTCATGTCAACGGACACCCGAAACGCAATGGAAGTGTAATAAACTGTGTAATAAACTGTGCATTATTCCATTAGCGTAGGCATCAATAGGGTAAACAACTACTTTAAGAAAAGTTAAGGCATAGCTGGCAGTCGTTTTCAGCTGGGAAATGTTTTTATGATCAAATATACATTGGATGGTAATGAATTTTCATGAATTAAGTAGATTCCAGACTAATTTTGGATTTTGGTCACAAATGCAAGTTAGCAGCTAGGCTAAGGCATCATAAGGTTAATTCGGGGATAAAAAGGAGAAATGTAGTTTATTAGTTACATTTACATTAAAATAAGCAATTCAAAAGTTCCCAGCCTTTATCAAAAGTTTAAAATTCTCAGGCAAATGATGCTAATATAGCATGGTGCACGCAAAATGAGTTGTCATACGAACTAGAAACAACAAATAGCAGCTGTTCTTTGGTGTATGAAAGTGTATGAAAACTGGACATTTTTGAAGGGTTTCCATGAGTCATTTTAATTCAATTTTATTTAAATCCGTTTTTGACTAAAGTGTGATTACAGCTGCAGCGCTCCACGAAGACATCAGTATCCAAACTCGTGATAGGACTGACTTCAACCGAGCCGCATTATGTAGTCGGTGAATTAAACTTTACTTTAATGTGAGAGAGTGCCTTCTTTCCAAAGTTACAGTCTCGCTTCAAGCAGAATTCAGGGAGCCCCTTAAAAACATCTCGTTATCACTTGGACCACGTGAAGCTGACCGCAGTTTATCCGGAGACGCCTTTGAAACCTTTAACACTGCCGATTTCCCTGCAAACCAAGTCTTATCAGCACACTGTCCTTATTACTATGGTACATATTGTCCTCTCCCGTTTCGGGTCTATAGCAGAATTATAAATGAAAGGATACGCACGATGTATGAATCCCCTAATTGCACTCCTCCACAGAAAGTGATGCGGAGCTCCTCGCAGCAGTTCTCTTATTCGTGTGCATGTACCAAAGATAATGTCACATGTTCCACAGTCATTAGAGCAGCAGAAGAGACACACTTAGTGTGAATAGCCTTGTGACAGCCGGCCCTGGGCCTTATTTTCAGCTCTGCCTTGGCTGGGGAAGGTGTTTCAAAACCTCTTCCTGTGGCGTTTGAGGCAGGAAAAAAAAGGGTTAGAGATTTCGTAACTTAATTTGGATCTACCTTCGTGGATCTCGCTTCAATCCGTCCATCTGCTGCAACTTCTACCTGTATCTGCAAAGTTCACGCTGTGATTGCAAATGGGCGAGGACTTTAGAGGACAAGGTTTATTTCCCCACCTTTCTCTCTTATTTATTTTTTTTTTTTTTTTTCTACCAGGAAAAGGCAGCTTGGTCAGCAGTGAAAGGAATTGTGCATCATATTGCCGTGTCGAACCAATATTAAGGTCAAACCCTCGAGCATTTGAGAAAACAATCCACCGTGCGGTGAAAAACTTGTGACCATCAGCTGTTTTAAGTGTGAGTTACTGGAAACAGTGCACTGATTCAAGTGATGCCTCCAAAGATAATTGCCTCTGCAGTGCGCCGTAAACAAGCCTCAGACTGGATGGCTTCTTTTCTGTCGAGCGTTACTCAAAAATGACAAACACATTGGACCCCAGGCAGATTTAGAGTTTAAAGAGAACATATAGATGTGTGTTTATTGAGATAACTTTGGCTATGGGTTTTATCTCACTGTGAACATTGATGAGGACTTGGGATTTTCAATGAACGTAAGAATTTCTCACTACGATCAGTTTTCTTACTATGTGACATGTTTGTATTATGAAGGAACTGATAACCTCAAGAGCTAAACCTGAGACTTGCATTAAAACCATATATTTTTTTAATCTTTCCATAAATTACAAAGATATTCACAATTGAATGTTGCAAATTCCTGAAGAATGAACAAATAAATATATATAATCACAAAAGGCCCAATTTGAGTCTTTTCCCTGTCTTTATGACTGAAAATGAATGAGTGCAATTTAGAAACAAAACAGTGAGTGGATATCAAATCAGAACATTTTGTAATGATTTGATTTATAAAAAAAAAAAAAGAAAAGAAAAAAACTTCACAAAGTTAGAAAAACATTTGAAAAATTACACATTATAAACGCTTATTGTGAAACTCTTGCAGTTAGGGTTAGGGTTAGGGTTAGCCCAACGTTACACACAAAGTAATAATTCAACAACAATAAGCTCATTCAAAGATACAAATACTGATGAAGGTCTAATTTCTTGTTCAATATTAAACAATAGTACATTTTGCAGGGGGAAAGTGGTTTGTGTGATCAAAACTGGCGCCTATAGGGTTAAATTTTATTGGTGATGTTGCAAATTAAACAAGAGCTCTTAAAAAAAACACAAATTGAGATTTAAAATATACATTGTGTAATTAACAGTGACAGCATTACAGTTTATGCAGATGACTATGTTATTTACTACAAAGGTGAATATTTAATTCACAAAGTGGCCCCGAGTCGAAAGGATCCAAGCACTCTGTTTTTATTCTTATTTTGCTCGGGAGCTGTGAAACTATGTTGATGATAAAAAAAATAAATAAACGTATCTTTGCCCCACAGAACAACACAACATCAGATATTGTTTAAAGAACACTATGATATCTGTGATACTAGGTGCTCAGGCGCCTGGATTGTCTGCGCCCCCTTGTTCCCTTTCCTGTAGCGTATTGATCTTTTTTTTCTGGGATTGTTTATAGAACTCTGTGTCTAAAAAGAGACCTATTGATTTCCCCGTTTTTTTTTTTTTTTTTTTTAGGTGGGGCCATTAAGGTTCTGCCACAGCATAACACACAGTTTCACTCATCAAAATGAAACGTGTGATAAAATAAGCCGACTTAATTACACATCGTCAAAGTGAATATGAAACGTTTGCGTTCGCATGAGGTTTTCTCTTTTTTTTCAAGTTTCTAAAAAAAAAAGGGTAGAACGGGTGAAGATTTTCTCTTTTCACCGTTGATAGCGATCGTCACCATCCTATCTGATCCGGGTCCTCTTTTCCACCGCTCCTCCGCGGACATCGATCCCATCACTTCAGCACTGGAACACAAATAGAAAGTGTAAAAGAGAGTGAAAGTGGAGCCCAAACAAACACCAGCCGTGTCTATGTTAATGTCAGAGATGATTACTCACTACTTTAGCTTGGAAAAACACTTATTGTTCCTCAAAATGAGCTTTCATGGGCTCCATTGTCGTCCGAAAACCATTAAATTAGTTCGCCACGCTGTCACACTGGTTTCGCTCGCTCTTTGAGTACGTACTTTATTTTGGGCCAATCACGCCGCGCGGAGATGCACTCGGGGTTTTTCACTTGCTTGCCGCTGCAATGACTTAGATATGTAAACCAATAACCAAAGGGCTTCAATTCTAGCCATCAATCAGGCAAAAGTGTCGAACCCAAAAACAAAACAGATGATAACTGTGTCAGTAAAAGACGAGTGGGCTGTAGATTCTCGGCCCGTGGGCTTGAATCTCGGCCTTGTTGGGTTCATTGCCTTTGGATCCGCGGCGCAACGATCGCTCATTTCGTCCTCCACTTTTATTGTCATTTTCACACAGACTCTGGCAAGGTGAGACACAGATTAATGAAATATGGATGTCTATACACACAAAAGTCAAGAGAGCGGGTCATTCTTTCCTTTTTTTTTTCTTTTTTAATCCCCCCCTCCCTCCTCCCCACCTTCATCTCTGACCAATCTCCAAGTCTCTGCTGTCAGATATAATATAGCGGGACAAATTTCAACAGAGGCTGCCCTCTGCATCTCTTGTCTAACTCTGTGCCCTACAAATGTCACTCTCCCGCAGAATAACATGAGGATGAATAACTGGACTTTCTCCTCTAATCCGGAGACATGTGCGTCCATTCGTGCGAGAGGGACTGCGTAAAGCGCCAACATTTCTGCGGTTTTCCCTTTCGATAAAACAAGTGCAGGATGTGTCATATCAGGACAGAATCTCTGTTTGCAAAGTGCTGTTGTGATCTGTCCGCGGAGGCAGGCTGTTAAATAAACTGCACCAAAATACTGAGGCAATGTAAGCTCATTCGGTAGCAATGATGCAGTCAAGGGCAGCGGTTATTCATCTCGGGCTGATCTCCTGATAGAACATGATGCCAAATGCAGACATCCCTTTGGCTCGCTGCATTTTGCGCTATAGGCAAGAGTTTGATGTTTGGTTGAGAGGACAGGACGGCAGCAAAGTGGATGCTTGGAGCGCTTCCAGGGATTAAACTCATGAATCTAACAGCAGCCAGTGGTCATCGTGACACAAACACTGCATGGGTGGTAACGCATGCACAGCGTGGGGTCTTTGGCTCGGAAGGAAGCGGGGGGGAAGAAAAAAGAAAAAAAACTGAAACCATGAAACCATAAACGCCTGCAGATCTCCCCTTCCATCTTCATACTGCACACTTCATGTGAGCTGCATTTTCATTGGGAATGACATGCTTTGTCGCTGGCTAAAGCTCTGCTAAGTGTTTTGGAAGCGATCGGCGTGTGCGCACGCACACACACACACACACACACACACACACACACACACACACACACACACACACACACACACGATAAAAGAGAGCACTGTGTTTTTCTGAGCCTTCCTAATCTGCAAAGTCCTGTCTACCGTCCACATGCAATTCAAACAACATTTACCTGATGATTTTTTTTTTTTTTTTTTCATTTTACACCCGGTATCTTATAATATCACAACTTCATTATCACCTTATCACCACAAGTCATGCTTTGTTCATTTGTGGCTTTAACTTCATTATCTGGTTATATCATAAGATAACAGCAAGCTGCTTGTGTAACATTGCAGCTTAATTAGAGGGCTGATTATGATTGCGGTGTCCACTTTTGTTTCACCTTGGCGACAATTAAATCTCATCCTCGGACAAATATTTTGATTAAATGCGGAACTGACTTTTTTCTATTTTTTTTTTTTGAAGGTCAGTCCTGCCTGAGGCAATTTACATCTTCTGTCATTCTTTCATGTCTTTTCTTCAGTCTGTTTTGTGAATGTGTGTATGGACTTACATCCATTTCTGCTCTAAGAACTGAAATCTATTCATGCACTTTCAATTCAAGTTCTCCTTGTAGGTACAAAAAGCAAATCCCCAGTTGACTTTGCTGTAAATCTAAAGTAAGTCGATGTATGTCAATGGGATGTCTTGGCAAGGCAGGAAAACATTATATGTTGGTTAAGCTGTGGATGTTTCATCTATACCGTAAGAACCTGATTATGTTACTCATGTTGTCGTACCGTCGTATCGGATGCTATCAGGGGTGAGTCTCAATTATAAAACTACTGATATGGAGGATAAAACTAGAACACGGACCACAAGTCATGTCACTATGGTTCTGCTATGCGCATAAGCAGAAGGAACTATTTACAACGAGAAGGGAGGGGGAGAGATGCACAGTAACAGCGCTTCGTCACCTCCGGCAGTCTCTGCAGGGGAGAATCGCAACCAATCTTTCCACCTTGAAATCCGGTATAAAAACTTTGTGGATACAGTGGATCCACATGGTGTCGTGAAAACAGACCCGCCAAAAGTGAAGAAGGTTTTGCGGATTCACTGTCGCGTAAACGGGGCCTCAGCCTCTTTAAGTCTTGATCTTACGATGCTCTCGTCATGATTACGACATTATCTGTCGCCACAACCACATTAATGGGACTCGTCTAAATATGGGGACGAATCAGGGCCAACAAATAAGGGCATGTTTCTGGTAAAGGTAGAATCTGAGCTGTGTGTGTTTCTTTCTAACCCTTCCCCATTCAGACGCTTCCGTCACAGCATCCCTGGACCTGACCCATCCCCCCCCCCCGAACTCACCTGGTCCCCTTCAGCCAATCAACTCTGTGGTGTTTGTCCCTCCAGGTCACCGCGACTCCCTTGTCAGGTCGTTATGTCACTGCTTTTGTCTGTTTCCCGCCGTCCTGTGACCAGTCGGTTTCTCTTCTGTACTTTTGACCCCGTCTCCTCTCTGGATTCCGCCTCAGTCTGTGTTTGCCTTATCTCTAACCTTTTACTTCCTGCTCCCAGCGTTAGGTGGTCCAGTCTCTCGCTTTTGTTGTCGCTGTTATCGAGAATGTTTTTTTTTAGCAATGAAAACTCATTGTTTTCTGCTTTTTAAACATACAGTTTTTGAGCATGCAATTTCTTATTTGTAGTTTTTTTTATTTATTTCAACTTGTGACACTACACCACACACGGGTATCATTATTTGCCTTCACACGCACGCTTTACTTCACTCATTTGCACAGAAAATAAAGGCATTAACACCTTCAAAGGAACACACGTCGAACCATACAACACTCGGTCAGAATCTAATTAAAAATTCATGTGTGACATGTCAGAACGCCACATGACGTTTTCAGAAGTGTTTCCTTTCATGAAAGATGTATGCAAATGACACACGTGTGACTCTTACAAATAAAATGTTTGTGTTAAGCATTATCTCTATGCAAATGGGAACAATGTGATTTTTGGTTGTTGCGTAAAGACGTGTCACCTCGGTGAGAAAAACAAAAACATCTCACCGAGTGTCAGAAAACTATTATTATTTCATTAACACGAAAGCTCGCAGCACTAAAAGTGGCAAGTGTTTCTGCACAAGTGAGAAAAGTGATGAACATACTCTTGTTGCTCTCACTGCAAGCGCCTCTTGCGAGCTAAGGTTGCTAGTCTCGAGCAGAAAGAGACAAAATTACACTAAAAACACTGAATTGTCAGCAAAGAACAGTATATTAGTGTTTTTTTTTAAAGTAATGCATTCCATAGATATTTATTACATGTACTCACACTCACACACAGAGAGGGATCAAATTTAACAGATTACAGTGGGTAATCTGGTCCGGGCACAGCACTGGATAAAAGGTTTATGAGCTGCATTAGTTTGATTACTCTCAACCCCCCAACAGTTTACAGGCTCGTCCCATAAACTGATCTGACGTCTGACCCTCTCCAGAAAGGAATCTGACATCATTAACAGCGAATCAATGGACCCTCCAGGTTAAAGGTGCTCGGTGTGAGATTTACCGACCACTAGTGGTGGGATCTACCCCGAAAGCCTGTTGATTACTGTTACGAGCTGTTCGGATGTGACAAATAAAGTTAAGGTGCCAGCGCTCAGAACCACTGAATATGCAATTTTTCTGAAATGCAGCTACTCCCAGTCCATGTTCTCCTGGGACGTGGTAGCTTTGTAGTCGACAGTCACCCAGAGTAGCAATCCAACTTTGTTGTCAGTCCATATAAATGTCCGTACAGAAATGACCAACAGTTCCAGCCTGGCATGCCTAACTACATCGTTGTCAGGGTTTCTGCTGTTTCCATGGGAACGGACATCGTTTTCAAGACATCGCTGGAAAACGGGAAACTTTTCTGATACGTTTTGACTTGAAACGTCGGATAAATGGAGCCTTAATGTATGTTAGCGTGGCTGTCATGAAGCATAATGGGCGTGGCTTGTATCTGGGTGGACGTCATATAGATCAACCACGTAAATACTGTCGACTCATTTCCCCCAACTAAATTAATTAATTAAAAATGAACTTCCAGGCCTGAACCTACTGAGTGGGCGTGGCTTGGCGTCTTTCGGCCTGCTATTGCTTCAAGGCTCATATTTCCCCATATTACGCCTGTAATGCGATGTTATAACTGTAGAAATAATGTCTTAGTGTGTAACTTCTGCTTCCGAGATATTGCACACTGGATGTTTTAAGTTTGAGTTTGCGATGGCTATGAGCTGTGGACAAAGTTTAGCTCTGAGCAGGGGGTGCATCGACACATCTAACACTGTGTTGAACCGAGCCTCTGCTGCTTTATTTTGGCGATTAAGGGTAAAGTTAAAGGAAAATGTAATAAATGGCAGCGGGCAGCAGATTCACCATCTCCACATTCTCCGAAGGCATGTTAAACATCTCAACCTCAGTGTTCACTTTCAAATATGTGAAATCGTTATTCAATGTGTGGTGTGTTTTCGTAAGTCGACCATACTAAACTGAGTCCAGATCAAAAAAAAAAACAAAGACCCTTTCATATCTGGACTGGATTATCCTGCGGAGCCTACAGAATCATTAAATCAGTGTTTCTGATTAATGGAACACTTTTATTTGTGACATGTGTGGGGAAATAGACTCCACACACATACACCACATGAAACCAAGTCCACATCAGAAACGACCAAAGTCAGAGCTGTCAAGTTCATATTGAGTCATTCCAGAGAGGACAACAGTGTTGTGAAGCCTTGATCCTCTTTGAGAAATGGCAGGAAAATGAGGTTTCACTATTGTTTTACAGCATGCAGTCCACGTTAAATCAGGACCAAATGTCAAACCATCATAACTAAGGTTTGTCAAATGTAAAGTTCCACAAAGCTGACATTTTCTGGCCTGATCCAGCCATGATGTTAAATAGGACAAAAAAACACATTTTAACAACTGACACACAGGATTTTAATGAGAACTATAAGACATATATACCTCCATATATTTCCAATTAAAAACAAACATGTCATCAATGTTTTAATTCACCAGAAGGTGCTGCTCATGCTAGCCAGTAATCAATATGGTGGCTTTAGGAGGGTACACTCCTGTGAAAAGGTGCAATGGGAGGAGGAACATGAGATCTCAACTCTGACCCCACTGGCCACTGGTGTAAGTGCTACGATGATCCTTATGGGTCAGCTTCCAGGAGACGAAAGGAAGTACAGACGCAGAGTACAAATGAAATACTTCGTCTTTATCCATAGGCATATCCTTTGTGAAGCATAAACGATCTCGTAGATTAAAAACCCTGTGAAAACTGTCCAACTGGGACAATTTGAATCACACTCTTGAGAATCTGCACTCACAGGCCAGAAGTGCACATACTGTGTTTTGGTCTGCAGCCATTGTACTGCGAACAGCATGGCTGCAGCAAATAAAATCACTTAATAATAACAGTCTTGGACTGTAAAGACCCACATGTGTCTTTACACTGCCTCAGAGAAAGCCTCATGTCTGGATTCATTCCATTTATGATGGGAATGTCCCTGCAGCTGCAGCTTGGAGCCTGTATGTATTTATGTATGTATGTGGCCACTGTTTAACATCGGACTGCTTCTTGAACCGAGGTCAGAACCTTTCAGGACGGGGGCCAGAGAATGAAGCTCAGATCATGTCTTGTTGTAGTTATGAGCAAATTAGGCCCCATTTACACCACTTTTCTCGTGAAAACGCATTTGTTTTGTATTTTAGAAATTATTTTGAAAACATCTTTTTACACAGAAATGGCAGAAACGCTGAAAACGATATTGTGATATGCTGGTTGGCGCTGTTAGTTGTTCTTGTAATGAAACCACACACACACACACACACACACACACACACACACACACGTACAGAGAACAATGTACTATAAAAATGTACAATGGGAGTAAACAGACATTGGTATCATGACGCATGTGCAGAAGGACTATTTATTAAGGCTGTGGTGCATTTGGAGTAGCAGTGTTTCAGAAAAGTCCGCTTCAGGCACCTTTTTCATGTAAACAGACTTTCGAACCACAACAATTTTTTTGTTTTCACTTGAAAACATACATATGGTATCTTAAAAAACAAACAAACCCCCCCCCCCCCCGACAATTTATAAATACCCTCACGTTTTTTCAATATGAGTTGAAGAATATTATTTCTAGCTCCAGTATTACTTCTAGTTTATGCTGTTAGCGTAGTGTTATCCTATATTGTCGTTCACATTGGTAGCCATGGAGATGGTGAAGCAGTCTAAATGAGGAGGGCGTGGCCAAGGGGTTAATTGCCAGATTGCATTTAAAGAGCCATGCACACAAACAACCAGGGGTGATGACGGGGTTAAAAACAATTACACAAAAATATGATATTTTGATGTTTTGCCACAAAGTTACAAACATTTCACGAGGAGACCAATAACGGACGTGGGAATAAATATCAGAATATTGCACCGCTTTTGTGAATATCATCAATGAAGTCTGGAATTTAACCAAAAGTAACTGTACTATTTATTGTCCACTATTGATCATTGGTTTTTTTTCATAATCACTTTTTCCTTGATATATATTCTCTAGATCCGCCCCCTGCACCAATATAATTAGCTATTGTTGTTTGCACATGGTTTAAAAGCGCGGAGGAGGGCAAATACAATACACGGAGTGGCTGAAACTCACAGTCAACCTCTGACTTTGTTAATCGGATTAAAGAAACCGTCGCGTAAACTTGCGCTTCACGACGCAGAAAAGCGACGGGGTCGGAACGTGCGCGCTCCTTCCAGCGATCCTTCGCCATCCTTTTGTTTTGTGTGAGTGTCGTCAGTGCATGTGTGTGTGTGTGTGTGTGTCCTCCCCGTCCTTTTCTTTCTTTCTTTTTTTTTTCCTGCTGGGGACTTGTGAATGGCAGCCAATGGGAGGGTTGAGTCCCCCCTCAGCCTCTCGCAGCCTCCCTGACATCCACACGGAGAAGTGATGCAGCGCGACTGAGACGCGCAGTTGAGGTGGAACAACACCAAAAAAAAAAGGTGCAGAGAGAGAGAGAGAGAGAGATAGAGAGAGGAAGAAGAAGAAGAACGGATACACTCAGCTCCGAAAGAAGAAGAAATAACCTCCTCTTAGAATAAACTTCATCAGCAGGTGAGGCTTTGCTTGTAACTTGTGTTTGATGCGTGTTTGTGTGTGTGTGTGTGTGTGTGTGGGAGATGATCTCCTTGTATTTGTGAATCATCCAGCGGGGCGGACTTACTTCTTTCTGCGGCGTTTTCCCAGCACGCGGGTCGGTTTGTTTAATCATTATTAATAATATATATTAGCATTATTCTTGTAGGGTAAAGCGTCGCGTAATTTCACGCGTTTTAACCGCCGGGTTCGGTGCGGTAACTGGAATAATATAAGAAAAGGTCTTTCTGTACTTGGCGTTTTGTTGTTTTAAATGGAAATGAGTTGAAACTTATTTGCATCTACAGCCATTGCAGGTTGGGTCGATGGCGTGGCCGAGCGGCTTCCTTTAACTTTTCCCTCTTTTCCGTGCGTAATTCTCATCCATTATTCTTGCGCGGGGACGCAGCGGCCGGGTAACAACGCGCCCCTCCTGGGTACAGAGGTCCCACGGGACGCACGGATCTTCATACAAAACCTGTGTTTTGGTTGTTTTTATTTGTATTTATTTTTTTTTTCATTTTTAAATGTAACAGTTTGCTGAAGCGTGCTTTTAACGCGCATCCTCGCAGAACCCGATGTTTCTTCCTCCAGATCCGCGGGATGCGGATCGATGCAGGTGGGACAGCGCGCTCAGATAAAAGGCGGAGGGCTCTGCTATCTGCGGCTGCCTGCAGTCAGTCGCACCGTGGTGCTCTGCTGCTCTCAGATCAGCTCATAAACACCCCCCCCCCCCCCCCTTTTATTTTGCCCCCCCCCCCCTCCCTTTTTCACTCTTGGAGTTGACTCAAGTTTTCTCAAACAACATGTCCTCCAGCGTTATTGACAACATGATGATATCAGTGATGTGGCTGTGAATATTTAATGCTCTCACTGAATAATGCAGGGGGTGGCTTGGAAAAAAAAAAAAAAAAAAAAGCAGAAGGGGTGATTGCTGTTTTGCTGAAAAGATGCAGGTGTTGACAGGACAGGAGGGGATCTGGATGCAAAGTTTCACTGTCCTTTGCTCCGTGTGTGTGTGTGTGTGTGTGTGTGTGTGTGTGTGTGTGTGTGTGTGTGTGTGTGTGTGTGTGTGTCAGCCAAGAAAGTTTTTTGGAGAAGTTGTCAAACTACCACTGGAATCTTTTTTCCCACTCAACTAAAGTGATATCAAAACTGAAGCCAGTAGGTTAACTCCGTGTTTTTATATATGTATGTTAAAAAAAAAAAAAAAAAAGAAAGTGTGTTGGGAGAGTGAGCAGATTGAGTGGAAGAAGAAGTAGAAATTAAAAAAAAGAGAGAGAGAGAGAGAGAGAGAGATTGTCTGGTTTTGTGGTTCAGGTTTTTTCTTTCCACATGCTGGTTTTGAAGTTCAGAGATGAAAGGGACAGAGTTGAATCTGTGGCTGATCAAAGTCGTACAGAAAACACGGCAGGTACTGAATATTTAAAGCCTCTGCAAATAGAGTCCCTTTCCATGTGTGTGTGTGTGTGTGTGTGTGTGTGTGTGTTGTGTGGAGGATCATGCAGCTCGCACTTCGCCGTCCATGCATTTTTACGACGCCGGGTATGAAGACGTTAAAAGTAATGCTGCAGAACTGATTTGACAGGCCGGAGGAATAGACACATCACAGCCATCAGCATTTTGATTTCAAATATGGTGGGATTACAAAAGACCTCCTCATGCTTCCTCTCTTTTTCCAACAAACACCTTCACTGCACGGGTCATGTGCAGCAGCAGCAGCAGCAGCAGCAGCTTAGAGGGACGCTCCAAAAACAGCCAGACTCTGTCCCGTCCCCGTGTTGACGTCACCGGGGTGGGGGGCTCACCCGCCGGCCGGCCGCTTGGCCGGCCCGCCATGGCCGGTGACCCGAGCTGATTACATTATTTGTGCTCCAGATGGGCAGCATCATTTGTGATGTGTCCCCGCTCGTATTATTGAACATTTCGAGTCCTCAGTCACCGCAGCGACATCTGGAGCTAATAAAATCACATCTCAGTGGCTGCTTTAAACCGCCCATCACCTCCTCCTCCTCCTCCTCCTCCTCCTCCTCCTCCTCCTCCTCCTCCTCCTCCTCTCCTTCTTCTTCTCTCCTCCTTTTCTGGTGCTTGTGGACATTTGTTGATCCTGCGCGCTCAGCCACCAGCTCTAACGGGTGTGTTGGTGTTCGCAGTCACCTCTGGGCATTGTAGTTGGGTTGATGCACCTTGATTGTTTGAGTGCATTAGTCACGCTCTGCAGGATGTGATAATAAATCATGACGTTGTTTGTGTTGCCAGTGTGCCGGGATTCCTCCGAAGGCCCCCCCCCCCCTCTCTCTTCACGTGCCAGAGACTCATCTGGAGTTGTAACTTTCATTTCGAGCCAAGTGGGGGTTTTTTTCTTCTTTTTTTTTGTACTTTTCTTTCCAGAAGAAGTAAATTCTCTCCAGTACAACATAGTGTTGTTTATGATATATAACCTTTCGCAGATTGAGGCTCTGGACGTAGTTTTCAAAACGTTACAGTGTAAATGGGGAAAAAAAAAACACGCGTTTTCACTTAAAACTAGATTATTGGCAGATCAGAAGATGATCAGATGACTTACTTTGTGTATCTAATGGTTTTTCAATCCCAGGGTTAGGACTCAAGTGTTTTCCACAATAAAACAATACACTTCAAACTCAGATTTGCAAGATTCTCATCAACATTCACACTCCTTGAACTCACTTAGCTTCAATAACGAAATGTTGTTCTGCAACAAAAACTGTACATTTAATGACATATTTGAAATGTGAACATCACTTAATTGAAAAAAAAAAATCAGCAATCATAAAAACAACTTGTTTATATGTTAAATAAAAACTGTTTCTTGAATTAATCAGTGATCAATATACATTTCTTGTAACGAAACTTGTTTGTCATATATTAAACTTTTTTTTGCCTTTTTTTTAGTGTTTGATTCCAGCATTGGATATAAACTGTTGTTCTGCATAGAAAATCTACATTTAATGAAATCGCTGCACTTTTTCAAAGTCCAAATTGATATTTTTGTCATATTTTGACATTTCACTCTGCAAACAGTCAATCCATTAAATTAAAAGAACATCAACAGATGCATCAATAGTCTTGGAACCCTGCAGTTGCTCCCAGCTTTAAAAATGCCCATGTTGGGCAGAGTCTTTTTATTGTTTATTTTCATACTTTTTCACATCCAGTCCTTGTTTTAAATTGTTTTTAAGAAAAAAACGACACATTTTTGGGAGAAAAAATGCCACTTTTCGTAACCCTAATTAGCATTTTTGCCCCTTTTTGACATCTTAAAGTCAAAACATCAAAGAAAATGATCAACAGATTGTTCTGAAAATACAATATTTGTTGTAACTTCCTGTAAAACGATTAAATTGAAACGGTCTATTTGAATGATTTGACTCAGTTTAAGCTCAATCTTGACCTTTCTGAAATTCCATTTGCCATTTTTGCCATTTTTGGGTATCTGAAACACAAAAGTTGAAAGAAAGTGATCAATAGATTAATCCATTTTGAAGTTGCATCTATAAAAATATCAATCTTTGATGGCTTGTTTGAACATTAGACACTGCTTTTTTCTTAATTTCTTTTTGATTCCAGCTTTGAACTAAACGGTCAAAGGAAAGACATTTTAAGCTGAATTTTGCACTTTAAGAAGGACTAATCGACATGATGGCCTCTTTGACTCCAAACAATGATCAATAGATTCATCAATAATGAAAACGGACATTCGTTGCAGCTCCAGATGTGCTTACATCTACTAAAATGGCAGCCCTGCAACATTTAACTGATGAGTCAATTAGTTAATCAATTTTTGATGGATTTTTTTTCCAAAGCTTTTAGACTCCATCTTTGGTAGTAAATAACAAACAATATGATTTTAAATTACTTATTGACACTTTTGCTATATATTGACACCTTATGTTCTAAATGACTGATTAGTTAATTTTGCAGCGGTAGAAAATGAGTTGCACATTTTACTAGATTAATGGATCGGTATATTTTTGGATTCCAAACTCATTTGAATCCTTTTGCCAGATAAGATATTATATTTAAAGTCCAATTTTAGACTTTTAGTAGCAACTCAGTGACTCAGAGTCATCCGTTGTGGAAAGCTCTAGTATGGTAGATTATTTTATTAATGTATTTACAATAAAGACATGTCCATTTCCACGAAAGCGGCAGAGATGCTGAAAGCAATGTAGTTTAAATGTTGGCCCACTAGTGGGTGCAGTCATTTGTTTTCATCATGAAACCACACACACATGCGTACAGAGAACAATACGCGATATACTTATATTGCAATTCCAGGTGACTCAACTATAAAACTACCAAATTGCAGGTGAATCTGGACTGGGAGTCATGACACCTCGGAGGCCGCAATTGTTGTTATTCGCCATCTACTTGCTCCTGCGGATAAGAACTGTTTACTACTGTCGTAATGTGGGTGCACAGTAGCAGCGTTTCAGAAAAGTTGCAATCCCCCTCCCCCCATTGTGTAATTGGAGCCTAAGTTATATTGTGTTTTCAACTCTTATCATGAGCTCCTTCACTCATTGCAGTAAATGTTGATTCAGACAAAACAGTCCATTTGAGGTTTAATCTCCCTTTTAGAAACAGTACTTGACATTTATGTGATATTGTGACTCTGGAGAAAAGCATCAGTGGGGCAGCTGTGGCCCAGTTGTTACAGCGGGTCATCTTCAAGTCGTAAAGTTTAGTGGTTCGATCTGCCATCTTGACCCCTCCATGTGTCGAGGTGAACCTGAACCCCACGTTCCTCATGGTTGAGGTCCATTATTCACTTGGCCGCGGTTATCGTTGCGTGTCAATGTGGCTAAAGTGCTTCAAGGCGCTTTGAAACAGCCGAAGTGGAGAAAACATGCAACATTTGGTGAAAATAATCACGAGTTTCAGTTCTTGAATTTCTTGTACCCCCCCCCACACACACACACACACACCCTGACCACCACCCCCGACCACTGCCACCCTCCCACTCACATGTCATTCATTTCTCGAGGCTTCTTGTGGCCATTAGGGCAAATCTTCTGCAGGGCAAGAACGCCAACTTCATAACCGCTCCTCGCTAATCAGACAGATTTCCCTCAGAGACGGCTATTTATGGAGCACTCAGAACCGTAATTGCACAGAAACGAAAATAAGGCAAGACACGTTTTTCTTTCCTCACCCACCAACGTGCCGTGGGGTGGGGGTGGGGTGTGACGTCTGTTTCCAGTTAAATGACTATTGGCAGGGCCGGCCATCACCCGTCACCTTCCCTCTGAAGGTCAATACTGAGTGTCCCTGATTTCATTTCTTTCCGTGAGTTAAAAAAAAAAAAAAAAAAAAAAAGACAGTTAAGCCACAGCGAGGCTGTTTCTCGACAGGTTTTGGGCGGAGGGGATTTGAGAGCTGGACGTGAGCCAGGAGAATTGAACATCTTCGTAGAGCCTTCGAAAATCCCCCCCTCCTTAAACGAGAGGGGGAAAAAAAGTTGTATTTAGCTGTCTGTGTGCTGAGGAGATAAATACACACAGATCAGACAATTTATACCTCACTTAACAATGGGTAATTATCTCTGCTCTGTGTAAAGGAACACCAATTACACTGAAATGTACGCAGAAAATCTGTTTCCGGAGTATCTGGACATAGATGTGTTGTGGATGTTCAGTGCTGGATGAGAGGATGAGAGGATACAGTGCGCGGCTTCGGAACTGGTAATAAAAGAAGAGTCCAGCCTTACAGTATGGCGCGCTCGGACGGATGTGACTACAAAATCACTTAGATTTGTGTCTTTGGGGTGGGAGACGGAGTAAATTGCTGCCAATGTTGAATAATGCACAGTCTGCCAACAGCTTTTTCACCCCCCCACCCCTTCAAACTGTGGCTTGGCTCCACAGCTTTTTCTAATTATGAAGCGGCTGAGAGATAGCTTCACAACTTCCCCGACACCGCGGTGCTGGTGAGGCGGGAGCTGGCCGGTCGGCAATCTAACCGAATTACCAACAAAGCCTCCGCAGCCTTGTGGAGTTTAGCAAACATATTTCCTCACAAAAAGTAGCACCCCCCCCAACCCCCCACCCCACCCCACACCTACCTATTCAGCCACGCAATGTACACTCACAGATTCACACACACACACACACACAGACACACAGACACACAGTGGCAAACAAACCGGGTACAAAGAGGGGAAGGTGTACAGTTCTCCGCACGCTTCTCAGCACAATTTAACAAGATATATTAGTCACCCAGGAGGCAGCAGAAAGCCCGGCGTCCACCGTGCGCTGCAGACTGCAGTCTGACAGTGGAAGATAGTGATTTACAACAAAGCCCCGTAGACCATGGCACAATTTCAAGAGTTGCGGAAATGACACTGGTAAAGCAGGGGCATGAAAATCTATCCACACAAGCCACGTCTCATTTCTTACGCCGTTTGCCCCGGGACGAGGAGAGGCCGAGAACCGGAGGGGGCAGATGACAAATCCAGCACTGTGGCGGAATCACACACTGCTGACTCGAGCCTCCGGAGTCCAATTCCTCTCCTTTTTTTTTTTTTTGGGGATGGGTGTCATCAAAAATAGGAGTGATATAAAAAAAAAAAATAGTGGCAGCCCACCTTCAAGGACACCCGACAGTCCCCCACCTCGCGCCTGAATTTAAGGTGAAATCGATTTCTTGACCCCGCCAGCACACCATTAGATTTGGAATTAAATCTCTATATCCAATATGTGAGAGGGTGGAAAACAATAATCATCTAATAGTGGAAATCACAGGTTCAGATCACTATCAAAATCTAATCAGCTCGTTCCTCGGCTCCGGGCCGATCCCGCTGCCAAATTTCATGGAAATTTGTACGTATTGAAGGGGGGGGGGTTTCGCAGACGCCATGCTGACACACAGATTAACAGGGGTGGAAATGCAACTTTCCGCAAAATGTGCTCACACAGTGACATTTCGATATTATGCACCAAAGTCATTACATACTGGAGCTTAAAAAAAAAAGAAATCAGAATTAGATCTTGGAAAGCTTTTTGCTAATTGATTTTTTTTTTTTTTATAGAAAAGTGACCTCTATGCGCTCAAAAACATTTTGAGCTGATAATAAAGTTGGTCATCAAACTTTACTGTGATACAGTCATTTAAAACCAATGGTTTCTTAACATTTTATCTTGATTAGCCCATAAAAGAAAAAGAAGGCTGTGGAATTTTCTCACAACTTTACTCATGTCCGACGGGCAGCAAGACGGACAAGACACAGTATATATGATTAATTTCAACTCAGGCATTAAAATGATGAAGAAATATCAAGTATATAAACAAATATCAGTCTGTGAATGCTGTGGAGCACTCTGCAGCTATAGATGTGCACTCAGTCATGAAAAATTAACCATTTTAATTTAAAGTGATTTCTGATATGATTCATCTAATTCATTACGCATTTTTTATACTTTTGAAGAACTCAAATACACATGTGTAGAGTTATACAAGAAATGAGTTGAAGAACAATCAGGTGGAGGCACTCAAAAACATTGTAAGTGTTTAATTTCACCAATTAAACCAGAGGTTATTAACATTTTCTTCACAGAGACCCTCCCAGATTTTGAACTATACTAACTTTCCCGGTGTTTAGAATCACAAAATACCATGTCCAGAGTTTGGCAAGAATGACAAATTTCAACATTTTTAAGTTTTATTAAGTAGCCAAATCACACATCAGACCCCAACTAGTAAATATCCACATTTCCTCCGCTAACCTTGGATGAGTCCTCACTTTCTTCAACGTTTAGGACGAAACAATATATTTCAATGTAGTTTTTATTGAATCCGTCCTTTATTTTCTCACTAGATTTTTTATAACCTTTGCTGTGATTGTGAACATCTAAATTTCATTTTAACTTAAGAATATAAATGAAACTATAATAGTACTATCTTTGAAGCATTTATTGAGTGAAAGCTGCACAAAATGCAACCGTTTTGTGGTGTATTGGCAATAAGTTAATCATTCATTGACCAATCTGCAATTGAAATAAATGAGGTTTATGAGCATGATTGACTGAAATGAATCACATAATTGATTCAGTTTGGGTTTTACAGTGATCTAAATGGTAGTTTACATATTTGCTGACAAGTAACTGACTGTTGCGCACAGCCGTACAGTAAAAGGCACAAAAAAAAAGAAGAAAATCTCATGTAGGCGATGTCTTGCATGACGTGCGTGTTGTAGGAGGCTGTAAGAGGAGGGAGGGCGTACGTGAGTGAGTGCAGCAGACAGATCATGTCCGCCGGTCCTGCCTTTCTCCCCCTCTAGTTGGATCCCTGTCTGTGCAAAGCCCAGAGGCTTAACTCGGGCTGCAGTAAGTGGACTGAGGAACGCTAAACACTGTCTGGGGGAAGGCTGCTGAACATGACAGCCAGTTAATAAGTGTATGGAAGACGAGCAAGAAAGTGCATGGAGGGGGCGGACGGAGGAGGAGGATGAAGGGGGTTGGGTGGGGGGGGGGAACGTTGTCTGTCTGACTTTTGAGACTTTGGTGAAGGCAAAAGAGTGGGGGTGGAAGAGGGGTGGGAAATATTGACTCTGGGATGACGAGAGGGTAATGGGAGATCAGAGAGTCCAGCCACAGGACAAGGAGCATTAGCGCCTGACTGGTGTACAATGAAGACAGAGGAGGCAGTGAAGGGAAAGGGTCGAGTAGTGGATGAAAGAGGGGGAGGGGAGGGGTGGGTGGGTGGGTGACGGGACTCTGAGAGAGAGCAAAGTAGAGGGAGGTATGGCGAGAGGAGGCGATAATGATGCTTACTTTACTCCGGCAAGGCAGCTGCAGTACAAGCTGTCAGCTTCAGGCAACACGGGTGGGACCATGTTGGGATGGCTTGGTATGTCAACAACCCCCCCCACCACCACCAATAAACACACACACACACACACACACACACACACACACACACACACACACACACACACACACACACACACTTCCTAGCCCCACCCCTCAACATCCAAAAGCGCAGCGACAGTGTGTGATCACACGTGTGTTTGTTTGCGGAGGCCCTTTTGTGCACGCGAGCGCATGCAGAGGTGTGTCTTTGTGTGACTTTTAGCGTGTCAATTTTTCTTGGCAGCGTTGAAAGCGGAGTGATGTGATTTTCCCCTCTAACAGCCTCCAGGAGTAATGATCCAGGTTATTGCAGATGACGTGCAACACCTCAACCTCGCGGGCACTGGCACTGGCGCTGCAAAAAAAAAAAAACAACAACCTGTCCTCTTGGGTTCAGCTTGAGGGAGGACGTTGTCTTGGCGGCACAATTCCTTCGTCTCCCAAACCTGTCGCCTTCAGATGGGGGGCGGGCGGGGCTCCTTCTGTGGATAATGCTCTCCTGTCTATGTTGTGAATGATATCTGGACTCTATTGTGTGCCTGTTTCCTCCACTGTGCTATTGTCCTGCAGAATGCCTTTGTGAGTTTTCTTTCCCTTTCTCTCTCCCAGAAGAGCTGTATTCCAAGGTGCTGTAAATGAACAGGCAAACACATCAGCAAAGGTCCCCTATTTGCTTTCAATCCCCGGAGTGAAAAAGAGAGGTTCCTGCCATTGTTCTGCTACTTCTCAAAACATTAGGATGCCTCCCTGTGAACGAGAGAAATAGAAAGACCCCTACACAAGGTACCTGTCGAATCAAAGCTTGTGTACCGCTCCGGGACTCTATATATTCCTCCGGGAAGGACATAATACAGGCTTTCTGCAGCAGCATGGGACATGCAGTAATAACGCTGCGCTACTGTTTCGGGCTGGATAATACTTGGGACGGCTCCCAGACAGTGCGGCTGTGTGTGTGTCTTTGTGAATGGGGGGCGAAACCTGTCCCACTTTGAGAAAAGGTCACTCTTGAAGACCCCGCAGCAGCTCAAACACTGCGCTCTGACATGAATAACTGACAAACAGATGTGTACAGGTCTCCCAGGCCTCCAATTACGCTTTGGTGCCGCTGTCCGTCAAAGACAAATGGGACAGGACCTGCCAGAGGACCTTGAAGTTGCTGCTGGATCCGGCAGCCTCCAAGTCCACCCCTGTGCACAAAGAGCTCAGAGCCCCTCCACAGTAATTGAGTTTGATCTAATGAAGGCGATGCCAAACTTGGGTTATTATTTGCCCGAGGACAATGCAAGAGAGTTGAATTCGTTGTTTGGGAAAGGTGCCGGGGGAATTTCTTTGAAATGGAAAAATTGCATTAAACATTCCATTTGTATTAATTATATGGTGCCTCTCATTAACAGGGGCGCTCTCAAGAGCAGCGGCAGAACCGCTGCTGGTGGTATCAGGCTTAAAGCAGCACTCCAAGCAAAAATATTAGAGGCAACCATCTACGCCCGAGGCGCTCAGCCTGTGATGTCACTGGAATGAATGAATACAGCCGTATTCCAAAGCATTGTGTCTAGACCTTTGGTCCTACGAGACATCAGTCACTCAAGTTACTCACCACCAGATTCAATTAATCATAGCCTTAATTCAATCCGGTGGTCGGGCCTCCCAGCTGTAAGCCTCTAAGTGGGTTTTAAGAGTGTGCTGGTGAGCGCTTCTCCATGCCGGAGCCTGCGGGGCTCCTCCGTCTACCAGGGATTTAGTGACACTCCAAAGGTCAAGGGTTAGACTCACAGAGGCAGGTGGAATGGCGACTTGGGCCCAGCGTAGTTAATTTGCAAACATGAGTAGCGGTCGTGTGCATGCAGCAGCCGCCTCGCCTCGCCTCCCCTCCCCCACCCGCCCTCCTCGAGGCGGCGAGTGTGCATGCATGGACACAGCAGACACAAGGAACACAATGTCAGAAGTCGACCTACAGTAGCAGAGGCAGACACTTGTGAAATGCAGTGTGGATCTCCTCGGTCTCATAAATAATGGACGTCGGTGAAGCATCTGTCAACTTTTCTGTCAACCCAGTTCCAGATGGGAGTCAGACAGGCCAGGCCGGAGCAGCGTGTTACATACACATAACAAACCCTCCATCCAGTGTGTCTCATGCACCCTCGCCCTGTTTACATCGGTACACTGACACCTGTGTTCACCTACACGCCTCAGCCTATCTCCTGATTTATTAGGTCCTGCACTCGGCTTATTCGAGCCTTTTCTTCTCAGATGTGCTTGGCACACACTAAAATTCAATCACTGGAAGAAAAACAGCCAGTGTGCTCTGAAGACCTCCCCCCGGTTCAACAAATACAACTTTGGTTTCCTATCTAAATACACACATATTACCCGAAATGGCTCCTTGCATCAGTAGCACCTCCTCGCACGGTGGCGGTGAGGCGATAAACAGCCACCTCCAGCTCACCGCAGGTTTGTTGACTTAAATATGGCAGTGCTCACTTAACATTAAACACTCGCTGTGAGTTCCTTCCAGACGTAGCCGCGGAGCTGTCGCACTCACTAAGTCGTACTTCCTCTGGCACCCGAGCAAGATGCCAGAGGAAAAGTCGGGGAGTGTTGTCCACGGGCAGCGGGCCAGGGACCGGGTGGGTGTAGCGGAGAACGGGGGTGGGGGGGGGGGGCAGCAAGCGAGCAAAAAAAAAAAAAAAAAAGCGCAAGAGACTCGTGCACCGGAACGAGCTTCAGCAGCGACTCGGGGGCTCCTCGTCTCGCTTCCCTTCCTCCGGTGGCAGCCCGGGCAGCGGCGGGATGAGTGTGCCGGGCACTGCTGGGTGGCGGTTACTGTACGGTTGCTTTATGGACTAAAGCGCCGTCTTCCCGGCCTTGTCGTAATAGAGGATTCAGCTCATAAAGCAGCATCATGATTTGCAATAAGCAGAGTTAGGGGAGAGTAATGAAGGTGTAAATCAACCAAGCCATTCTTCCTTTTTATTTTTTCCTCTTCTTCTTTTAATCTGACATTGGCAGTCTCTCTCTCTTTCTCTCTCTCTCTTTCTCTCTCTCTCTCTCTCTGGTCCGCTCCCTCCTCTGCTTCCCTCTCTTTGCAGTAATGGAAAGCCTGGCACTCTGTAATAAAGCAGAGTGAGCAGCAGTATTAGTAAACAGTCTCTGCAATCATTCAGCCAAGTCCAACTCCTTTATTTTGTGTGTGCGTGAAGTATTTCATCGCCCCGTATGGTGTTAAGGTTGTGGGCGTGGGGGGCTAATGAATGAGGGTGGAATGAAGAGTATTTAATTCCAGTCTGGGAGACAGGGAGCGGCGGGGACTATTTGTTGGGCCTCCTCATAAGAACGCCTTTGTTTTCATTTTTTCACAGAGTTTCTGGACAAAAAAGCCTCTCTCTCTTTTTTTTTTCTCAATGGCAGCTCTGGGAATGTAGATGCAAATTCGCTGCATACAAGCTCACCAAAGACGAATAGGACCACACAGCACTGAGGGGGTGGGGGCTCGCCTTGCTTGGCCTGGCCTGGCCTTGCCTCGCTTCGCCTGACTCGCCGCCCTTTTCCCTGAATAAAGACGTCATCAGAATTTTGAAATGGAGCAGTGGGTTGGATTGGAAGCAATCATCAAAAAAAAAAAGAGAGACTCCAATACTCCTGAGTTAAAATGCCTGGCTGGGAATCATGTTAAAATTTCCATTCCTCGCTCCAAATCGATCGTATGGGTCCCTGCTCTCCAATATCCATGGTCACCTTTGCTATAAAGTAGGGTATTACTTCTTTAATGCAGTGGAGTTTCATTCTGTGACCACTGAGGAGAGGAAGGAAAAGAAACGTATCTGGCGACCTCAAACACAAAGAAATGATGGCCGGGGGTTGCGTGAGAAAGTCACCTGTATTTTTAGATGCACGTTTCAGATGTACACGTTCATGAGGAAGCTTTGACGCCCACCCGTGACATTGGGTTGAATTATTTTCCCCCCTGTCTGCCTGTTTAACGCCGGCCAGCCTCCACGGACACGTTAATGCAGTATTGATTGTTTATCTGTAATAACACCATGCTGTTGCTGCTCGGGTGACAACAGCTAACAGGGGAGGAGGGAGGAGGAGGAGGGCGAGAGGGTTTAGGGGGCGAAGGAGGGGGAGGGTGCCGCGGGTGGTAAGGTGGTGATAGATAACGCTGTATACCCTCTTTTGACTGGTGAATCTGGGGTAAAACGAGGTGGCTGAACATATCCTATCTGGCAATAGTCCAGGTGTGAAATGGGAAATAGAAACTGGGGTGAAAATGTTGGTGCAATGTGGCCGTGGCTCGATAAGGCCGTCTATGAAATAATTCAATCTGCACATACGGCCATTGCGGTAGCTTCCAGCGATGCCGTCCTCCCACTCCCTGGGCCCGGAGTCCATATGGCCGGCTACAGTGTCACTCTGTGGCCTATGGCCCCGGCCTGTTGTCGTGCTAACCAAGCCCTTCCCCCGAGGAGCTTGGTAATTACAAAATAAGCTGGAAGCCACAGCGACCATGAGGAAAAAAAGCGAGTGTGATTAAAGATGTGTGTACAGCAAAGTTCAAGGGGGTACTGAGTCGTGTGTCTCGGCAGCGCTCGGGAATCAAACGCTAACTCGGATCAATCGGGCTTCTTTGTTCATTAGAGTCCTTCGTTCCCGGGAGTGGCAATAAAAAAAACCAAGCCATCAGCGGCGCTCATTTCAGTGATGAGCCGGCCGTCCCTCAGGGGTAACTAGCCGAGGTAAATAAACACGAGTCACAGTTAAGGTCAGAGGAGATCGCGGCCGCATGTTGTTCATCTCGGAGGTTGGCCGAGTCCCTTTGATTGGACCGAAAGTCCCTCGTTTACAGGAAACGGTCCACGGATCCCTTCAAATCTCCTCCCAAACAAACACGGATTTACATGCGTCATTTGAATCCCGATGCCATCGCAAATGCAGGGGCTTATTCTTGACGGGGATTCACACAATCTGTGCTATTTTCATTTGTTTTTTTTCCTTTGTATCCCAAGGCTGGGCTGATACCCTGCTAGAAGTCCTGCCCGTGACAAATGGCTTTCTTAACACTCGAATGCCTCGCCGGTTTTAGTTGGATGCAGTTTGAGAGAAATTTTGTCCAATTTAGGAAGAGTCAAAAGCTGGAGTATCACTGCACATCGGCAGCTTTTTGAGCCTTGTGCGAAGCTTCCTCCGTTAATATTGTAAAAACTGCTTCCCCCTATCTGTCGCCATGTTATTTTATGGTGGGCTCCCAGGAAAGGTCATTACTCTTAGTCGAGGGGAAAACAGCTTTTTATTAAGGCCATATTTTAGGTGTGTGCGTGATGTCTTTGTTTTACCTCTATGTATTATTTAGTGTTGTGTGACAATTGTGTTTGTAGCTGTCTCACCGCTGGCCCGCTGTTACAGTCAATATACGCCTGAATGGAAATGTGCTTCCACCCCATTCCCTCTCATGTAATTGTCACGGGGGAGGCTGAGAGGAACGTGGGAACGCAACTCCTCCGCTGATTTTCAATTCACCGCACCAAGTTTGACCTTTGCGCGTCGTCCAGTCAATGCATCTGCTTTTGGAGACGCACCATTCATTTGAAAGGCACAGCGTCGTATCATAAGGTACCACAATGATCTAACCGAAATATAAAGGGTTCAATTCCTGAAATAGCTGAATGTTTTGGCAGCTTTGTGCAAGACTGAAGTTCTTGCATAAAAATAATTTGTAGAAATCTTTGGAAGTCATCATCTTTGAGCCGGCTGACATGAATAGCAGCATTTAAATGTGACACGAGACTGCAATTTATGCAGCAAGGATTAACCAACCACACAAAAAAACCTGGTTTACAAGCGTATTTTACAACTGTATTCATTTTCATTACATTCAAAAGAAATGTATGTTAAAATTGTATTTTTATGATATATTTCATAGTTTTACCCAACAATTAAAGATTTCTTCTTTGAAATTATTTGGAAAAGGGTTTTCCAGAGAAAACAGGAGAAAATAGCAGTAGTAAAAATATTACTCGGTTCGTGTAAAATTCCAGGGAAAATTGGTCTCGTATCTGTAATACCTGTGCTCACCACTTGAGGGGCAACAGAGCTGTTAGAGAGCAAGCCATCACCTTTACTTGAATCAGGGGCAGTTTTAACATGATGTTGTGATGAAATGAAGAGATAGAGTCACTAAACCAGCATGTTTTATCAGGATGTTGATCCAGGAATTGAAAAATGAAAACCAGGTAGGGTGTATGCAGTGTCACACAAAAACAAAATACTAGTTTGTAATAACTCCTAGATCAATGCACAATCACATCAAGTGTGTTTGGGAATTATTACAATCTTTCTGTCCAGTGCAAGAGACAGAAATAACTGCCAGTGCATCGCTAACTCAAATTTAGGCTTCTTTATCAGAGAAGAAAATTTAATCGGCAGATAGTAGAATTCATTAGCGTCCCATTTAGAGAATTCTTCTTAGCTACACATGTGATAGTCTATCTATACACACATAGATGCATTCAGCTCGTAAGAGTCTCAAAAGTGAATAAAGTCCTAACGTATGTTTGAAACACATTCCTTTTTTCCCAAGTACTTTTTTGAAGATAGCCCTCTAAAGTGTTAACCGGCACTGATCCACGGCCATTGTTAGCATTAGCCATATTTCTGCTCTTTAAGGTAAGACCTCTTATTATGACTTTGCGTGATGTGACAGAGACTTGAGCCCAAATGGCCCATCAGTGTGTGTTTGTGGTTTTTAGTTTCTCTGTCCTGTGATGGACTGGTGGCCTGTAGTTAGCCTTCACTCTGAGCGAGCTGGGAACGGCTACAGCGCTCTGCGGCCATGAATACAAAATATAGGACAAGGAGCTTTTAATTATGGGCTTTATTGAGATTATTGTTCCTTCTTTGGCCTTTCGCTCCAGACTAAATGGGGCTAAATGTATAGAAAAAGAAAAAAGCGAGAAAGAAAACACACGCATGTGCTTGACTGCACACGAGACATGCAAACACTTGGGAAGCAAACACTCATTTGCATAGAGACGGAGGAGGCTCCCATAACCACCAGTGTATTACCACAAAGGCCACGGCGGGGGGAAAGCAGGAAGCCGGCAGCCCCTCCATTCAGCCTCCCCTTCCACCCCCCTCCCGTGCCATTGTCAGCCCTTCTGAGGAGCGCTGTGTCAGACCACATGGCCGGCGGTGACAAAACATGTGTCCTGGTGAACACACAGGAAAGCAAACAACCGAGGATGTCTCATCTGCTAGCGCGTCGCCGGATGAATGCCATTAAGCCATTATGCCTTTGCTCTTTGTGTGAGCGAGGAACGTCTCGTGCCTATTTGTTCTCCCGGCCGAGCCAGGATGACCACATCTGTTTGCCACCGGGGTAGCGGGCGTTATTAATCTACGCGTGAGGACATTTAGCGAAATCAAACCTCCATTTATTAGCCCCCAGCACAGGTTTGAAGAACTGGCGAGGGGAGATAATGACTTTAAGCTCCCATTTAGTCAATTAATTCTCCGGAGTGGAATCAGAAACCGCTTGCTAAAAAGTGAGAGTCTCCGTTGTTTATGACGACATAGTTCAAAACCGTATTCCACAGCTGAAAATCATTGTTTGGCACCAAAGCTGGGACGAAAAAAAAAAAAAATGATGCCACCCTCGTACGTTTAAGAGAATTTGGAGAGACCCTTTAGAATAATGTGGCGAGAGTGTCCTCTTCAGCTGCTCTGCCACTCTGTGGTAAACACAGCTATGAACACTGTTACAAGTTCACGGAAGCTCATCTTTGTTTATGTCAAAGCGTTAAAAGAGCAGGCAGAAGGGGGTGGGGTGGGGGTGGCGGGGTGGGGTGGGGGTGGCGGGGTGGGGTGGGGGTTAGCGGGGTCGAAAAAAAAGGGAGTGAGCTAAAAGACTGAGTATTTTTTTTGCATTGAGAGCTTACAACCCGCAATTTAGTCCAGACTGTGGAGACAGAAAATCAAGTGTGGGAGTGGAATGGTTACTTCAGGATCCCTCTGCGGGATCTAAACTGGGCCACTCCGGCCTCGGACTGAGTGATGCGGGCTCTGCTGAATGATGGCACAGTGGAAATAAGTAGAAAACAGGCAAAGTAGCTTCTCATTGACTTGGCCCAGATTGTATGATTTATATGGGTTATTTGGTATGCATTTGGGCAGCCAGGCAAGGTAATGTGTTTGCAGAGGGCTGTGGAGCGGTGCGCTGTGGATGAAGGCTGAGGGCTAACCCTGCGTCTGACAGCGATAGTACCAGCTAATTTGTTTGGATCACTGTCGTCCGTTCCAAGGCAGCTCCCCCATCCCAGTCGTGTCCAATCAGGAATTTTTTAAACCACCTTACACCTTTTTAGTCTTTTTTTAGATTAATATAGCATCAAAAACTTACATCAATGCAACCGTTTTGAGGTATTCTTTATGTTTCCCAGCATTTGAAATAACAATCACTGATTAAATCGCTTGACTGAATGTTAGCTAGCATTTACCTGGTGTTAACTTATCCAAGTCTGTTGTTGATATACAATTATTTTGATGTACAGAGGACTGGATATTCAAAATAAATATGCAAGCAGCATGACATATCTGTTTTTAACAGCTAGCAACATTAGCTTGCCGAGCTCATAGCTTTATTACAAAAGGTTTTATGATAAATATAATACATTTTGGATATTTCTTCCATTGCTTTTTCCTCTTCACATGCGTAGATGTACAGTAACATCAGTGTTTGCCTCCAGAGTGTCACGACTCCCTTTATAATTGAGAGTGACTGTAAAAACAATCAACGTTGGTGATGTTGAATGAAAGTGCATATAATCCTATTCCAAATGATTATAGACTATATCTCTGTGCACACATGTGTGGTTCATAACAAAAACATAAGAGCACCCACGAGTGGCCCAACACGTTTCTGCCGTTTCTACGTAAAGAGTCATTCTTTTCAAAACGTTGCCGCGTAAAAAGTAAACCTTTCTGAAACGAAATCGCAAAGACGATGCATTTTCACTGTGTGCCACAGGCTAATCTGGCTTCGTCTATTGGTGGATGCGATATTGTATGATGGTCTTTTGTGATTTTAGGACAGCTATTTATACAAGCTGATCTGTATAATTATTGGAAAATACGTCCTGGAAAAAAGACAAAACAAAACAAAACAAAACAGTAACATATCATTCCTGCAGATTGCAGTAGAGTATTTAATTGTGTTCGGAAAGTGAAGCATCATTTTACATTAGCACAGGTAATTGTGCAAACTATGCAGAGATAGAATTAGATAAAAAACAATTCTTTCTATAATGGCCCTGTCACGACTTCAACTCAAGAAATTTACTTGTATTAGCGATCTAAATCATGATTGCTAGTTCCTTGCTACTTTAACGTGTTAATTCGAGTGTAAGTTTATGTGATATAACGCATGCTTTACACAAGGTGATAAACCAGCTGTCAAAAATATGCCTTTATTAGGTGCAGATTTGCACAAATTCAAAACATCAAAATATGTCATAAAAAAGTATCTTACTGTGTGAAGATAATTTCTTTCTATATATCTCGGTAACGTCTGTATAATATTTAACCAGTTGTAAAAACATGTGAATCCAATCGTAGGAGTTCTTCTACATTTTTAACCATCAGATCACATCTTGAGGTTCTGAAGAAATGTTTTCACACATAGCCTACATAATCTTACTCCTGCCTTAATTTTCACTTCTTGTCACATTTTCACATATGTGTTTCGCATACAGCACCATTATATCTAACTCATTTTCTTGTGATACAAGTTTGAGAGTCCAATTATGTCCTTTCACTGATTCAAGCTCAAGCCTCATACTTCTGCCACAAACAACACAGACCTATGCTGTAATGTTAATAGAAGTACAGTGAAGTTATAGATCAGATTTAACCTCGGAACTTCAGCTTGTTCTGTTTTTCTCATATATACACATTTTCATCATGCATGCATAACAAAGAAAAAAGTTTAAATATAAATACAGCCCAATATCAACATGATATTGTATGTGGTGCCTGAACTAAAATGCATTTGACTTCCCTTCTCTAAACATGTCTCCAACACTCATCAAATAAATAAGAAGATACTAAAATCCACGTATCATCCTTTTCCTCATTTTAGCAGCTCTCTGCCACTTTGCGTCTCTCACACACATAAACTTTACAACAAATCAATAAGAACTTCAAGCTGAAGCCTAAAAAAAGAAATGGGTTCAGTTTTAAAGGGTTAATTCCAATGATATCAGTCAGGGTAAGAGTCTCCAACATATCTTTGAGGGAAGCTAATGTGCTATTTAGAAGCAGAAAGGGGGCTCACAGAGGCGTGAACCACATCTTGGTGTTATTCCAGTGCTGTAGGTTGAATCCTAATTTTGACTCGAGCCCTGAGTCAGGAATTTAGCCGCAGCTTTGCATCCCAATTGGACTGTGGACTTTGAGCTGTTTATTCATCATCAATTTATTTATTTTTTTAATATTAATGATTTCTCCCCTTCTCTATCAGTACATTTTGTCTTATTATTGTTGTTTTTCATGGTGGTAATATATCCCCATCTGTCTGAAATCTCTTTTTAGTGATCAATTTCCTCGCCTTAATCTGTGACACACGAGCGTCTGTGCCTCAGATTGGAAGGAAGTTAGTTTCAAGACAATGCGACACTGTGTCTAGACAGTGTTTCTCAGTTAAACAAAAAATCAATATGTATTGACAAGGATCTGGGTAATCTTTTCCCCCGTTTGGTCATTTCTG